>NC_143215.1:14457272-14792985 GCF_030267445.1 Bombyx mandarina | reverse complement strand
GGTAACTCATATACTGGGTTCTCACGGAAATATCTCTTTTTCACTTTTCCAGTGAAGTGAAAGTTCCGAAAAGTGCTTTCTTTAAACTATCTACATATTACTTTTAAATATCAACGCCAACAAAGGATGCTGAATTTTTATTATTTAGATAAAAATGCGCAGTTAACGATTTCATATAATATATATAATATAATATATATAATAAACATCCGTGCAAGGAATAATTGCTTATATACAAAACGTTTTAGTATCGAATGCAATGTGTGATTAGTAATCAAACATTAATTTCTGGTTACTTATAATTTACTGGTGGTAGGACTCTTGTGAGTCCGCGGGTAGGTACCACCACCACCCTGCCTATTTCTGCCGTGAAGCAGTAATGCGTTTCGGTTTGAAGGGTGGGGCAGCCGTTGTAACTATACTGAGATTAGAACTTATATCTCAAGGTGGGTGGCGCATTTACGTTGTAGATGTCTATGGGCTCCAGTAACCGCTTAGCACCGGGTGGACTGTGAGCTCGTCCATCCGTCTAAACAATAAAAAAAAAGCTAGTAAATACAGAATTAAAAACAATTATATGTAATATTTTAAGCTGAATTTGGAAAAAAGAGTATTAAAAATATAACCTAATTTTCATTTCACGTGATTCGTTCTAAAGCTATTTCATTTCATTGAATTGAGAGATGTAATATACCAAAATTAACTTTACCAAACTATAGGTGTGCGATTAATCATATGGTAAATATATTTTTAAAAGGTTATCAGAGCAAAAAAGGGCTTCTAAAGGTCGGCCGGCGGCCGCGGACGACACAAAAATAGTAAAAAACCCTTTTGAAACTATTCACTGGGCTTGAGGCACAGATTAGTGTCATGTATATACATATACATAACGCTGTATCTGCCCGTGTTCTTACAAGTTTTTTTTTTGCGTAAATATTCACAGTAAGCTGTTTCAAATTAAACGAATAAATAAGGATTCACTCACATTTAGCTTTTACAAGTTTTTTTAAAATTCATTCTTAGAAAATATAATATGTTTTTTTAAGCACGAAAAATTTTCGCGCTAAAGAAAAATTAATTAGTACTTTTTCTAATAAGATGTCACCGGACGAGAGCAATGAATTGGAAATATTATTACAAGGTTGTCAAAATATCTCATAAGATGTTTTTCGGAATTCTAAAATACGTAATAACTTTTCGTGTATCGATAACACTATTGTTAAATTTATCATAGTTATATCTATGAAGGTATTTCAATACTTTAAGACAACGAGAAAGAAAATTGTGCAATGCAATTCTCTTTTACTCTCTCTTAAAAATTACAGCTTTCCCACAGCAAGAATAGTAACCATTTCCATTACCTTATTGCGAGTCGTGGACATTATCAATAAGACTGATACGGATTTATCAAAATAAGTTTTTTTATTTCATTCCTAAGGTACGTAAAATTTCACAATTTTGTGAAACTACCGTCAGTAAGAAATTATCAGGAATAAAATTACACACATATTTCGTCAAGATAGGATTCCATGTACTATGACAACCAGAGACTGACATACATACTTATATTCGATGTCGAACATACATATTTGACATATATTTGATTCGGTTTAAAAAACCATCATCCATCCCTACTGTCACCCATAGTACTAGCATTTACAGTCTCAGCACTTCCATTTTCCGATCCAAGGATAGTCATGACATAGCTGCATGATGTTCCACGCCAATTACGTGCTAAGAATCCACGCGGATTGGATACTAAATAGGGTAGCGAAACTGGTACTACCTTCTAAATCAAAAAATGTGGAATACAGCAGACTCAAATGTAAACTAATTCAATTCTCATTTGCTTCCAACGACAGACTTTAAAATTCATTATCAATGCACATCTATCAGACGACTGCATATGTGCGTGTGGGCATTAGATCGATAGCACGGGTTGATGGCCGAGTGCCCTTGTTAGACAAAGGACGCACCGAACGCCATAGACTAAATAATCCAATTCGACGACTAGTCCGAGATAATTGTTCAAGGACATTTTCATTTTTAGCACATTTACTGGCAGATGTGCTAATTATTTCGGGAGACATCGTCGCTGTGACATGAGCAAGTTCTGAGTCGTCGTGAACACGCATTCTGTTGAAGATCACTGATATGTTGGAAAAGAGAATTGTATGGGATTCACCATTTTAACACTGTGTACTTACGCCTCAAGCTTGAAAACATAATTTAGAACGACTAAGCTACACTTTCGAATTTATCTCAGTAATTTCGGTAATAATAATGACCTACTATCATTTTTAAATTTAAAATCCAGATCATTATCATCATACATGTTTGTAGTTAACGTAATGAACTAAAATGTTCATTTAGTTCAATTAACCAATCACAATATAAACTTCATTTATAACTAACAACAAAATGGATTGCTCTACCCATATACCTACATTCAAATCGATGATTTAGAATAGAATGAGGTTTAGTTTTGAGTATTGTATGGTGGAGAGTATTGGAGTTCTTTGGAGACATTGCTCGAAAGTAGGGTTAGAGTCTTGAGCTGCTGATGGTAAGGGGCAGGATAGAGGGCAAACGTCCCAAAGGATGCAGTTCCATGGGATGGTCGGACCAAATTCGATCTTGTCTGGACATTAAGATCCACGCTGCCCTCTACGATGATTGATTGATGCAGCGGAGGGGTCACGATCCTTAGTAATGAGGAGGAATGAGGAGGATCTATATTCAGTTGTGGTCTACTTGCAAATTAATATGGAATGTAGATAAAAATAGCCAAAATTAAAGTATAAATTTCGTGTCTACACGTTCAGAGCTCTACGTCGCGACACACACACACTCACACACACAGTGCGCCGGCGCAACACGCCATGCACTTTGTTTGGGACACACGACGTAAGGGACTTAAGGTTTTTTGCTCTCGTAAAATGTTAATTCACATTCGTAGGTTTTTATGGAAATGTTTAATGGAAAAACAAGTCGTTCGGAACAGAGTTTCGTCTTTTTTTTTGTTTCTGGTACTCAATGACGTCACCGTCCTCTATAAATACGCCAATTAAAGTCTACACAAAAATTGACTTATTCAAAAGACGTAGTTAATATCAATTTACCGACAAAATGGCTTCGATTGCCCACCCAACAACGTGGAAGTATCATGTACGCTGTTGACTATAAACCAGTACAAAAAATTATGATTAGAAGCCCTGAGAGCGCAATAGGAGATGTTCAGTACCGTGGGAGATGTTTATATTGCTACTACAAAGCTGCTTCGGCTGGTGATTGGATAAGCTGAGGATTCACGTCCAAAAGAGTTTTTAAATCGGTACCTAACAAATGCAGCATCCTCATCACGTATTCAATATATGTAGTCTCTCAAATAATAATCTGTCAGAATGAAAACAACATGATTAGTTTAATACAACAAATCGGAAGTGAAACTTCTTGACTACACTGAGAGAGAAGATATTTACCACCATTCCAAAAACAGAATCTGGCACAAAACATAGAGACGTTGTACTCGGAATAAAAAACTAATGGAAAGAATTTCTTGTGTGTAACTTCAAAGAAGTGGTGGTAAAATCTATTATTTTGGCCTTGGAATTAATTCTGAACTTCCATCATGAAAACAAAACATGGTTCAAAGATCGTTATTAAGTATTGAAATAAACAGCTCATTATCAACGAACGAATAAATCTGACACAAAAAACTAAATAACAAACAAACAAATAAATAACAGAAAAAAACGATCACGTGTGAACGAATCAATTCTAAATTCTAAGCGCTACGTAATGTAGAGTCGACGACCGTTAGAGTCAAGGTCGGAACTCTATTTAGCGTTAGCGTAGGTCACGGATAGACGTAGAGCGCACAAATAAATTTCATGATCTTTATTAAAAACACTACTAGTGTTGTAAATCTACATACGCGTAATATTATCAAAAGTCTATATGTAGAGTCATCTTATAAAAACTTCTTTGTTGACCCATGATAAATAGAGAGCTTAGTATTAAGTTGTTATTCTTGTAGTTTTATTTCTAAGCTTTTTGTATAGGTAAGCCTTCAGAGTATTGTCTTTCTTTTATTTTGATAACCTCCAATTTAAATCAGATTGCGGATAGACACGTTTCGTCATTGAGCTGTGTAAGCATTCAATATTAATACCTAAGGTCTCAATATACATATTGTAATAATAATGGACTACAAGGACCAGCATAAGCCGAAATATAAGTTAATAATATCAAAAGCAACTGCACAGATTGATTCACAACTAGCTCTATCATTAAAGCGCTGACGTCACGGTGTGAATGACCGCTCCACCCAAGGTTACTAATTCATAGCTCCATTAGAATGTTTTGTTGGCGGTTTTAAAACGTTGATCAAGATTGTCAGAGTTTTTTTTTTTAATTCTGGCAACCATCCGATTTAGAATCGGGCACTGGGGTACGCAGTCCATTAAGGAATCGTTAAGACGATAATTCCATTGGGATTTACCATCGCACCACTGGTACAGTAGCGTAGCGTACTTACTACCTGGAACCGCTATATACAACCAACAAACGCTTTCAGACCACATTTCTGCAACGTAGCATCTGAAATTAACTCGTGGCAGCAATATTTCCGGGCTACGACGTCACATCCGTAATGCGATGAATCTTAATGATAGTCTCAGGCGGTAGCAGCAGCTTGGTTGTATTCTTGCTACTGTTAATGTCTGCAAACGATGCATCTTGCCTTAAATAAACAAAAGCAGATGAACATATCTATAAAACCCTTTAAACTTATTGGTATCCGCATTTTAATAAACCTGCATGATTTTTAAAAATTAATTTTCAATCGTATGTCTCAAGGTGTGTAGCGATACTCACTTAATATCAAAGGAACCGTTAGCACGTCTACTTATAAAAGCTAATAAGAAATCAATGATGGTAATAAATATTACTAAGAGCACGTAAGATCAGATATCTCTACATAAGATTCAATAACAAAATGTTTTTCAACGTTGACGTAACCACTCTATCGAGTGTAGAGCCAAGGTTAAACCTAATAGTCGGTTTATTGGTGTAGGTCGCGCCGACTAGAGCTAGTTCAACGGAACTTGTTGATTCAAAAACTCTATTTAGAGCTGACCGCGTTTCAATACTACATTCGTGGTATTTTTTTTCGGTCACCTTTCCAAATGTTTCAATGTCTTGTAATGTTAAGTTCTCATATTACAATTTTTTTTTTTTATATTTTAAGGCACAGATAAGCTTGGCTCATCTAATTCTAAGTGTATACTAGAGCTCACAAGATAACCTAAATACCGCCATCCACTTCGAAAGATGAGGAAAAAGTCTGAATTGCATTGTAGAGTGGCTCTCTGGTTAATGAATGCTTAGGTACCACACCACACTATCCATTTCAGTCGTAAAGAAAACCAATTAGTAAATGCCGCCATTCACCTTGAGATATGAGTTCTAAGGTCTCAGTATAGATACGACGGATGCCGCACCCTTCAAACCGAAACGCATTACTGTTTCACAGCAGAAATAGGCAGGGTGTTGTACCTACCCGTGGGGGCTCACAATACGTCCTACCACCAGTGATTACGCAAATTATAATTTTGTGGGTTTATTTTTATTACACGATGTTATTCCTTCACCGTGGAAGTCAATAGTGAACATATTTTGTTAAGTATTCTGGTCCAATTTCGTTCATATATTCCGATGGGTTAGTTCTGCCGATAAATCTCAATTTGTCCTGACTAAATTGCTTTACTATCGGGCATCAGTTCACGGCTCAAGAAAAAAAGGTAGAACTATTTAAAATTTATTCTGTAAATGGTTATAAACAAGAGGCTGATTGATTTGTTTATGAATACATTATCGGAGTGGCAGCGATATGGGACGATCGTGGGTGCGACCTTACGCCCTTGGAAGGTCATGCGTACAAGGCTAGATAAACTCACTAACGTAATGAATTGTACTCGCTTAGAAAACAAATAAAAAAAACTTAATCTATTAACTCGGTGACCCGCCCCCAAAGATGCATTGGTGAATAAGCCACACATCCAGACCTTCATATAAACTCCTGAATATATGTCCTCATGGTTTTCTTCTATAACGTAATCTAACAATTTTTAAAATTAGCTAATCACTACATAACAATTACTTTGAAAGGTAAGATAGAGCTCGTAATATTGTCTCAAGCTTTAAGCTGAAATGCTGGTCGTAGAAGCAGATAAGACGCTGCCTCTAAGAACTAGTTACTAGAAGCAGCCAGATCATCAAGCCAAAAGAAGTGGTCAATGTTATGATTGGTAAGAACACGAAGTTTGAAAAGAATTTGGAAGGAGCGTTAAGAAGTGTGTGACAGAACATGATAAGAAAGGGAAAACAATAAAAGATAAAAGGAAAGATGGCGAGAACGATTGAGTGGTACCACCGCCCTGCCTATTTCTGCCGTGAAGCAGTAATGCGTTACGGTTTGAAGGGTGGGGCAGCCGTTGTAACTATACTGAGACCTTAGAACTTATATCTCAAGGTGGTGACGCATTTACGTTGTAGGTGTCTATGGGCTTCAGTAACCACTTAACACCAGGTGAACTGTGAGCTCGTCCACCCAACAAAGCAATAAAAAGAAAACTAAATAAATGCAGCGTTGCAATTTCACCAAAAAGAATGATGCATCATACCGTTTCCCGCGACTAAAAATAAAATGCATTGATTTACATTCCAACTGGCGTCGCGGAAATGGTACAGCGAGCAAAATGCAAAAAAAATAATAAAATAATGTTTCCTGTATTGAAGGAAAATAGTTTGACGCGATATTATTTGCCTGACAATAGACAATCAAACTCCTGTTTTCATCAGCTTTTTACTGAACAAACTTTATGACAAATGCTGAAGTACATTAATTTAGAAAAAAAAAATTAAATTATGTCCGTAAAGTGGGTACGTAAAGTGGCTAACAATACCGTGTTCTCCGAATTAGACTCCAGCCTTATCCCACATTGTGTCTATAGGTTCGGGTGCCCTCAGCACCAAAAATACAATAGCTTCTTTACTTATGCGTTTCAGGTCAAATTCTTAATCTAATTTTCAAGCAATGAAAAAACTTTTTTGTTTTAAATTTATTTGTATATCTATCTATCTAAATGTGTAATGTAATTCAACATCATCATTTTTACAATACAATCGTAATTTTTTTAGACAATATAATGATTATTAAAGTTCTTCATGTTTCAGAAGGGTAGTAATCAGCCGCTGCCGAGGTCACTCGCTTTAAAAGCCCATCACCAAGCTTCCTAAACGCCAGCCATCACAAAGCTCTAATCTGTTGACGGATTGAAAAATCTCAAGCCAAAACACATGAACGCAACACGAAAACAGATGCAAAATCTATATAAAAACTCCAAGTATCTGGTAGGGGCATCGAACTATAGTTCCCTGACCCTCCATTTGGCATGCTATTGAACTCTGGACATTCACACATATGCTCATCATATGTACATAATATGCGTATGTGTTGTGTTAATAGACGGTTCTGGAAAACCGGAGATCGTTTGTGGAAGCCCTTGACGAATCACGTAGCGAATTTTCATCTTGCGCTTTGTTTTTGTTTGAAAACTCTTACGTTTCTAGTCGTGATTATGTACATATTTTCTTATTAAATTAAACTAATGAGATCATGATTACCTTATGTCACCAGATACAATAAATAAAAATTATAGTCTCCAATGTAGGTTTACACTTAACCCGGTATTCACAACCGAAAAGCATGATTGCTTCGCTTTAAAAATAGACAAACGAATTTATCACGGACCTATGTGATCTTACATAAAGTCCGATTGTCCATGGACTACATCGTCATCAACCGAAATACGCTGGACACAAGCTGCTCCAAGGTCCACAGTTTTCACAGACTTATTTTTCTCGTCCTTTCAGTCCTGCGTAGTATATGCGAAGTATACAAACATAGGAATAATAATTCAACAATCTCAACGTATAAACATAATCCAAAAATAAACAATTATCCGTTCTATTTTCGTTTGTCAAAGCTTTTTTTCCTAGAAGTTCTATTTGTCGTTAAATACGAAAACAAATCTTGAAATACTTCTTCTGTCAAAGAATATCGAGTCAATGCGTTTATACTTTGCTCACCAAAATAGGCATTGTGTGTGTCCTTAAATAATCTTTTATATCAAACAAATCCTATCTGGGTTAAGTGGAGCTCATCAATTGTACAATATAACGAATATCCCAACGTAGTCATGATGCGACAGATTTATAGCAGTATCGAGTGGATTTGTGCCTGTCTTTGCAAGAACACAATTAATTTTACGGCCAGTAAAAACTAGCCTTAATTACCTTAAAAGAAGCCTCGATAGTCAATCAACCATGATCTTCGATCCGGAATTTCAACAATTAGGATAACCGCTACCAGCGTCTCGCCTCAGTATGGACATGATGAGATATACATTATGTGGGACATTACAATCTCTGTTCACTTATTACTAGGTATCCTACCAATATCAAAGAATCGGACTTCTTCTTCTTAGTCGGACACTCTTATACGGCATATATCTATATATTGTAAGTATATGTTTTCTATAATATGTATTGCCAATGTACACCGCAACATACCTGTTACGAGTATGCCTTTATCTATTTCAGAATTTCTGCTAATTAAACGGTTTCGCTTTTAGCGATAAGACCGCCTATTGTACAAATGTTTCGGCTTGTTCACTGTTTTTAATGTTAATTGTGTTTTGGTGCTCAATATATGTATTCTCTCTCTCTCTCTCCTCTCTCTCTCTCTCTCTTTCACTCACTCACTCACTTACTCACTCACTCACTTACCCACTCACTCATTCACTCATTCATTCACTCACTCACTCACTCACTCACTCACTGACTGACTCACTGACTGACTCTCAGAGAAGTCATGGTTGCGCTGACGATGTACATATATGTATGAAAAAATACTTATTAGAACATTATGCATTCGCAAGTAAAGTTGTAAATCATTTTTGAGTCAGTTAACACTTCCAGTTCATAGTGATCTCTGAGGTGACGAGAACCTCTCAGATGCCGCCTGAGATAAGTGTTTAACATTGTGTCGAGCCTGGATTTTGTTTACCAGCCCTATGAAATGTGTATTTTGTTATACTATTTTCTTCGACATTCGCGATTCATAGACATAATTAATAATAATTATTATAATATTTATTCAAGCCTCTTAAAATACAAACACGTACAAGAACTCATAACACTAGTATAATAATATACACTTTTTTTTTTATGAGGTATACAATAACAATATTCCCTGACTTTTATGCTAGGAAAACCTGTGTTACAAAAGTAAGTGGTTCAGTGCTAGGTCACCATAGTCACCAATTACTTTTATAGTTTAATCCTGCGTTATTATTATTGTTTCTGACATTACAAATACTTTACAGCTATACATATACACCAGACAACGAATCTTGTCTGTAGCTTGAAGACTTTTTATCTTTCAAACAGATATAGATATATAAATAGAATATAAATAGGCAAAGTGGTGTTCTCTTCGTCGTGCACAACAATTCTAAAAGCAATTTATGAATTACATAATTACACGAAATAAAATTACTAAATCTGTATTTTTCTTAATTTTCAAGCTATAGAAGGTTATACAAACTTAAACATTTCACTATATAAAACTATAACGGTGATACATGTTGATTCTGAATATTTAATTACAATTAACGATTTGTTTTATATTATTTTTTCTTATTTTTATTACTTTTAATTCAGTGAAGTCCATGGGCATCACAGAGAAATCTCACAGCAACCCTTTATATAAAACGAAGCCTTAATTGAATTACAAAATTTCTAGAACAAATATCACCTTTTTTATTGCCCTTGTAGGCAGACGAGCATACAGCCCATCTGATGGTGAATGGTTACCATCGCCCATGGACGTCACCAATGCCAGGGGCAGAGCCAAGTTGCTGCCTGCCGTCCCATTTCCACTTTCAAACTCATCTGGTGCTTTACGGTAGGAATGGTACTTTGGACTAGTTAAGTGGTTACTGGAGCCCATAGGCATCTCCAACGTAAATGCACCACCCACCTTGAGGTATAAGTTCTAAGGTCTCAAGTATGGTTACAATGCTACCCCGCCCTTCGAACCGTATTCCATTACTGCGTCACGGCAGAAATAGGCAGGGCGGTGGTGCCTACCCGTTCGGCCTCACAAGAGGTCTTACCACTATTAATTAACCTGAGTCATATCTAAAATGATTTCTTTTAAATTTTAATTAGCCTCAATACCATTTAATAAGCTGAAAGTTCATTGACCATTGTCGTAGTAATCCAATAATAACTTGAAACTGAACATAATTCATAATTAGCATTACAATGGCAACCAAAAAAAACGAAATATAACGTCAATTGGAACCGCTATTTAAATTTACGAAAATGACACGATATTACTGGCTATTGTGATCAAAGTAAGGCTGCATAGCAAACTCTTATGAATTTATGCATTTATTTAAAAGCTGCCGGTGACATGCAAGGTATGCGGAAGAAGGCCCAGAGGCTTCCACTGCGCTGGTTGAACCAGATACGCTCTATTGTCAACAGCTCAGTCCACGATCCATGCAGCGTTAAGGGAGACATTCAGGATTATCGATGCAAGGAGGAGGATGAATTTATATCACCTGCATATTTTACTGGTGGACCTCTTGTGAGTCCGCGCGGGTAGGTACCACCGCCCTGCCTATTTCTGCCGTGAAGCAGTAATGCGTTTCGGTTTGAAGGGTGGGGCAGTCGTTGTAACTATACTGAGACCTTAGAACTTATATCTCAAGGTGGGTGGCGCATTTACGTTGTAGATGTCTATGGGCTCCAGTAACCACTTAACGCCAGGTGGGCAGGTCGTTCACCAATCTAAGAAATGATTTTTTTTTTTAAATGTGATATTATACTTCTATCTGTGGGAAACGGTAGCATACGGCATGCAGATGCTTCAATCGCCGATTTAACAGCCCCAAATAAAATAAAAGAAGAGAAAGAAAATAAAATATAACTCTACTTTGAAACAACTGAATTATATAGAAAAAAGAAACGATTAAATTGATCTTTATAACTGCGACAATACATGTAGCCTAATAATATCGTTTGCACACGTCTTAATACATAGAAAAACAGCCAAAATTATTTTACATGAAGATTACCGTGCGTCTAATACGTACGTACCATAACCTAGGACAACGCACTGCTCACTTCACGGAACACGCCAAGCGAAACGCGTCCGCCCAAACTGCAAATATCCACAAGCTAGGAACGAGGCGCGGTTTTACCCGTTTTCAATTTACAGAACATAAAACCTTTAAACCAAAAAAATTAAGAGACCTAGACGATTTTCATTTTAAGAAAAAACTAAAAGATATCTTAATAGTGAAAATTATTATCACATAAATGATTTTCTTAGGAACGACATTGAAAATAAATGGATATTTAATTATTAGTTGAATTATAGATGAATGAATGGTAAATTATATAATATCTTGCACTGCACTAAAATTCGCCTGTCAAATAAATTACAAAGCATACACGCTGCGTTTAACTTATGTAATAACTCATTTTCACTATGCTTGGCGAATAAATGATTTCTTTCTTTCTTTCTTTCCTTCTACGATACGCTGACGTTCAATCGAATTGCAAGTCAAAGCAATTCGTAATCGTCTTGATCCAAAGAATAAAATGGTTGTTATCCTTGAATCGAGCAGTACAAATTAGTCTAATTTTCGTTCCCTACCTCATCGCTGGTAGTCTAAGAGGCTATTTCAGCTAGGCCCGGACAGGTAGGTGATCTCACGGGCTCAACCTGAGAGAGTTTTCTAACACTAACCCTAGCAAGAGCAGTACTTCTCGGAATCCACCCTCGAAACGGAATCGCGACCCACTGAGAAGATCTAGCGAGAAACTTAAACGGCTGTGGGGTTTCTTCCAGAATATGTTCCCAAATGACTTCCACAATGACGACGTGTATATATATATATATATATAGCGTAACAGCGTAACAAAAATCAAGCCCTCAAAACATTTGCGTAATTACTATTAGTAATTTATAGTAGAAATGTATATACGGAATGCATTACTGAAGTGTGGGGGCAGACTTTATTGTATAGAACTGAGTCTTAAAACTCATGTCTCAAGGCGGATGACGTCTATGAACTCCGGTTACCACTTAAAATCAGATGCGCCGTGAATTTGTCGACCTGTAGCAAAAAAAATTTATTAAAACACTAAATACAGTTTTCAATCAAACATTATTCTGAACTACATGATAATGACAAAGTTTGTGTGCAAAAATATACATCTGAGAAGATTTTAACCCCGACGGCCGACGTATAGTCGCCTGATACGATGAGCACACTAGAAGCCTTATCTCTTAAGCCTCGGACCCTTCATAATCATTAGTTAAACTCCTATATATTATATAAATTCCTAACGGCCGTCTAGTGTAGTGGTAAGTGACATGGTCACTACATAAGGGGGTCGCGGGTTCGATTCCCGCCAAGGGAAGATATTTGTATGATAAATATAAATGTCTTTTCCAGGGTTATGGATGTATATTAAATATATGTATGTGTATAATAAAAATCTTACATTTATTTCCGTTATCTGGTACCTGTAACACAAGTTCTTTACGAACTTATCACGGGACCAGTTAACGTGGCGTGATCGTTAGTAAATATTTATTATTTATTATTATATGAGCAGTTATCACTGTCTATTTATGCTAAAGAATATACACAAAATCTGAAAATTAGTGTGGGAAAATTCCGTCTTGAAACCAATAAAGGTAGTTTTGGATGGGAAATAAAATCAACAAACAAAAATACGTTCCACGCGTACGTTGTACATAACTATGACTAACATCAGTCGAAAAACAAACGCACACATCCAACGCTAACATGATTATACTATACACGTACTATAACTAAATACATAATGTTTTGATTGCAGCGTGTCGGAACATCGACCGAATTCAAGGCTAGGAATCGTTAGTGAAGTTAATGATTACAAATGCACTATTTATAGAGACACAGCGGCACATTCGGCGGCCTCTGACTAGGATATTTTAACGTATTTAGGAAAACACGACAAAACACGGCTCATTTAGTTCTAAAATCAAAATATCCTTAGCAAAATAATGAAACTTGAAGATTTAAAACTCGGAAAACAAGATGCTTACTGGTGGTAGGACCTCTTGTGGTTACTGGTGGTAGGACCTCTTGTGAGTCCGCGCGGGTGGGTACCACCACCCTGCCTATTTCTGCCGTGAAGCAGTAATGCGTTTCGGTTTGAAGGGTGGGGCAGCCGTTGTAACTAAACTTGAGACCTTAGAACTTATATCTCAAGGTGGGTGGCGCATTTACGTTCCGGATGTCTATGGGCTCCAGTAACCACTTAACACCAGGTGAGCTGTGAGCTCGTCCACCCCTATAAGCAATAAAAAAAAAAATGCTTATGTTTTTCGCGTAATATATCCTTCAGTAATGGAGGCTTCAACTAGAATCCCTTTATACCTATATTTTATCATAAACAAGGTCTGAAGTAGTGATTTTGATCAGATCCTCTTCAATAGTTTGGTTCCAGTTTGACTCTATATCAGAAGCTACAGGAGTAGAACTAGAGTTATAAAGAGTCATAGAGTTCCAACTGCTCTCTTATTGCTTATCTCCATACATCGCTATCATATAAGCGGCAATATATGTTAGACTTTTTTTTACGTTTTGACATTCTATGAAAGGGGCAGGGCGACGCAACAGGTGTTAAGAGCTTTAAGACCATGTGAGGAGGCAGTCTCCTCCCGGTGATGGTCACAGGGCGACCTAAGGGGGTTGAGGCTGCGCCGCACGCTACCGTCACTCTAGCGCTAGCTAGCTGACGCCAGGAGGATGGGACGACGCGACGGCCTGCGATGCGGTCCGCATTGTCGTCGTCGCCAAACAGACTGTGGAAGAGCAACCCGGTCGGCGGTGTGTCGCGTTCCGACCCGGCAGGCTGGCTCTGGCCCAGCGGGGTATCCCGGAACACCAGCGGCATCTCCCAGGCGGCCTGGTAGGGCCACCGTACCACGGAGACTGACGTCGCTGGTCGTCGACTATCGCCTCGACGGCCCGTCGGTCGGACGTCCTCTTTCTCCTTTGTTTTTCAAGCGACTTCCTTTTTTTTTCAACACTGCTATTGATCAGCTTTAGTGCTGTAAATAAAAACCTATAAATAAAACTACCTTTACAAGAATAATTGTCGATGACAAAACAAACAAAAAAAGTAATACTTAAAACGATTCTGAACCTTGAGCACTTGGTTATTACGTTCAAATTTCGACAACTGGACAAAAGCTAGTATTAAAAAAAAAGAAGGAAAGGACTAAGAATGTAATTAAAATCATATTTTATTTCAGTACCGTGACGGATGCGAGTGCTGACGTCATAGCTACGCAGTATGCTTCTCTCAATGTCGAACATGAAGTTAATAGGCTCCCAACATCCATATTTCGCATCAATTTTACCAATTTTCTTATAGTTACATGACATGACTTGTCCTTCTTCAAACGAGGCTTCGTTTGCATTGCTGACTTCGATGAGCGGTAACCACTTACCCTCAAGCGGGCCGTATGCTCGTGGTGGTGCCTACCCGCGCGGACTCACAAGACGTCCTACCACCAGTAAAAATATTGATCAAACTAATATTGCTAATAAGAGCCAGTTAAGATTTTCTGCCAATGCAAATAAACAAAATTTAGACCTAAATGAACCAACTACTTTAAAATGGAAATAATATAAATTCAAAACAGGAATAGCTACTACCATGTTACATACTCTTTGGCTACTACATGTTTGGCAGACGTCAACGCCCGGTCGCTTCGAGGTCGCGCGATTAATTCTCAGACTAGATTCAACGTTAGGCTAGGTCAGGATTCAAGCTGACTCACTCAACGAATTTAGCAACGTGAATAATGACACGGTTTTCCCTGTTCACGAAACGAATTATCGGCATGTGGAAATATTCATAGTTTATAAATCATAGATCGTCAAAATCGTGACATTATTGTATCTAAATTTATGTAAAACCTTTTATAATGTTTACGTAAAACCTTTGAAAATTTTTAGTTTAAAAAATAATAATATTATAATATTCACTGAACTGTCTGTCATGGACAAAAAAGAGGAGTTCATTTCTACATACCCTACCTATTTCCGCCTATATGAAGCAGTAATGCGTTTCGGTTTGATGGGTGGGGCAGCCGTTGTCACTATACTTGAGACCTTAGAACTCATATCTCAAGGTGGGTGGCGCATTTACGTCGTAGATGTCTATGGGCTCCAGTAACCACTTAACACCAGGTGGGCTGTGAGCTCGTCCACCCATCTAAGCAATAAAAAAACATAATTCAATAATACTGCTAAAAATAATAATTTAAAAAGGAAAATAAAGGCTTTAAATGCTGTTTTCTTAATATTTAATTATTTTATCATTGTTTAATAATTTTAGAATATTCTATATCATTGTATTTGTTATTAAAGTCTTTAATAAAACTGTTTCACAGTTAACGGCTTCAAGCTATGATTAGGCATGTACGAGACGAAAACAAGTACATACATCGCTGAGCTGACACCGAATAAAAATATCTTTAGCAATATACCGACAGCAACACTATAGTCCGTCCGCTTAACGAATGCATTAGTAATTAAAAGGCGGATGTAACTTTGTAAGAACGTTTAATTTATTATTTAAATAATATTTATCATTAATGCATTAAATAAACTAGAAATAAATATTATTATTTTGCGCTAAAAATTAAGTTAGAATACATTATACAATGGCCACATTATATTTATTTATTATTTCTTTATATTTATTTATTATTTATTATTTCGACGACCTCACGTAATCACATAACTTACTTCATGTTGTGTAGACATATTCCATTTCAAAAGTACAACAATAGCACACGAACTACGAATCTGTGATTTGATTCAGAACTACGCAGGTGAACACGTTTTTTTTTAAAACTGGGGAATGACAATTTACTAATACCCGGCCACATGTAGTAATGGCCCAGATTTGTCTGACTGCCTTCACAGCAGTCACACTCACAAGCCAGCACTCACAAAGATGTTCCTAATGTTTGATCACATCCTTAATTTTAAAGTTTCCCACCATATACGGTAATAAGAATCCTTTTTAGTGCTTTCTTCGCTACGCACGACTCTAACCTGCGCGATTTATTGGCATCACATTATTTCTGATATCTTGAACACTAAGCAGTTTTAGCAATCATGGACTAGGCGTTTTAATGTAATAACCATACGTAGTATCAAATATTTAATCAGTAAACCGTACCAAAAAAGTAGCTTTAATTAGAATCCTTCTCGTAAACAGATATGAAGTTAACTTTAAAATGAGCAATTAGTATTTTAAAGAGTGAGTGCATCAGGAGATCGCGTTATCCTTATCGCACGCGCATATATAACGGCGATGGTCATAAAGTATCAAAAGAATATGAAGGAACAAGAGGATTCGATTGATGAAAGTAATTCAACTAAGTGTTTTAAAAAAATACAAGTATATCTTAATTATACGGTGAAGATACATTTTTACAGCCATTTTAAGTTGACGAGCATACTGGCCTACAGGTGGTAAGTTGCTACTAAGGCTGGTAGACGGCAGCAATGCCATCACCACAGCCCAGCCGCTAGCCGTGAAGTATTCTCTGCTAAGCTCGTTTGTATAAAGACATGTCAAAGCTCTCAAAAACACCATTACAGACTTTTACAATTTCATTGCAGCTATGTATCTTTTTACTGTCCTTGTAAGCTGACCAACATATGGCCTACCTAATGGTGAACATCGCTTGTCAGCAATACCAGGAATAGAGCCAAGCCATAGAGCTCAGGAAACATCGTGGAGGGGAACTTATTTAAAACCAGGAGATAGTACGTGGTAAAAAGTGTGCAAGCGGAGAATTCCTACAGTCTTCTCGGATCGCTTCCACCATCAGCCAGCGTCTACCGCAAATCGATCAACTGTTGCATTAAGAATAAATTTTATTACTTTTATCACAAGGCACTTAAGGACATCTGTAGCTAATTAGTGCCGTGCACCTTACACAGTGCAGAGACAAAGCAAGCCTAATTAATTAATTATAAACTACAACATAAATTCAATACTAAATTTGGCTATAACTTTGAAATAACTAAATGCAAAAAAAACGAACAAAAAATGCAAATACGTTGTATATTTATACTTTAGGAACACACAATCGAACATCCATGATATCGTGTTTTGCAAATAGCGCATTTGTAATTACAATTGAAACAAATTTATCCCTTTTTTTTAAATATTATCTACATATGTCTGCGTATGTATCTAATAATATCTATGTATGTCGTAAAAGGCGAGATTTATCGGAGAATGGACTGTAGCGTTCTCTAAATATTGACCAGGGCACCGCAATTACCAACTGGTAATGATATTGCAAGACAGGATATATACCTCCGGATACATACCTCATTTCATGGTAGAACATGTATCCCACCAGCTTTTGCGACAAAGCACTCTTCATCATCATCATAGTCATGGTCATGTGGAATCCTTGTTCAGTAAAGCCTTGACAGCTGTTCTCCATAACTCGTGAACTGAGGCTTGGCTCACGCATTTTAAAAATAGGACAGCCAACAGCCATTACACAGTGCAATTGTGGCTTCAATCTCATATTTCAAGGCGATTGGCAACGTCGGTATTGTGATCTCTTTGGATGCCGGTAACCACTTTATACCAGGCGAACTCAATTATTTACGCAATAAAGAAATCTTATTACATGGCATATCTTAAGGCATGTGACTAGGAGATGTATGGAAATGGTAGTACAAGGTAGAGGGGGAAGAGGTCGACCGAAGAAGATATGGATAGAGTGTGTGAATGATGATATGAGAGAGAGGGGAGTTAGTGTTGAGATGACGGCTGATAGACGAGAATGGAAGAGAAAAATTAGCTGTGCCGACCCCACCTAGTGGGATAAGGTGAAGGAAAAGAAGAAGAAGAATAAAGGAATAATTGTCGCGGATTTGCACAAAAAAATTTTTTTTTTTATTTTTAAGATGGGTAGACGAGCTCATAGCCCACCTGGTGTTAAGTGGTTACTGGAGACCATAGACATCTGCAACGTAAATGCGCCACCCACCTTAAGACATAAGTTCTAATGTTTCAAGTATATTTACAGCGGCTGCCCCACCCTTCAAACCGAAACGCATTGCTGCTTCACGGCAGAAATAGGCAGGGCGGCGGTACCTACCTGTGCGGGCTCACAAGAGGTCCTACCACCAGTAAAAATAGCCAATGCTAATAGCTAATAACATAATTCCTGTATTCAAACTTGTCGAATTTGGACAAAACCCGACAATAGTGTACCTAAGAGCAACATTACAAGCGTATGTATAAAATACAACCTTGGATGTGGCAAAGAACTCGTTGCCTTGGACGAAGCAGACGCACAAATTATTTGTACGCCACACATGTGTGAGTTTTACGTGTGCGCGTGTGTGTGCACCGTCGAAAACATGACTCTTCGAACATTATTTATTGTTGTTCATATTTTCTGAGGCTTTCGCGAGTTAGATGTGATTGAACACGTTCGCTGCTTGTTTAAGTTCACGTATTTACTGGTGGTTCACACTTTTTACTGGTGGCAGGACCTCTTGTGAGTCCGCGCGGGTGGGTACCACCACCCTGCCTATTTCTGCCGTGAGGCAGTAATGCGTTTCGGCTTGAAGGGTGGGGCAGCCGTTGTAACTATACTTGAGACCTTAGAACTTTATCTCAATATGCGTGGCGCATTTACGTTGTGGATGTCTATGGGCTCCAGTAACCACTTAACACCAGGTGGGCTGTGAGCTCGTCTACCAATCCAAGCAATAAAAAAAAACACCGCTATTATATTATTATCTTCTTCTTGCTTCGGTTTCCTCAATCCTGAGGGTCGTGACCACCTCCTCGCAACAAGAGTTTATTGTGGACCATTCCATGCCATTTGCCTCTATCTGCCGCCGAGTGTAGAGCATCGTGAACTGTGGTGTCGAGGGTAGTGCGGATCTGGTCAGTCCAACGTGTCGGGCCTCTACCTCGTGGTCTTCTTCCGTTCACCTTGCCAGTCACCATTAGCTTCTCTAAGCAGCCGTGATCCTTTCTTGCAATGTGGCCAAAGTATTCCAGAACTCTATTATATTATAGCGTATTGTAAAAACACAAAATTCACATGAAAGGATACTGCATGTGTTTCCGAGGCATCTTAGACAATAGTAAGCCTAGAGTCGAGTCACTACAGAATTATGAATGATACGGAAATGGCGTAATACAACTCCATTATTTTTTTTTTCTTAGATGGTTGGACGAGTTCACCGCCCATCTGATGTTAAATGGTTACTGGAGCCCATAGACATTTACAACGTAAATGGGTCAACCACCTTGAGATATAAGTTCTAAGGTCTCAGTATAGTTACAACGGCTGCCCCACCCTTCAAGCCGCAACGCATTACTGCTTCACGGCAGAAATAGGTGGGGTGGTGGTACCTACCCGTGCGGACTCACAAGAGGTCCTACCACGAGTATTATAGTATAGTAAAATAGTAACTACGTAACAAATTATAAAGACGAAAAAAAATTAGGGAAAATTTAGGCACGGCGAAGAATTTTTAATGAATAAGGAAATAAGGAGAACGCAAGAAGAGAGAAAGAATCACTGAATAAGAAAAATAAAAGACAGAATATAAGAATAACATCGTGAAAGGAATAATATGAGACAACATGAAAGGAATAACATCGTGTAATAAAAATCAAACCCGCAAAATTATAATTTGCGTAATTACTGTGGTAGGACCTCTTGTGAGTCCGCATGAGTAGGTGCCACCACCCTGCATATTTCTGCCATGAAGCAGTAATGCGTTTCGGCTTGAAGGGTGGGGTAGTCGTTGTAACTATACCTAAGACCTTAGAGCTTATATCTCAAGGTGGGTGGCGTATTTACGTTGTAGATGTCTATGGGCTCCAGTAGCCACTTAACACCAGGTGGGCTGTGAGCTCGTCCACCCATCTAAGCAATAAAAAAAATAAAAACCCCAGTGAGTGAACTTGTTAATGCTAAATAAGTTTGAACTTAAACTTTGAAAGCTTCAGCAGAATTCGTGGAAATTCTAAAAAGTCTTTGTTTACACCTAGTTCTTGGGCAGACTGCGACCTGGCCGTGAACTCAAGTCCTTGATCCCGTTCAGATCATTTGTTATCTTGGGACCTCAATGCTTACTCATTACGCACAGCCTAGACCTTAACGTAGTCTAAAATAAATTCAGAAGGTCAAGCATGCGCAAAATTTACTCACTCCGTACTAAATTAAATCGGTAGATTATAATTTCAAACACTTCTCAATGTTAAAATACATGGGTTTTAATAATAAGTAAATAACATAGTTATAGAACCGTTTTTAACCACTTCTCATAATGAGCAGTAGTGGAAAATCAAAGACTCAAGAAAAAATCAAAGTGTTTTATGAAACTCTTATATTGTCATGGTTTTTTCTGGAGTCTTCCGCAGTTTTTCATGGAACGTCAAAATTCAAAATATGTCATAGACAGAGAATCAAAGATGTAAAAAAGAAAATTATATTCTTACAAATCTTGATTCGTTGGCACAGCAGTCTGGTAAAGGGAAATTTAGATTTAAATACATTAAATGGTAAGCGGTGACTTTTTTAAGCACGCGTACTGAACCTACGCCTATATATCTACGCTATATCATACTTTGTGTGACGTCAGTCGATTATTACTTCCGCACGTGTATCTCCCACGCTATTACTTTGTTTTGTTTTAAAACTTTATTATTTTACCATAAAAAAAACCCTAAAAGGAAATCATAATTTAAAACAAAAACAAAAAAGTACATGGCTTGTGAAGTGATTCCCACCTTCCACATTCTTCACACAACCGAAACCTAACATCATCTGTCACGTCCTTACGGATCCGTCAGATCCAATAACCCTTGCATTAGACGCCTTCAGCTCTAACACTAGGAGCAGCCTTAGGAACCCGGTAACCGTACTCGCCGAACTTGACAAAGAGTTCGACTTGCAACCTAACCTAAACATCAGCCCGCTGAGTTTCTCGCCGGATTCCCTCGCGATTCCGATCCGGTAGTAGATTCATTCGCGAAGCAGCTGCTCTTGAGTTGTTAGGTCTCCTTCGGAGGCGCTCGGGTAGCTGTTAGCAAATTCCACCCCCTCCTGGCTGAGCCTTTGCTCGCCCACCTGTCCTGATGAAACTGGAGAGACCTCAGGGCCACCAGTAATCCCTCATTCATAAAAAAAAAGAAAAAAAACTATCGTCTCCTACATGGCTATAATCCATACACTACGTAACGTGGATGCTGCCACATGGCTTTTTAAAAGTAAAATGCTCAGGCTCAGTAAAATTTCCTGAATACTTTGGAACCTATTAGGCAGAGGGGGGGGGGGGCTACCCGTGCCTACAATATCTTATATCTTCATCGTGAAATTTATTCGTTGCCATACAGCTCATTACGTCTATAAATATCACATCATTGAGATACAAAATCGAAATCTCAATTGAGTTTTATACCGGCTATCTCATCCTTCAAATAAAAACGCGGCAAATATAGACAAGGTGGTGATACCTACCCGTGCGGACTCACCACACCTATCACTGGTAATGTAAGAAATTACCCAAATACAGATCTACTAAAAAAATTTATACAAGCTTTGAGCTTCGGTGCGATCGCATCAATCCATTTACAAACACGCTGATCGTCTCATTCACTTAGCCATGGAGATTGCTCATGGAAAACCGCTTTCATCTATTTCCTTTTTAAATCCAAAAAAAAGAGGCTTTTTTTTCTTTTTTTATTGCTTATATGGGTGGACGAGCTCACAGCCCATCTGGTGTTAAGTGGTTACTGGAGCACATAGACATCTACAACGTAAATGCGCCACCCACCTTGAGATATAAGTTCTAAGGTCTCAAGTATAGTTACAACGGCTGCCCCACCCTTCAAACCGAAACGTATTACTGCTTCACGGCAGAAATAGGCAGGGTGGTGGTACCCAGCCGCGTGGACTCACAAGAGGTCCTACCACCAATAACAACGGCTTCCATTGAAATAGCGCGTAAATTATCTTCACGTGTTGTTTCACGTTCGAAACGGATGCCCGCAACCATTTCCAAAGTTCCCGGGCCGCATTTAACACATTCTCCTTGCGTTCTCGGGCAACAAAATTTTCGAACGTAACCATTTTATTATTAGTGTAGATATAGACTTGCACGGAAACCCGTCTCTCTCGTTTGTGTGCGTGTAATGCAATACAAAAGAATGTCGTAAATATAATAAACAATATACATTAAACTTTTTCGTGTGCATCATGCCTGTCTGTGCACCAAGTATCCTCCTCCTGCAGGCTTCCGCCTCAGGAGTCATGTATTTTAATGTTGAGGTATGCTTTATATAAAGAAAAAGCCGTACTAACAAATATCTCTCTAAGGAACACTGTAAGCACTTCATTTTTACCAACATACTTACGAACACCTCAAGATTTTCATTTCTTTCGTAGATAGAATCTTGTTTGTAAATTGGAAAAATAATGGTTTCTGTATTGATACAAATCTGACGAAGATATATGAAATGATACTGAACTGTTTCTATATTTGCCTATCTTTATTAGATCATCATCATAGATGCGCGTAATGCAAAAAAAATTTGAAAAGCCACATGAAGTAACTTACTTCCACAAAGACAGATTAAAACCGTGCAATGAAAATCAAAACTAGCAAAAATTACTATTTGCGTAATGAAGATACAATTGAGACATAGATTTGAAGTGTCAACATAGGTCGCAACATTCGCTTTCTACTCCGCAAACCACTTAACGCAAGTTGGACCGCAAGCTCATTCGACAAAAGGATTAAAAAAAAAATTTTTTAAAAACTTTCAACAGCTATTTTATCTTGTCAGTTTCGCATTTCTTACACCCTGTTCTATACAGTCAAATCTCAAAGTGGGTTTATTCTATTGAAAGTTCTTCTAACTCCAATTACCACTGAACACCCGATAAACCGTGACCTCATCTTCCTTATAGTCAAAAAACGACTTTAATTACAGGACGCTAATGACTATTATGAACTCCACAATAAAAACAAAAGAACCAAATTAATTTTACAACACACGTTCCAAGTGAAGCAAACCAATCACAAAAACGTAATCATAACACAGACGCACCCAAAAACCATTTTAATGGGCCGAAATGCATTTTAAATCGATTCGTTCCCATTCCGACGGCCCGCAGTGTAAAGTGCACTGCACTGTGCATTTGCCAAAATATTTTTTTCTAAATATGTAACCGAGTTCGTTAACCCCGGCCTCCTATCGGCGGAACGGCTTAGATCGCGTCTCGAGCATACACAAACGTAATATTGTTAAAATACACATATACACTATATATGTAATTATGCATGTAAATGTGTTTGTGTGCAGTTTAATGGCATGACTTGTATTTTTTTTAGATAATGACGCAGTTAAATGTATAGGATTCAACACGCTGTGTGTTTTTGGGTGTAGGCAGGAAACTACGATTCAGCAGGGCGTATTGTGAGCACGGATGGGTTTGAAAGGTAAAACAGTCTCTATACAACATACCTCATGTCTCAAGGTGAGTAGCAGCATTTACATTTTTATGTCTACGTTATGTTATTAGTTAAAAATAATTGCACAGCTTGAGAACATTTTTTCCCTATAAGTATTTTTGTTAAGAAATTCTTTGTTTTTGGATCTCATAAAAGAGCATGTACGTGATAAAGTTTGTATTAAAAATAATATAAATCCTGTTCTGGCCTCACAGTGTACTTAATCATCAGTAATTACGCAAATTTATTAAACATTAGGCACAAAATACAGATAACTACACTGACGTTAATGTTCTTCTCTGTTGTATTGTACGGGATTTTCTTTCCAAATTTAAATTGGCCATTCCATTTAGCGGTAGGCAGCGGCTTGGCTCTGCCCTTGGCATTGCTGAAGTCCATGGGCGACGGTAACCACTCACCATCAGGTGGGCCGTATGCTCGTCTGCCTACAAAGGCAATAAAAAAAATAAAAAATAAAAACCAAATATGCAAAAATAAAATAAAAAATCTTCCAATGAACTTTTAACTAAATGATTACTTTTTTAATTGCTAAAATGTTTAGACGAGTTTACGGTTCACCTGGTATTAAGTGGTTACCGGAGCCCATAGGCATCATCACCTTGAGATGCGAGTTCTAAATCACCATTTTTACAGTTCATCGGCTGCTCCACCTTTCAAACCGAAGCGCATTACTGCTTCACAGCAGAAATATGTTATACTACCAATGCAGTTTAAATGATTTTATTGGCAGAGGAGCACCTGATAGAAAGTAGCCATTGTCATCCAGGCACGTCAGCAATACCAGGAGCTACAACCAAACCGCTGTCTGCTGCTGATTTCTAAAACAAGTTTTTTTTTATTGCTTAGATGGGTGGACGAGCTCACAGCCCACCTGGTGTTAAGTGGTTACTGGAGCCCACAGACATCTACAGCGTAAATTCGCCACCCACCTTGAGATATAAGTTCTAAGGTCTCAGTATAGTTACAACTGCTGCCCCACCCTTCAAACCGAAACGCATTACTGCTTCACGGCAGAAATAGGCGGGGTGGTGGTACCTACCCGCGCGGACTCACAAGAGGTCCTACCACCAGTAAAAATATAAATAAATATCAAGTGAAATTAATGAAGCTAGCGTCATATTATCTATGACAAAATCCCCTAAACAATAACAATATCGGCTTTAAGCCGCAAAGCTTCCACTTAACAATGAGTTTCGCTGCCAACAGCGATCATTTAACCGGTTAATAGAACTAAAATACCAAACTTACGTTTTTGGTTAGATAAGGGCAACCGTCCCTTGACCTCAGAGGTCGAACAAGGTCGCGAGGGTAGAATAGTTAACATAAAGAGGGTCGGATTCAATGACCAAGTTAACTTGAAGGTATTACCTGAAATTTACACTTGTTAACTTTTTTTTTTATTGATGGGTGGACGAGCTCACAGCCTGGTGTTAAGTGGTTACTGGAGCCTATAAACATCTACAACGTATATGCACCACCCACCTTGAGATATAAGTTCTAAGGTCTCAGTA
Source organism: Bombyx mandarina (assembly GCF_030267445.1). Classification (NCBI taxonomy): domain Eukaryota; kingdom Metazoa; phylum Arthropoda; class Insecta; order Lepidoptera; family Bombycidae; genus Bombyx; species Bombyx mandarina. The sequence goes on along the minus strand of NC_143215.1, from coordinate 14,767,718 downwards.
TAATTACAACGGCTGCCTCACCCTTCAAGCCGAAACGCATCACTGCTTCACGGCAGAAATAGGCAAGGTGGTGGTACCCACCCGCGCGGACTCACAAGAGGTCCTACCACCAGTAATAACTTTACTGATCATCTTTAGGTAAGCGAAATCGTAGAGGAGAATTTCTCGTCATCTTGAACCACGAGGTCTCCAAACCTTAAATGACTTCGAGACAGCTAGTGATGGGGAGTGGTCACCGTCAGTCATAGACATCAACAGCTCAGCCAACCGCAGTTATCTTCACCGCAAGCCACATTTATCGGAATCCAAAGAGTCACTTAAACTAGAAAGACCTATATTAATATATTATATTGAGTGCCAATACAAAATACGTATATAAGAAATGCTATCCATATAAGTAGAGTGTGGTCCAAATTGAAAAGTTTTCGGTGGCGAGTAATGGATAGGAAAGAAAATCGTAGCCTTCTCCTCTGGCGATATGTCTGGCTATGGGACTCCAATGCAAATGGATAACATCTAGTCACAAGATCAAGATCACAAACGATTCTTATCCTTGAAATCGGTCGATGTTCCGACACGCTGCAATCAAGACATTATGTATTTAGTTATAGTACGTGTATAGTATAAAATCATGTTAACGTTGAATGTGTGCATTTGTTTTTCGACTGATGTTATGTTATGTACAGATGTGTGGAACGTATTTTTGTTTGTTGAGTTTATTTCCCGTGCAAAGCGATTCCGTTGAGGCAGGCTGTGTTCATACCAGGGCCTCTCTCTAGGGCCTGGAGACGGAGACGCTCGCCGTTGACTATGCTGACAAGGAGAGAGTCTCGTCCTAATGCAGCGGAAGTTTGAGCCTGGATACATGGACATATCACCTTCGGGGAATTGCAGGTGCTAACGGGATACTGCTATTTCGGCCGCTACCTGCACCTCGTTTGCCCGGAGGGAGCCAACGCTGGAGTGCCACCACTCCTAACTGCGACTAGGACACGGCGGAGAACACGCCAGCGTACTACTTCGCTTTCGTGAAGCTACGCCGTGTGATTATCGCGAAGATAGAACCATACCTGTCACTGCCACCGGAGTAGAGTCCATCCATACTACCTGGAGCAACTGCGTTCATCCACAGTGCGTTTCCAAAGACCTTTTTTGCCACGTACCATCCGGCTATGGAATGAGCTCCCCTCCACGGTGTTTCCCGAGCGCTATGACATGTCCTTCTTCAAACGAGGCTTGTAGAGAGTACTTAACGATAGACAGCGGCTTGGGTCTGCCCGTGACATGGCTGATGCCCTTGGGCGACGGTAACCACTCACCATCGGGTGGGCCGTATGCTCGTCATCCTATACGGCAATAAAAAAAAAGTTACGATGCTCGGCAGCGACGAGTTAAGACGTGAGGAACTACTACCGATCCGGATACCAGAGTAGGGCATTCGTCCAACTTCAGCTTCTGTGAGGAGGTAGTCTCCTCTTAATTATACTCACGGGGCGATATGACGGAGTCGTGGCTCGGTGGCACCAAGAGGATGAGACGACGCTGCGGCGGCCGCGTTCCTCGTCGTGCATTCCTATGACGGCTTAACACCAGCGAGCCGTAAGCTCGACTGCTCACCTAAAACAATAAAAAAAACAACTAACACTCTCAAATACAGTCTTAACTTCCGTGTAACTTCCAGGGTGAAAGCTTTATGTAGTTTTAGCGACATTTTTGCAACTTTACAGGAGAGAACGATTAGATAGCGGTTAGGTTAAACATTAGGCAGCGGCTTGGCTCTGTCCCTGGCATTGCTAACGTCCCCGAGTGACGGTAACCACTCACCATCGGCTGGGCCGTATACTCGTCTGCCTACACGGGCAATAAAAAAAAAAGAGAAAGGCTAAAATTTAAAAAAAAACATCATAAAAATAAACTTCTTCAGCTATTTGAATGGAGTAAACATATTTAATTGTAGTTCAATTAAAAACATAGAGCTGTTGAGATGCTAATATACAAAAAAATGCACCTTTGATTACAAAGATAAATGTGTCGTCGTATGAAATGAAATGTCGCTTCAACGAAATAGAATTTCACCCCTCGGAATATTAACTAAAACATTATAAACATATTACCGACGCATTAAACATAAAATCTAATTAGAAACGATCCCATAAACTCTTAACGACAACCTTGAACGACCTCACAACTCACATTCACACACACACACACATATAACACACCATCAACAAAACCCCATGTCCGAGCAAGGTAACCTTGAAAATTCCGCACTATCAATAGACTCGTACGAAAGAGATGGCTGTATTCTCGGGGAAGGGTGCGAGAGGAATGCAACAACAACATAAGAAACGCAAGGTCTCCGGATAGTGGGTCAACCTGTCTAGCCGACGTCTAGCACCCACACTACCGCTTTTCGTACAGTTTACAAAACAGGATTTTAGAAAACGTTATATTATTAAATACTATTCAAACTGCCTTTATTTTATTTATTTATTTATTTATTTATACTTTATGCACATAACAAAAATTGTACACAGGCGGACTTAATGCCATGGGCATTCTCTTCCAGTCGACCATAGGGTGGTGCAGAGATAATTTACAGTTCCTAGTAGTGCAGAGATAATTTACAGCTTTTATTTATTTATTTTATTATATTATTTATCTTAAATATCTCTATAATACTATTCGTCAAGACCGAAGAATGATTAAAATAACTAGTTTTTACGTAATGACATAGTATATTCATAGACACGTTTCTCAGATAAATCAATCTAAATAACATCACTATTAGCTTTATGTTTGGTCGCTAAATAAAACAATAATTACATTATTTCCAATTGAATGTTAAAAGACTCAATTCTAATACTTAATTAATTTTTTATTTTTGTTACTATTAGACAAGTTAACGGGCATACTTTTAAGCAGTTACGGCAGCTGTAGGCAGCGGCTTGCCTATGCCCCTGGCATTGCTGAAGTCCATGGGCGACGGTAACCACTCACCATCAGCAGGGCCGTATGCTCGTCTGCCTACAAGGACAATAAAAATAAAAAAAATCAATTGAGCCTACATGAGACGAAATGAAGCTAGATATATCTTACTCGTCCTGTCGTAATGCATGGTCAGTACGCAACAAAAATAATAACATATATACCGTATATACCTATATTACCTATATACTACCATATATTATGTGCAACAGGGACTAAAAATCTTAAAAATTAATTTGGATATAGTATTTTCATCCGCATTCACTTGTTGTAATAATAATTAAAGCTGCTTCGATGACTTAATATTGCGTTTATTGTTCACATTATATCAAATGGTGAAAGGCTATTTGGTTCAAGCGACATTTAGCTTATTTATCTTTGTAATTAACAGATGCGTTTTATTGTTTATATATGTTTTTATTTTTTTGTTTTTTATTTTTTTTTCTTGTCCTGTAGTTGTAATGAATATTGTGAACTTAACACATTAAAATTTGTCCTGCTTAGTTGTGCGCGCATGGCTTATGTTATAAGCCAAATTTTTTACTTGTTTTTATTTATTGTGTATTTTTTTCTTTTTTAGCTTGTAATGTGTCTTGCCCAGCTTGTTTGTGTCTAATAAATAAATAAATATTGGTATTAGCATCAACAGTACGATGCTTTTAATTGAACTTCAATTAAGTTTACTCCATTCAATCAGCTGAACATGTTATTTTGTTTATGTGGTCATCATTATCCTGCCCTTTTCCCAGTCACCTGGGATCGGCGCAACATGTTTTCTCCTTCCATACTCTTCTATCATATACCATTTCTTCGCTCAATCCCCTCTTACCCATATCGTCTTTCACGCAATCCGTCCATTTCTTCTTAGGTCTACCCCTTCCTCTATATCCTTCCACATTCATAGTTAACATTCTCTTACCAATCTCATTGTCATTTCGTCTCATCACATGTCCATACTATCCCAAACGCGCACTTCTCAGCTTTTTTGCTCGGCTATTTTGTTTATGTGGTATTTTTTCCAAATTTTGAACTTTAAATGACTCTCCTGTAAAGTTGGAAAAATGTCCCTTAAATGATATAGCCTTTAGCCCCCCGATATTATTACGAATGTTCCGAGAATTTGTCAGCTTTCGTTTAATCGTATATATTTAATTACAACTAGAGGTCCCGCAGTAGTCAAAATTCGACTATAATTAATTGGAATTGTAAGTTTGTACACTATTAAGGTTCTAGTTACAGATTTCGTCAAAACCTCACCAGAGACAAGTAAGATTAAAGATAAAAAATATTAACCTATTCTCAATTTCACCACAGACTTTAAGCAATAACAAAAGTTTGACAATAAACAAAGAGTACCTATATTTACTTAAACGTGTGTGTCAAACACATGGCAGTGTGTGTAATATTTTCTTTATTAACTTAATGTATCTTTTATGCATTATTAAAAAAAAATTGTATTCTGTTCTCCTTCTCTATATTCTCTATAAGTGTGGAAAATTTCATACTACTCCGTCCGCGCAATTTTCGTAAAAAGGGATACAAAGTTTTGCTTCGCGTATTAATATATAGATATGTCCGAGACGATCATTAGTTTAGTAGCTAAACAAAACGCAGCACGATTCCCGAGAGATGGCAACACGATTGCGGTATCGTCGGAACTCGGCTAACTTCGTGCTACGACAGAGCCTAGCCGATGGAGGCGCGTAGACACCATCACACTTTCCAACCGGCCTTCTTGAAGAGCGGTGCCTCCGTCCTAAGAACTGTCATTCGTTTTCGTTTGCTAACGTCAAGAGAAGATTTCTAAATTGCTCTAAGATAACAAACGTGATTGATGTACTCAGTATTTCTCTTAGCTCGATCACCCTATTCGTCCCAAAGACGTCTAACGATGGTGTTAATAATTGTAGCTTCTCCGATATATATTTTTAGTCGCCGACTCTCATTGTACAGGAAATCCTAGTTTGAAACCCGAAGACCGTGTCCTACTTATGTCCAGTTATTATTTAATATATTCAAAAATTATCCGTTAGTTATTTTGAATATGATATAATCCTTAAATTAAAATAGTAAACCCAAGACTAATAATAACTGGGCACAAATCGTGCACTGTCACCTGGCCCAAATTTGGATCCCCTGTGTTATGGGTACCTGAGACTGACATACTCATACTTATATACGTTTAAATATATACGTATACAGATAAGAAACACCCAGACAAAGAGCAACTGAGCCCGTTCATCACACGAATGCTTGCCCGATGTGGGAATCAAGCCAAATTATAATTTGCGTAATTACTGGTGGTAGGATGTCTTGTGATTCCGCACGGGTAGGCAACACCACCCTCCCTATTTCTGCCGTGAAGCAGTGATGTGTTTCGGTTTGAAGGGTGGGGCAACCGTTGTACTATGCTGAGATCTTAGGACTCGTATTTCAAGATAGAAGCATTTACGCTGTAGATGTCTATGGGCTCCGGTAACCACTTAACATTAGGTGGGCCGTGAGCTCGTCCACCTACTTATGCAATAAAAAATAAAATAAAAAACCCATGACCCTAGGAACAACAATCAGGGCCGCTAACTACCGCACCACCGAGTCAGTAGTAGTAGTAAAAATAGTTTTAATTAAATGGAAAATGATCGATTATTATAGTCATTTCTGCAATCAGTACATTTCACACACACGCGCTCGTCGAGAACTAGTTGTGTGTCGCACACGGGCCGAGTGTAGACGTCATCCTCACATGAACCACCAACGAACATTGTGCCTTCACGTGCTATATATCTACATCACATCCAAGCTATAAACCTCTCGGGTATTTCCAGTATGAAGCTCTGGCTAGTAACCACTTTTAATAGACCCATACATTTGCGTATCCCCAAAAACATACTAACTTAGATAAAAGATATGTGTATGTTGAATTGGGATTTTGGCACATAAAATAAAATTATTCCACCGTTGACAACACTTTTATTCTTCTTTTCTAAAATCTTCTGTATTAAGGGTGGATTCGACCAAACAAGAGTAAATCTTATTCTTAGAAGAACTCGTTAGTTAATCGAGAGTAAATCAATTTTACGTTTTACCATCTACAATTCTAAGAATAGTGGGCCTATTCGGGAATTGTTACTATACTGCCGTTTCGCACGGAATAACGGAGCTATTCCTAGAATAAAGTAATGGCGTCAGTCAGTCCAACATCTGATTTCTGTCATTTCATAAATATTTATTTTGTTTGAATTTCATGTCAACGCAATGCACTAAATTATTATTAATAGTCTGGCATTGTGTAATGCAACGTTTAAACGAAAAAAGATAAAACCACACGACAAAACTTGACAATTCCCTCAAACAAACAACAATTAAATTAATACGTTTGACAGCTAGACATCTTGATAATGTATTCTGTTGTTTATTTGTTTTTTGGTGTACAATAAAGAATACTCTCTCTCTCTCTATCTTACACTACAGCTACTTTTTCACACTAAAATACGGCAAAATCGAGTTGAGACTATGTATGCTCTTACACTATGCCGTTGTACAACAACATTTATTTGCCGGATTTTATTTTCGTTCACCATTCACTCTGATATTCGCGTATTGTTATTCCTAGCGCAAGTATACTATCGTTTATGTGGAAAAACGCCTATGGATTTACTCGAGATTAAAATCATGGAACAGTTATTCGTGTATAAATTTAAGTTTGGTCGAATCCACCCTAAGTGAATTAAAAATTATCTGATACCCTTTTTACGCCTTGCTTATTCCATCGTCTCCGCCATCTTCCTTTTTCTCTGTCATTTTCTCTATCATTCCGTTTTCCCTTTCTTTCCGTTTTCTCTCACTTACATCTTGACACTCCGCTCCACACTCTTTTCATACGTCCCGCTCTTACTATATGAATGTAAGTTTTTATATAAAACTACTAACAAATAAGAACGACTTACTATGTTATTTAAAAAGGAAATGTGAAATAAAGGCTTTTAACATTTACGTTATGTTAGAAGAGTAAAAAATTAAATGCGACTACTGACATTATCTTTAACTATGTCAAAACAGTACTGACAGATTGATATGCTTCCAGTCTGCTAGTAGAGGTTTGTTTTGCATCTTGTTCTAGGAAATTTTGAATGATTTGTGTATATTTTTTGTTCAGTATTCATGAAGTGACCGTAATATAAAATGCGTTGGATCGTGAACGTCTTCTTAAAACTAGCTCGCTTTACAATTTAAAATGAGTACCTATATCACGTAATTATGTATTCAGTATTATTCATTAAATAGACAACTTCCGTAAGACTTTCGTATTAAATCTTATAGCTTTGTAAGTTAGAGTTAGAGAGTTCCTAACGGTAAGCAGCAGGTTAGTTCTGCATATGACATTGCAGACGTCGATGGGCGACAGTAACCACTCACCATCATGATGGCCGTATACTCGTCTGCCTACAAGGGCAATAAAAATAAAAAGGTAAAAATGATATCTGCCATCTGGCTGTCTTCAGAGAGGATCGCATATCCTGATACTCGCACCGTATAACTTTTCTTCTTCTCACCTTTATCCCGCGTTATTTAAGGTCAGTTCAGCATGTCTTCTTGTCGCATTCCTCATGTCTGTGTCCATCGTGACCAATCGTGACCATCTCCTCCCATTATTTTATTTTATTTTATTTGAAAGACAAACAGTGAACATAAACTAAATAAAATCTAACCTTACAACTAAACACCTGTGGGCTACTCCATCTCCAAACACCATTTAAATTTCTCCGCACTTAAATAGCTAAAAACTGTGGCATCGCATCGCCTAGAATTAAAAATTAATACAAAACTTACATACGAATATTATTTATCTATTACTCTCACACTTGAGTATAGTATATTTGAGTTAACTTTTACGCGATCGAGAACGTTAAACAACTCTCACTAAGCACAGAGGTCTTATGGAAGTAATACTTCAATATCATTAGTGCATGATGTTTTTATTGTGCTTAACTAAATATCCACTTGATTCTTTAAAGGTTTTGGTTCAGGCTATGTTCTCGAGATATACATACATAATGCGAGTGACAGGCAGCTGTATACCTGTACCATATATAATATACCAAAGTCGTTGTTTTCATAATTAAATAGCTGACCCGACAACGCTGTTTTGCCATATGGATTTTTTCTGGGAAATATTGCTACGCCGGTAAGAGTAAAGCCATCTATCGCCGAATAGTCGAACAAATATCGAAGGATCTAGTAGCATCTAGAACGTTAAAAAAGTACAACGCCATCTATTGTCAGATAGCGGAAACACACAATACTCGACTTGTGTGAAATATTCTCGATAATTCTAGGCATGTCGTATCGACTATAAAAGCATTGCAGAGATGGCACGTGTCAGTCACGCAGTCAGTGTGTAATCGAAACTACTCGAAGCGAAGCGGAAGTAGCGAAGTGATAATTTTAAAGCGTTTGTGAAGTGTTTTAAGTGTTCTAAGTGCTGATACAGTGTTAACTTGTAATTTGGTAGACTTTTATTTATTCCGAACCTCAGCGCGTAAAAATATGTTTCTTTGGGTGAACCACCCTTAACCTTTGGGGGTAGGGAAAATAGATGTAGACCGATTCTAAAATCGATATGCAGACAAGTTTTCTTGAGAATCGGTTGAGCCATTTCGAAGGAGTTTGATAACAGGCACTGCGACACGAGAATTTTATATATTGGATTTATACAACAGACCTCAAAGTGCACGCAGTTGACCATGGGCTTTGTGCAATATCATTACAAGCTAGGCACGATTCATATCATAGAGTTTTACTTATCTTTTTAGTATTATCTAAATTTTGTACAAAACATACGATCCAACCAAGGAAATATTACTTTGAAAGTGTGTGAAGGTTCGAATAATCTCTGACTTTCTCCAGACTAAAGAGCTTTCTTAAAAGGAGCTTAGTACAACTTATTTTTTTCAGGTGTAATTTGTTGTAAACTTTTCCCTTTGCTCACCGTATTTCTTTCTACCGGAAAGAAAACCGATTTATTTTGTATTCTGAATACCAATGTAATTTATATTATAGAAAATAGTTACTTATTTCATTATACCACCACCTTATTCTACGATTGCATACTTCATTATAAATGTCATATAGAGAAATCTGAAAAAAAAACCACTTTAACAAAAAAACACTAATAGACTGTTTTCATATAATTGTACATAATGATAGGTCATCACAGCTTCCATCCACGAACTACAGTAATCACTGACCATCAGGCAGGCGGTATGTTCATCTATCTAGGTGATAAAATCAGTTCAGCGATAGCAAATCGAAGCCATAAATAAGTAAATTGGAATAATGGCAAACTTTTCATGCCAGTTTGTAAGGGTATCCTACAATAAAAACAGAATAACTTTTTTCAGCTGAGAATAAATAGATTTTGGCATCCCCATTCCGCGTTACCCACTAATTGAGAGAAGAAATTAATTCATACTAATCGAGACACCTTGTTCAATTAATTAAAAAAAAAATACATTAAACAAAATAAACATAGCGCCTTCAATTCGAAAATTCAACAAACAATGAAAAAATACAATTTAAACGAAAACAATGTTCGTAATTTAAAATGTAATGACGTTCCGTTTCACGCTGGACAGACTACCACGAAAATTAAACAGTACACGAGTGTGCCGTGCCAGTTTAAAAATTATTTTTTCACTGCTTATCCAGTCTGTGTTCGGAACGTATACAGAGAGAAAAAAAACCAAAAAAGACACTAATACAAACACGCGAATCCATCATGTGGACAACGAATTTAACGCACACATTAAAAAACATACTTAACACAGATAAACATCCGCACGATACAAATGCAAAAAGAATGCATTAAAATACGCACACATATAGAAAAACGCACACATGAAATGGAAATTCGGTGTTCTTATAATCAAAATTTGTGCATCAGTGTTTGTAACACGGTTCTCACGTAAGTGCAATGCTAGATCTACCAATACGACTACAGCATTCGAATACCAACCTTAATTCGAAAAAAATAAAATTCAAAATTATTTTATACCAACTAATGATCGGTTTGCATTAAAACGTATGTGTGCGTGAGCGATTCATGCCTTTTATTCCTTTTTTAAATTTCACCGTTTAGTTCAATCTATTTATTGGTCGGTATTGATGTGTGCGTTGCGGTTACGTCAGCACACGCGGTCGCGAGCGTGTGTGTGCGCGCGAAAGTGCGTAGAAAAATGGCGAGATAAATTTAATTTTAAAACAGGGTCTCTGACTGAAACGTGATTTCGATGCACATTGTTGGCAACGATCGACGATCTATTAATAAAATTAGGTATAATAATGTCCTGAACATAGTGAATTGAAATATTGAATGTTACCAAATAGATATCGCGGCCCCGACTATTTTTCCCGCGAAGCTGTAATGCGATCCGGTTTGAGACAACCATACCATACAATTTAGATTCGACCTCAAGATGGTTGACGCTGTTATATCTATGACATCCGCCATTGAACGCCGGATGAGCCGTGAGCACACAACAAAAACATAAATTAGTTCTTTAAAATTTTCTATAACCACGCGTCCTTTTTGAGTGGCTTGAATTCAGCAGACAGCGGTATGAATGTTCCCCTAGTATTGCTTATGTCCACGACTAGTAGTGGCGGTAAAAAAATTATGTATAGTAAATAATAAGCGTTTGTCTGGGTTAATTTTTAAGAAAATGTTTTCCATCCAAGACCACAGTGTATAATTCTCATTGTAAGCGACAAAAAAACCTTTTCTTTTCCTGCCTGTTCTAGTATCCTCGAGGGGTTATACTAGATTCTCCGGGTGAGTAGGTGATGACGTTGCTAATACTAACCTGAGGAAGAGCAGTGCTTCGCAGAATCTACCACCGGATCGGAAACGCGACCCACTAAGAAGATCTGGCGAGAAACTCAGTGGGCTGCGTCTGTGGGTTAATTTGCTCGCCGAGCTCTTCGTCGCAAGCGACGGATTCGACGAGAAAAAATACCTAAGAATACTTTTTATATATTTCCATAAAGGAAAATTTAAATAAAAAATATATATTTGATTTGCACGTCACTAGTTAGCAAGAGCTGGACGAGAGAAGTCAAGGATCGTGCCCAATGGACTGAAATTGGAGGGACATAATATGTCCAGTAGTGGATTGATATAGGCTAATGGCGACAAACAATGTCACGAGTCAAAGGTCGTTAAATGAAAACTATTAGACATAATTAAAACTATCAAGTATTGTACTTTATGTGTCTCAATACATACTTGTTATACTTATAACTGAAATCGAAATAAAAATTTAAATATAACTGTGGAATTGGGATCGTGGTGCATAAAATAAAACTATACTAATGTCGCACTTTTATTGTTCTCTTCCAAAAACTTTTTTTTTCTGCTTATATGGCTGGACGAGCTCACAGCCCACCTGATGTTAAGTGGTTACCGGAGCCCATATACATCTACAACATAATGCCGCCACCCACCTTGAGAAGTGAGTTCTAAGGTCTCAGTATAGTTATAACGGCTGCCGCACCCATCAAACCGAAACGCATTATTGCTTCTCGGCAGAGATACGCAGGGTGATGGTACCTACCCGTGCGGACTCAGAAGAGGTCTGTGGTCTGTTATTATTATTAAAAATTAACTGACACCTTTTTTACACCTTGCTCATTCAACCGTGTGCTATCTTAATTTTCTTTGTCATTCTCTTTTTCCTTTCTTTCCGTTTTCTCTCACTCACATCTTAACGCGTCGTTCCACACTCTTTTCAAACGTTCTATTCTTACCAATCCTACATAGCTTTTTTTCTGTTATGTTAAATGCATTCACAAATATTTGCGTGCCTATTGCGAAATAGTTCGCACTACGATCGTAATTCGATTATAATTACTGCCAACTTAAGATTTAAATTCATTTTGTGCAGTAAGTTTTCTCTATTGCTTTATTATTAACAAATTTCCATTATCCATATTTTTATTGACAACACTAATGATTTTCAATGGCTCTAAACATAAAAGAAAATTGGTTAACCGGTTAATCGGTACATACATACCTACGTTATAAGGAGCGTTCTACCGTAATTATTCAATATTAAAAATTAACTAGCCACCCTTAAGCACTCTAGCATTTCCAGTTAAAAACCACCTCGAAAAACCTTGAAACCGCTGCAGAATTCTAACAAAAGCCAGCCCTGCGGATACCTAATTCAAAGGGTGCGTCCCTTTTAATTTAAAGCCCATAATCTCAGAACAAGAATTCATCGTAAGCCCTAGCGGATGCAATTGACACATAAATTTCAAAAGTTGCAATGGCGCCATATTCCTAATTTTGTCTTAATTCTACGCTTGTGCTTTTCTTGTTCGTGTTAATTAAGTATTTTGTCCACTGACCGGCTCTAAAGCGGCCGTCAATAAAATATTCACTATCAATTCTCGCGTTTTTAAGCGCACATGGTCTAAATACATCCCTATAAGGATCAAAACAGCTACCAATATCTCGAAATGAATACGTTCTCTTATCACGCGTCCACAAACGTCTTCCTTAGTACAAATAAAATTGATTAATAATTATGATGTAACAAAAATTAATTTTGTGATAGTCTTGAGCCCCGATTTTTGGGGTATAGCAGCCTATGAACCAATACGATTGTGAAGTCGACTTCATAGCTCAACATGCTAGATGGCGTTCCAGTTGTTATATTTGCATCCAGTGGACTGGCTGGACCGTGAATTTGGCAGACCCAGTATGCTCACACTGGTTGGACCGTGAAGACCCAATATGGCAGGCCCAATATGCCCACTGTTCGCATATTAGAAATTTAATTGAATTGTATAAGACGACATCCATTGCTTACTCGTTGATCAACATATATGTCCGACCCAGGCGAACGGGCAATGCAAAGCCGCCATCACCCAAAGTATGTCTTGTCGGATCTCCCGGATCAACTCTCAGTGCTTTTAGGCTCTTCAAGCACCGGTGACCGTCTTCATCAGACTCGTCAATTACGACGAAGAGTTCGACGCCCGAACTAAGGCATATACACTACCTACTGAGCTTCTCACCGGATCTTCTCATTGGGTCGCAATTCCGGACACAGCTCTTGATAAGGGCCACTGTTAACAAACTTTTGCAGGTCCTGTGAGCTCACCTATCGTCACAGTATAGCTGAAATAGCCCCTTAAGTTACCAGTGAATAGGTAGGGAAAACGAGAGACTAACATATCTCACGAGATGTAATGAAAACATGAATGATACGAATATAAAGAACCTTGAAATCGGTTCAGGCATGTTAGTGTCATGTGACAAAACATCGACCCTTCCACCCTAATTCGGAGGGAGCGTTCCCAGTTCGAGCTCTTTAATTAGACTAGCAACGAACCACGGTCGGATCCGGTCTAGACCGGTTGCGGACTAGTCCCGAATCGGTTCCTTGGCCCTGGGACCACAGGTGCGCATTAGTGCATGCGCACGCGCCTGTGTCCGTGTGTGCGTTTGGCTGCATGAGTGGCGGGTGAAATGCAACTTGTTCTAAGTAGAGTCAAGGCAGGGGATGCAAACTGTTGAATATCATTTTGGTGACAATTAATATTTATCGACGATATCGATTTGTCTTTACGTGTCATCAGCAATGGCAAATAATAACATGTTTAATTTTAATTAGAAATCTGATGCTTTGCTTATGAATTATAATAAATAATAATAATAAATAAATATTTACTAACAATCACGCCACGTTAACTGGTCCCGTGATAAGTTCGTAAAGAACTTGTATTACAGGTACCAGATAACGGAAATAAATGTAAGATTTTTATTATACACATACATATATTTAATATACATCCATAGCCCTGGAAAAGACATTTATATTTATCATACAAATATCTTCCCTTGGCGGGATTCGAACCCGCGACCCCCTTATGTAGTGACCATGTCACTTACCACTACACCAGATGGCCGTTGACTGTTTATGTGGTATTTTTCATTGAAACAAAGTAATCTCAAGAATGTTACAGCTCAATTGTTGTACGGGAGTGTTATTAAATTGTTTTGATAACAATTCAGACAAACTTATTAGAAAACTTTAGATTACTTTCCCTTTACTAATTTAGTTGGAAACAAAGAAGAATCCTGGATTCTCGAACAGCCAAATATCATTTCAAAGCCTACAGACTGCGGAATAGGTCGTCTAGTCAGAAGGAGGGAGAAGAGGAATTTGTTAAATTGAAAGCGTATCTAGGAGTTTTTAAAAACATCAGTAAACGCAGTAATAGTTGATAGGACGCTTTTTGGGCCTATTTGGGTAGTTTTTAATGCATGATTCATAGTAGAACCACTAAAGAACATATGAGTCGTCTATTATCAAAGGTGGCAATCTGTGTATTTGGACAAAAAAATGTTATTGATATGGCGATACAGATTGATTTGAATATAATCGTCTCCTTCAAAGAATACGGTTCAAAACCTGCATTAAATTAAGGTTAATACTTAACCTGTTATTTATCTAAGATGTCGTTCAGAAAAGTTTTGTGACTGCCAATGGAATACAAAGTCAATAATTCGTTTTTCTGATTTACTAATAATTGTCCAAAAGTCACATTGCCGGCTTTGATAATAGTCGACTCATATTAAACAGTGAAACTAACCGAAATAAATCATTGTAAATAATTTTCAAGAACAAACATTTGGAGCATTATCACATATTAATACGACTACCAACATTAAAACTAAAGTAATTTTAAATAAGCGCGGTAATGTTGGCAGCACCTGGCATAGAGTAATGTTACGCGGTAACAGGTCTGGAGGCGGCCATTTTGAAAAAGTTTTTAGCGCTTTCGAATTTCGGGTACGCCTAGGACGATGACCCTAAAGCCCTAAAGCTTCGTTTATAGCTTTCTTTACTTGTAAGTTTAGTTCTATATAGGTTTGCTTATAAATATCTTTACTTTGCGCGTCCGGTTCGACGGGGTTTTGCTGTCGGCCAATTAAATTGTCGATTTTACTTGCACGTTTGCATATTATTTTAAACGGTTTAGAAATTTAAAAGTATTGGCTCGACACAAAAAACTTATGAAGTTTTTTTTATTTAATTTTGTTTTACTTGATTAATAAAGTTTTGTAGCAGTTCAAATGTTATTTCAAAGTATGGACTTAGAGTCCATCAGTAAGTATCTTCAGTCGGCATCGATGGGCCACTTTGATAAAGCGGCACGACACGAGAACCCTCTCATCGTGGCCGCCGGTAACTACATTCCCGATCCTGGGGACAGAATGGAAAGCAGTCCACGTCACCCCAAACATGTCATTTCGGATCCACCCGATCCACTAACGGTGCCTTTAGGTACCTCAAGCACCGGTCATCGTTGTTGTCGAACCCGTCGCTTGCGACGAAGGGCTCGTCGAGTAAATTAACCTTCAGACACAGCCCACTGAGTTTCTCGCCGAATCTTCTCAGTAGGTCGCATTTCCGATCCGGTGGTAGATTCTGCGAAGCCCGGCTCTTGCTAGGTTTCGTGTTAGCAACGTCGTCAGGTTTGAGCCCCGTGAGCTCACCTACTAGTTAAGGTTACGCTAAAATAGCCTCTCAAGGCTCTCAGCTTAGGTAGGAAAAAAAATCAAAATAAGGATCTGTTTGATGCAATAATGGTCTTTATTCCACGTGAGTAGTTTGAATTGAAATCTTGAAGAATGAATCTATATCTATACTAATATATAAATCTACAGTAGTTTTTACGGATGTTCCGTTATAACTACTGAACCATGCATCCGATGGACTTGAAACTCAGTATCCATCTAGAAAATACATGTTCTTAATGGATAGGCTAATATTTATATGAGTGTTGGACTCCCTTATAATAATAATGACACTAAATAATAATGTTAATTTTAAATGCCCACCGAAGCGGGCGAGTACGCCTAGTAGCCTATAAAGGTGTTTAGTAAATTGAACTTTTCTAATGAAATACGTAGTTAACAAATGTTCACGATTGACTTCCACGGTGAAGGAATAAAAATCAAGCCCGCGAAATTATAATTTGCGGGCTGATTTATAATTACTGGTGGTAGGACGTCTTGTGAGCCCGCACGAGTAAGTACCACCCCCCTGCCTATTTGGCAGTGAAGCAGTAATGCGTTTCGGCTTGAAAGACGGGGAAGCCGTACAGAATATCTACGGTGGGTGGCAGTATTTACATTGTAAATGTCTATGGGCTCCGGTGACCACTTAACATCAGGTAGACCGTGAGCTCGTCCATCCACCTAAGCAATAAAAAAAATGTTTTTGTTGCCGCTTATAGGCAGAAATCGCGGTTTTTTAGGTGTTAAACGTCTTAAGATATCACGATGTTGATTCACCTACTTAAAGATATGAGGTCGCATACTTATTTACCATGTTACGAATATAGTCCTCCAGCAGAATTAGGTAGCCTGGGAGTTCAACATACCTTCATACTGTTTCTCTAGTGACGTCACAACCCCAGAGCTATCTACACGACATGAAATAAAATACATCGTTGACGTCATATAGGAATTTATATAGGTCTTACAGGGGATTTTCAGAGGGTTGGGACTTTCCGATAGCCCACCGCCCTCCCGCCCCCGGGGGAGGGTCTGTGGTCGCCTGAACAAATACTCGAAAGAGGACGCTAATTTGATTCCTATTTGTTGCAAATAACATATGTGTATTTTACTTTTTTAAGCTGTTTGCATGTAATTTATTCTTTATTGCTTAGATGGGTGGACGAGCTCACAGCCCACCTGATGTTAAGTGGTTACTGGAGCCTATAGACATCTATAACGTAAATGCACCAACCACCTTGAGATATAAGGTCTAAGGTCTTAGTATAGTTACAACGATTGCCCCACCCTTCAAACCGAAACGCATTACTAACGCGATACGGTATTCCGAATGCCCTTTATGAGCTGTGACCTGGAAGTTTCAAATTAATAAATGGGAATGTTCTGAGGAATTATTCGAGATGATCCCCTCATCTCTTTTTCATCATCGCACCTCCCGCCATCGGAGCAGAGTTCATCCATATTATCTGGAACCGCTGCGTTCATCGGCAGTTTCCAAAGATCTTTTTTGCCACGTACCATCCGACTTTGGAATGAAATCCCCTCCACGATATTTTCCGAGCGCTATGACCAGCATCAGCACCATTATTACCAGTGTGGGCTTATATATGCCTTATTACCAGTAAGCACTGATTGACAGTTAAAGTACCTTGATAGACCTGGACGAGCACCAACCCATCTCTTCGCATGGGCGTCGTAAAAGGCGACTAAAATATTAACCAATGGGCAGTGCGTAATTTCAGCTACGATAACTTGGATTCATGAATATCCTGGTTGTTCCTACGATGAAGCATTCACGCAGTTCATTCTGAAGTTCGTATGCAAACTGAGACATCGAATTAATATTTAAATAAAATGTTATAAATTGAAGTCGTCGTGGCCTAACGGATAAGACGTCCGGTGCATTCGTGTTGAGCGATGCAACGGTGTTCGAATCCCGCAGGCGGGTACCAATTTTTCAATAATACCTACCTGTGCGGACCTGACTCACAAGAGGTCCTTCCGCCAGTAAAATGTTATCGGCAATTATCATAATCACGTCAACCGATACAGGCTTCTTCTCTTTAAGATTACGACAACTTAAACCTTAGGTCGGTGCGTTTGGCGGACATTAAATCGCAAAGGCAACCTTATTACAGTTGGCTGTCAAATCAAATTAGATCCAAAATTTGCCCCTAAGCAATGTTGCTTGTAGCAGTCCTAGAGTACCCTGTCTTGCGCTTGCTCCTTGATATTACTGAAGTAAGTAGACCTGAAGGTCATGCCAGCAGTCCTCATTTCGCTCTCCCGGTTCGACGTCAAGTGTGTACAGGGCGACCAGGTCTTATCCTGCCACGTGGTTACCACTCAAACGCGATTGATGCTGCGTTGACTCCACTGCGCCGTAGAGTGTGTCCTATCCAACGCCATTTCCGCTGGGCAATGTCTTGCGCGATGGGTTATAGTAACATTTAGTTCAGAGATCTAAATTTGATATAGTGACTGTCCAGAATATGCGGAATATCGACCTCAAGCACTTATTTACCCCTAAACAATATCTCTCTTCTTCAACTCATGTCCACTCTATGCTTAGTGTAGGTCTCTCCGAACGCACCCCATTCTTTTCGATCTCACTTATCTACATCCAAAATCATGTAACACAGAGCAATACATCGAAAAATAACAACAAAAAAAACATAACAAAACAAAAACTTGTAATTCACTTATACGTTCGCGAATTTGCAGAATCCGAGCTCCGAAAACATTATTGGCGATCGTAACGATGCCTCCGGGTGACATCGATCGCGTACACTGCTCGACCACATTATTAGATTGTGGCCCGAGATGTGAACTGAAGCGTTTGTTCGAATCTGCCGAGTCCAAGCCGCACTATGCCGCTACAATCACTTATGTTAAACAAAACTGTTTTAACACATTAACCCTACGTTTAGTTTAATATAATACTAATGTTGATAATACTTTACAGTTTTCAGACCCATAGACGACCAAGGTGTGAACATCGCGCCCGGTTAGAGCCCACTTGTGGCGTTAAATCGTTTCATATTAGATAGACGCCAGTACGCCTATCTCTACCCTAAGCTTATCTTCATATTTCCTCGTAGAGAACGATTGTAGCAAAACAGCTACGTTCGCTCTGCGACCCTACAGCAAGATACTGTTACGCGCTGGGGCTCGGGATAAATAAAACTTCTACCGAAGTATAAATTAAAACTGTATTAAACACTTAAAGAACACTTTACAATTCGTAATTCACCTCTTTTTTTTTTATTGCTTATATGGATGGACGAGCTCACAGCCCACCTGGTGTTAAGTGGTTACTGGAGCCCATAGACATCTACAACGTAAATGCGCCACCCACCTTGAGATATAAGTTCTAAGATCTCAGTATAGTTACAACGGCTGCCCTACCCTTCAGACCGAAACGCATTACTGCTTCACGGCAGAAATAGGCAGGGCGGTGGTACCTACCCGTGCGGACTCCCAAGAGGTCCTACCACCAGTGTAGGTCTTCCGCTTCGCTTCGTGTAGTTCCGATTACTAACTGCCTTCGTGTCATCTCTGCAACGCTTTTATAGTTGACACGACATCTCTACAATTATCGAGAACATTCCCGATAGGGCGAGTCGTTTCCATGGTTGTTTCCGCTTTTTGATAATAGGTGGCGCTACACTTCTCGAGCTCTCTCGATATTACTAGTTATTTTGGTATTCGTTTCTACTATTCGACAACAGATGGCGTTACTCTTACCGGCGTTACATTACTAATTAATACTAAGAACATTTTATTTATTCGTAGCTCAATAATATCGAATTGACTTTAAATATCATTGCTTTAGCAGCTCGACTAGGAAATATATATATTGAACTTTAAGAAGTTTGGGCTTAAAATTAGTAATAAAGGTCATTGAAAAGCTTTATGAATTGATCGTCATTAATATAAGGCTGGTCTACGCTACTAAGCCTAATTGTGAACCCCCAAAAATAAGCACAATAGTGGTACATGCTATATGATAAGCAATTAAGAGATCATAGAATGAGGTAGCCGCAATTAAGGAAATCGCCAATTCTTAAAACGGACACCACACGCCGGTACCCAACAAAATCCCCATCCAAAATCGTTTGTAAAAATAAAACGCGTTAGGAGCACTCCTGCAGGAATTAGCAACCCGGCCGGCCTTCGGCTAATAAATTGTAAAATAATATGATCGTCCTCCCCGACCCCTATGTAGATTTAACCCGAGATCACATTGTACTACGTAACGTAATTCTTCGGGAAAACTGCTTCCAAATGATTTATGTGTCATGTGTTTTTTTTTTCAGATTATTAACACTTTACGGCTTAATGTCGTGTCTATTTATTGTTTTTTTATAAAAATATGTCTGTTCTTTTTTTAATCATTTATATTAATAATAATAATTAGGAGCAAATCATGCTCGGTCATTCGGCTTCAAATTAGGATTATCTGTGTTATAGGTACCAGAGACTGACAAGCATATAGGTTTAAATTTATACATATATAGATAATAAGCACCCAGAGGAAGATCAAACGGACCTGTTAATCACACGAATGTTTGCCTGATCTGGAAATCGAACCCACGAACCCCGGCGCAACTGCACGGATGATAAAACAACTTGTACCATCGGAAATGTTCTGGGAAATTGTGGACATTTCGTGTCGACTATAAAAGCGTTGCAAAGACGACATGTAGGCGTTTGGTAATCAGTTCTAAACGTAATAAAGAACCAAAGGAAGTGAATCGTGATTTTGTTAAGTGTCGTAATAATTAAATTGAGCTTAAATTTCGTTTTTTTTTAATACGCTTTTATTAGCTTCAGACGTATGTATGTTAGTATGTAACGGAATCTTTGAACATGATTTTGACCACCTTCAAAACGTCAGATTAACTCGAAATTTGGTATACTTATTAAGGACCGACCGTAATTCAATATTTAAAAAAAAATTGAAAAAATTGAAATTCAACTTTTTTAGTTTTTTAATTAAAAATAAATAAAAAAGCATGTGGTGCATGGTATCAGTAATTATAAATATTTTATGAACAGATATAAGTAGAGGGGCTATTTTGATTACGTGGGCCATATTGCTTACGTGGGTGGACGAGCTCATGGCCCACCTGATGTTAAGTGGTTACCGGAGCCCATAGACATCTACAACATAAATGCCGTCACCTACCTTTAGACATGAGTTGTAAGGTCTCATAATGACATATTAGTCAAGTTTTCAATGTATCTTTGGAAACAGATACTCTTAATAATATGAGATGAAATGCACTGGAGGTAGGGTGTCCTGGGAGCCCGTACGGGTAGGTACCACCGACCCGTCTGTTTCTGCCGCGAACCAATGCAATCTGGTGTAATGGGGGGAAACGAACATTATAACATGGAACTGATACTAAGAAATCATGTCTCAAGGTGGAAGATGGCTTTTATATTGTTCACTTGCTGACACGACAGAGTTTGTAGTGCCTCAATCGATAAATAAAAGACCTAAGCTTTTGTATAAAATAAACTTAAAACAAACAAAAGGAATCCGTCCGACGGGGGACACATCTAAGAAAAAACAAAATTGTTATTTTTATTTAATTGCTGCATTTTCATATTTATCTACCTTTTAAATCTTCTCGGGACTTCCAGAAATAATTAAAGACCAAAATTAGCCAAATCGGTCCAGTCGAGTTTTAGCGAGACTAACGAATAGCAATTCATTTTTGTATATATAGATGTCTATGGGCACTGGTAATCATTCAAGAGCAGCTCGTTCACCCGTCTAAGAAAAAAGAGAAATTCCTTTTTTCTAAGAAAAAATACGATTGACTTCATGATGAAGTGTGCAGAATACACGCTTAGACTCCTATGCGCTCTGACACCCACCTAACAGCAAATAAACTATAAACTCAGCTTATAAATATGATCGTCACTTAATATGGAATTTAATTCTGAAATAAAAATTTATTATTATTATTATTAATGCAAAATCGATAAAAAGCCGGCTAATTACAAAAAAAATATTAAAGTTGAAAGAATAAACTACCTACATACGCTTAAAATCAAGCGATTTGTATTCATTAACAACGTTAAAACAACGCAGGTGAAAAGTTCACATTTAAAAAAAAACCAGTGAAACTTGACGACAAAAGACTACATTACATAATTATATAAATATATGCAGCCAAAACGAGAATATACATATTTAAAGTGACCAAGATAACCCTTGCGCGTCACAAAGACTTCGTAATAACAACACTTAATGCCTCGCACCCGGAATATTACAGTTACATTACGAACACGTAAGGTTTAGAAATGTATCGCGGAGGACAATATATTTATTCGTCGTTATATCGCGAATCGTTTTAATGCGTACATCCTACGTATTTAAAACGCAAACTTTTCCGTAGCTCCCGACCTCCCCGGGAGAGGCCACATTTCGGTAGTTAGCGAAGGGGGAGGGGGGAAACGAGAAAAAACACCCTTTCAACCGAGGTTGCCACTACGTGAGTACTCATTATTGATGTTAATATATATATTTTAGTGTAGATATATATTTTTTCCTCGGAGTTGTAAAATACAAGGTTGGTGGATATAGACCTATCGAACGGTGAGACCTAACTGTTGGAGACCTAATAAGTGGTACTCATGAAAAAAACTAAGAAAATCTTTGACTGTTCCATTGAATTTCGGCTCTAATGGTCATTGTGCTTAGTGCCAGTTTCTTGACATTCTCGATAGCGTGAAAGTTAAGCCAATTTTGTGTGCAGTTGGAACAGCGCCCATATCCCATTCCATACAAAAGTGAGCTAACTTTTACGCTATCGAGAACGTTAAAAAATCGATTTTCTGTAAAGTAGTTTTACTGACGATAGTTGAACGTGACAACGTCATAAGAAAATACGCCTCAGAGCGAGGTAACGCCGCATGAGTCATGTTTTTTCGTGCGTGCAGCCGGCTCCATCGAATTACAAGACGTTGTCACGTCAAAAACTTGCACTAAGCACACAAGCCGTAACGTGAATCTTTCTCAAGACCCGATTGGACGATATAACGTTGCGCGCCATCACTTAGGAAGTTAAGCAGCGCCATCTAGTGAGACGAAGCCGCAATTCCAATCGTACCAGTTAAGCCGATCAATATTCGAAAGATTTTCACTCTGGCTTCAGGATACACGAGGAAGCATCTACAAATATCCCTCGGGCCATTGCAATTATTATGCTTAATGAATGATAGTACCGTAAACATAACCACTTTTTTGGGCCGCGATCAGGGTCCTGTCTCACAAGAGATCACCAGGCCAAGCCGTGCGTTAGGCCGCCAAAAGTTTTTTTTTATTGCTTAGATGGGTGGACGAGCTCACAGTTGTAACCTGGTGTTAAGTAATAACTGGGGCTCATAGTAGGGGGATCAAGGGTGGGGCATCTACAACGTAAATGCGCCACCCACCTCGAGACATAAGTTCTAAGGTCTCAATGTAGTTATAACGGCTGCCCCACCCTTCAAACCTTAGTAGTAGTAGTCTCAGCCTTAGTAGTAGTCTCCTACTTATCGCTCGAAGAGTAAGTGAAAATCTAACCTAGCTCCCCAACCTGGACAGAAACGTATCAAATAGCGATCTGCCAGAAAACATACTCCCCAAATAAGAGAAGCAAAGTAACTATTATTACATATAACACATATAAATCCCTAACGAGAATCAAAACGATCAAGATAATAAAATATAAGATTAAGAAAAGAAAAAAAAAAAGAAGGAAAAAAAACCTAGCTCCCTAGTACGTAGGCCAGGCAGATACTTGTCTACTCGTGTATGCTTGGCACATTTAAATATTTCGAAGAAGATGACTCGCTCAAGTTAATTTGAGCATAACGCATTATTGTACTATACAATAATTCGCAAGTATCAAAATTTTTGTGAAACTTTAAAGTCTTGACAATTTAAACCCTAAAATTGACCTGCAGGGGTTAAAGTTGAATATACTTCTGTATTAAGCTTAACAGAAATTATTTCGCGAAAATTCCGGGACACTAAACATAAATATTAATTTCGCATCTGCTTCCTGCTCCGCCAGAGCGAGCGTCAACCCTGTCCGGGGGTTGGGGTAAAAAATGCGTAGTTTTAGCTAATCTGCATGTACCCGAACTCGGGCCTTTTTTAAACCGGGCCAAAGGGGGTGGTTTTAGGCATTTTAACACTGTACAGAAATGTGCGATAGGGGTGGCGCGTGTGTGGAATCGGACGTATTATGTGCGAATCTATTTATGTGATGTGCTTCTCCTCCCTACGTTAATATCGGTTGCCGTGGCAACGGGCCGATTACTGCACCGCATCTACTCAATTTTTCGACGCTTTTTCCGTTGTAATCAAATGAGTTGCGACGTGTGTGGAGGGAAGGGTAAGGGGCGGGGGGAGGTGACATGCGTGTACTCAATTATCCGCAGTGAATCAATAGCGTCGAGATGAGGGTAGTTGTTTGTGACGCGTATAATGCCTTTTTATCTGTTTTAATTTTTTTCCGGGTTCTCGTTTGACGCGGGCCGCGCTATTGTTAGCTTTGTAAGGCTTTGACCTATTTTAGAATGCTTCCGGAACATTCGTGTGACGCACGACTTCATTTTTCTATATTCGTTTTCGACGAATATTTTTGATGTTTCCCCTGTGATGCTAATGAGTTTTTTTTTTATTAATCTAAACGTTCATTTGTTTGAATTAAAAAGCTTATTGTTTATAAATGTGTCAACGGAGGCCTTCGACGCTAATCATTAAATGTTGTACAAATCGTAATGAAAAATAACTTTGCAATACATTACTCTCTTATTATGATCATAACATGAGCTCTCGCCGGATCTTCTCAGTGGGTCGTGATTCCGATCCGGTAGTAGACTCTGCGTAGCACTGCTCTTGCTAGGGCCAGTGTTAGCAATTATCTCAGGTTGAGCCCGTGAGCTCACCTAGCGGTCCGCGTGAATTCGGAACAGCCCCTTAGGCTACTAACGATTACGTAGGAATAATATGATCATAATCTAATGAACCATAGCGTTTCATCTATTACTAAATACGCTATTTCATTTATGACTATTATCACGTTCATCTCTAAGCGGAGAGTGTTTCT
Organism: Bombyx mandarina; assembly: GCF_030267445.1. Taxonomy (NCBI): domain Eukaryota; kingdom Metazoa; phylum Arthropoda; class Insecta; order Lepidoptera; family Bombycidae; genus Bombyx; species Bombyx mandarina. The sequence continues at coordinate 14,743,022 of NC_143215.1, read as the reverse complement.
AAAAGCAGGCGAATTAATTTAATTTATTTAAAACTCGCTGACCCGGCAGGCTTTGTAGTGCCTCAATCGATAAATAAAATAACTAAACTTTTGTATAAAATAAACTTAAAACTAACAAAAGGAATCCGTCCGACGTGGGACAGATCAAAGAGAAAACAAAATTGTTATGTTTCTTTAATTCCGAGCATTTTCATATTTATCTACCTTTTAAACCTTCTCTGGACTTCCACAAATAATTCAAGAACAAAATTAGCCAAATCGGTCCAGCCGTTCTCGAATTTTAGCGAGACTAACGAAAAGTAATTCATTTTTATATATATAGACAGATAGATAATAACTTTATTATAGAAATACATATATATACTTTTCTTGTGATTGAAATGGCGTTATATATCTTTATTTTAGTTACCGTTAAACACATTCAAGCTCACGGCTTCCTTCAAGTTTAGAATTGTCGCGTCCGGATTGAGTGCTTAGTGTGAGTTTTTTAACTTCTCGATCGCGTTAAAGTTAACTCAAATTTGTATGGAGTTGGAACGGCTTCCCTTCGTTTGCCGCTAGGGACGCTGTTCCAACTCCATACAAAAAAAAACTCGAACTAAACACACATCCAATCGGTAGTACAATCATGATGATAAAGATTCCTTTATAAACTAATTTCATGAAACGTCATAGTCAATATTACTTATCCCTTCATGCTGAGTCCGTTCTTTAGGTTCAAAGTTGGGGATATATTTTTCTAAGTACCACCTAAATTTAAATTTGTTTACCAAAGCTGATAGACACGTTGCAACACGGAGTGGAATCCTTAATAATTTTAGTCTACGGCCATCTCAATCATGACAGAATCACGTGACTGGGGCTGGTTGTAGAAATAGAGACAACATATCTACTAGACCGGTGGGTGACGCTGATATGGTCTCTCTACACTATCGGTTTAGGTAGGTCATAAAAAAAGAAACAAAATAATGACGGTAATCACGCAATCTGTCCAACTTAAAAATGTTAACAATTTTATGACTTTATGGAAAGTTATTTGTGAAATGAACACATATAATTCGTCGCGGCCTAAAGGATAAAGGCATCCGGTGCATTCGTATTGAGCGATGCACCGGTGCTCAAATCCCAGGCGGATATCAATTTTTCTAATGAAATACGTAGGTGCTCAACAAATGTTGACGATTGACTTCCACGCGGAAGGAATAGCAACGTGTAATAAAAATCAAACCCGCAAAATTATAATTTGCGTAATTACTGGTGGTAGGACCTCTTGTGAGTCCGCGCGGGTGGGTACCACCACCCTTTTTTTTTTTTTGGGTACCACCACCCTGCCTATTTCTGCCATGAAGCAGTAATGCGTCGGTTTGAAGGGCGGGGCAGCCATTGTAACTATACTGAGACCTTAGAACTGATATCTCAAGCTGGGTGGCGCTTTTACGTCGTAGATGTCTATGGGCTCCAGTAACCATTTAACACCAGGTGGGCTGTGAGCTCGTCCACCCATGTAAGCAATAAAAAAAATAAAAATAAAAACACAGTGTTTATAAAAAGTTTATAAAAAAATATTATCTCACTATTAACTGTCATGTCACTCGATGCGTTTAAACTAGGCGTATCTTCGTGTTATACTTGAACAATATGTGTGTGAATGATATAGAATTTTAGATTCGCTTTGATGATGAGGCTAGATGTGAAGTACGTGAAATATAATTTTTTTTTTTAAGGACGAACAACAGTATAACTAATAATTTCACCTCTCCCGCCTTCCATATTATCTGAAAGAATATTCATGTCATCTTCTGGAATCAAATCGAACTATATGACAGAATTAATTTACCGAAACTCGTTCTTATTGGAATCCAGAACAAAAGTGTTAACCTTTTAATGCATTAGCCACCCGATAGATGGCGTAAAACAAACTGAAACGTGCTCTTGCTGAAAAGCATTTAGACGATCTTAACGAAAATTTAAGACAGCGCCATCTTTTGACATTTTACTGAACTAGATTTTCAGACTATGACAACATTTTCTTTACTGATTTTCTTTCAATTTTCAATCATTTAACGAATATACTACGATTATGTCTATATTTGTTATTCAATAGAAACACTAACTTAATATAAAATTATGTTTAGTTCAAGTGTCTTTAACGTGGTTGATCACAATTTATCCTTAGTTTCATATTAATAGCTTAGTGCTAATAATGCGAACGCTTAATAGTACGACTGTTAGATGACACGGGATTTGACTTATTTAACTTTGATGACATTGCTACTTTTATCTAATAATGAAGCTGGTATAGCGTGGCCCCCTCCAGATTGTTTTTTTTTAGAAAAAACAGGACTTAGGACAGACTTCAGAATAGGCCTAGATACTGTTTAGCGTTTGACGATAGAGCGATTAGTCGTTGCGCAAGAAACTTAAAGTTAAAAAGCGCCATCAGTTCTTACGTTTTAATCCATAAGCTTTTTTTTTATATAGTAAAAAATGAACTACCGTCAATTCAGCAATTCATTATCTTTCGACATTTTCAGAACCTGTTAAACCTTAAATTATTCCTTTATCGTGTGAATCATTCTTAAACACATATTCAGCACTTAATTACTTTCTTTTTATGGATTAGATGTGTGGACGAGCTCACGGCCCACCTGGTGTTAAGTGGTTACCGGAGTCTATAGGCTACAACGTAAATGCCGCCACCCACCTTGAGACATGAGTTCTAAGGCCTCACTTTTAACAGATAAGATGACCGATCGGTGCATTCATATGTAACGATACAACGGTATTCGAATCCCGCTGACGGGTACTAATCTTTCTGATGAAATAAATTTCTAATGAAATTCGTACTTAACGAATGTTCACAATTGACTTCCACGGTGAAGGAATAACATCGTGTAATAAAAATCAAACCCGCAAAATTATAATTTGCGTAATTACTGGTGGTAGGACCTTTTGTGAGTCCGCACGGGTAGGTACCACCGCCCTGCCTATTTCCGCCGTGAAGCAGTAATGCGTTTCGGTTTGAAGGGTGCGGCAGCCGTTGTAACTATACTTGAGACCTTAGAACTTATATCTCAAGGTGGGTGGCGCATTACGTTGTAGATGTCTGTAGGCTATGGTAACCACTTAACACCGTTGGGCTGTGAGCTCGTCCACGCATCTAAGCAATAAAAAAAATTGAAATAAAACACTATAATTAGTTTTAATTTGTTTATTTTTGTAAATGTAACCATTTAATGAAAACATTGTCACCTATTAGCTAATTCATTATACATACATTTTATTTATCTTATATGTAAATTGATTTCGTCCCTTTCTTGAACTACGAGAGGGATGTAGCACATAGAATTTGTCACTAAAGCTTTTTATAAGTTTTAATAGGAAATATCCATCTTAAATGAAAATTTAAAAAAAATGTATAGTATTTGCACAATAAATACAATGTACAACCTGATTATTTAATGAAAAAAATTATGAAAAATAGAATTATAGTAGGAGAAATACTCTTACTGATGGTAAGACCTATTGTGAGTCCGCACGGGTAGGCACCACCACCCCGCCTATTTCTGCCGTGAAGCAGTAATGCGTTTCGGTTTGAAGGGTGGGGCAGCCGTTGTAACTATACTGAGACCTAAGAACTTATATCTCAAGGTGGGTGGCGCATTTACGTTGTAGTTGTCTATGGGCTCCAGTAACCACTTAACACCAAGTGGGCTGTGAGCTCGTCTTCCCATCTAGGCAATAAAAAAAAAGAAATTATGAGGTTTAAATATTTCAACCAATTTTGGTGGCAGAACTTATTCTAAGCCCTTGTACATATTTAAGTACCTGCCCCCTTCTGCAGCGAAGCAGGAATGCGTTTCCTTTTGATAGGAAATACAGTAGACTTCAGCTTTTTACCTGATGTCTCCCGGTGGTTTGACGGTATTCACATCCTGATGTCCACGGGCTTCGGAAACCATTTAGTAATAGGTGGGCCATAAACTCGTCCGTGTTTTTTTTTGCGTTTTTTTTTTATTGCCTTTATAGGCAGATGGGCATACGGCCCACCTGATGGTGAGTGGTTACCGTCGCCCATGGACTTCAGCAATGCCAGGGGCACAGCCAAGCCGCTGCCTACCGCTTAATACTCTCCACAAGCCTCGTTTGAAGAAGGACATGTCATAGCGCTCGGGAAACACCGTGGAAGGGAGCCAATTCCATAGCCGGATGGTACGTGGCAAAAAAGATCTCTGGAAACGCACTGTGGATGACCGCAGTGGCTCCAGGTAGTATGGATGAACTCTACTCCGGTGGCGGGCGGTGCGATGGTAAAAGCGAGATGTCGGTATCATCTCGAACAATTCCTCAGAGCACTCCCCATGGAACATACGGTATTCGTCATTCGATTTCAAAAATGCTACCCTAACATCAAATTTATACGTCATATGTAAGTAAGCTCTAAATTAATTTGCATCTATCTTTCTATCTGCACTCAAATAACAATTATTACGACAAACACGCACAAGTAAATAATCAAGCTGTACTACTATAAAAGTATCAAGAGTTACGTAAATACATAAATAACAAACAATTCACTTTTAACAATAAAAAAATTTCTTAAACACAAAAGAACAAGGACTTAAATTGCTTGGCACAAAACATCTTTGGCTACGGACGGCACTAAATCTATATAACTTTATTATTAAACATTCATTTAAGCTACCTAATAGTTTGGAAATCTAGAAATGAGCAAAACTTAACATAATAAAAGTTGATATTAAACTCTATCTCTCTTTTATGGGGCTAAGAATTTGAAAGATAGAGACGACAGGAAAAACCATAGTTTAAGTTTCATAAGACTCCGTTAATCTTCTAAAAATTTTATCTTCGATTCATGAATTTAGTAGTGAAACTAATGAGTTACATTTGTCGAGTGGTATGTTTTTTTTATTGCCCTTGTAGGCAGACGAACATACGGCCTACCTGACGGTGAGTGGTTACCGTCGCCCATGGACTTCAGCAATGCCAGGGGCAGAGCCAAGCCGCTGCCTACCGTTTCAAATTCGGTGTTTCAAACCTCAGTGGTACGTTTCCAATTCCACTAAATGGATTGAGATTCCTCCAGATCCCTCCTATTCTCGTTTCTTAATGGCTACGAACAAATACAAACGTGGTTATTGGATTATCCAGCTCCAATTTCCCTTGAAATAAAGATGAACTTCATCCTGATACACCCTACTACCAATACTAGCATCAGCCAGTTCTCGAGAATATACCAGAAAGGTTCTACTGCGTCCAGTCTATCGCGGACATATCTATTATCGCCCACATGCCTGATCAATACAACAGTGTGCTTAGTGCGAGTTTTTTAACGTTCTCGATAGCGTAAAAGTTAACTCATATTTGTATGGAATGGGATCGTTTGCCTGCATTTGCCGCTAGGGGTGCTGTTCCACCTACATACCAAATTGGGTTAACTTTTACGCTATCAAGAACCTTAAAAAACTCGCACTAAGCACACAGATCGATTAAAGATAGAAAATTAGACCATAAAAGTCTGGAATATGCCCGAAAGTACAGCTTAATTAGGCCACAGCAAAGGTATATCTGTTATTTCCCTATGCCGTAGCATTCGTTCGTAGCGACCTATGACCCAAGTCTGCCTGCCCGCTATCAATATCAGCTCAACCTAAAAATCATTCGGGGTAACTTTTATAGAAAGGCTTACAGACGCAATCGAGAAAAACATTGGCGTAATTTCAACATACTTTTTTTTTTTATATCTTGAATCCTTTGATATATCTTCAAGAATACATATGTCTTGCGCTCAGTGCAAAGATGAGTAATTCGTAATTGGCCAAGGAGTTTGAATTAGATATTTTTTTATTGCTTAGATGGATGGACGAGCCCACATCCCACCTGGTGTTAAGTGGTTACTGGAGCCCATAGACATCTACAACGTAAATGCGCCACACACCTTGAGATATAAGTCCTAAGGTCTCAAGTATAGTGCAACGGCTGCCCTACCCTTCAAACCGAAACGCATTACTGCTTCACGGCAAAAATAGTAAGGCTAGTGGTACCTACCCGCGCGGACTCACAAGAGGTCCTTCCATCGGTAAAGTAATTTATTACATGAAATAGCAATAACGAGAGAAAATTACAATCATCGATGACATCATTTGGGGCCAAAATAAACGACCAGATAGCTAGCCCAGCACTATATTTAATGATGGTTTCATACCATACCGAATTCGGTAAAGGCCATCAACTTATTGATCATTACTGATGGATATATTTTAATGGAACTTCACAAAGAAACAAAAAACAGAATGAATAACCACGTATGGCATACAGTATACAGGTTGACTGTTGTTAAAAAAGTTCGTATTATTTATAAATTTTATTTGGTGATAAAAAAAAGACATTAATGATAATGCTGCAGATGGGTAAACACAGCTTGGAGAGGGAAGTCAAGAGAAGGATCCAACTGGGCTGGGTGACGTTCGGCAAACTGCGTGGAGTCTTTTCATCGCACATCCCACAGTGCCTGAAAACGAAAGTTTTTAACCAGTGCGTCCTACCGGTAATGACTTACGGAGCCGAAACGTGGACACTCACAGTACGGTTGGTCCGTCAGCTCAAAGTCACTCAGCGAGCCATGGAAAGAGCCATGCTCGGAGTTTCTCTGAAGGATAAAATCCGGAATGAGATTATTCGACAGAGAACTAAAGTCTCGACATAGCTCAAAGAGTCAGCAAGCTGAAGTGGCAGTGAGCCGGCCATATATGCCGTAGGACAAACGATCGCTGGAGCAGACGGGTTCTGGAGTGGAGACCTCGCAGCGGAAGACGTAACATGGGACGCCCCCTGGCTAGGTGGTGCGATGACCTCCGCACGGTGGCCGGCAAGAAGTGGATGAGGAGAGCCGCAGACGGGACTCAGTGGTGTGGATTGGGAGAGGCCTATGTCCAGCAGTGGACGACGGTGGGCTGTTGATGATGAATGATAATGCGTGATTGCATGAACGCTTTCATTGAATTAACATTCTTAATAATAAGTTCTTAGATTGTTGTTTGATCGGTGTCGTATTGTGGGATCTCGAATACCATCGAATACCCAAGCCCTAAAATCGTATCGCAGCATCCAACAAAAATTGACTATGTTAAATTGGCCGCCGAATAATAATTCACGCACAAGGCTTATAATCACCTTTAAATTATTATTTTTATATATGTTAGAGTTAAGATGGACTGTCAAAGCCGTTTCAAAGAGTTATTGAAAAGCAGGTATTTCGAAAACCACAAAAAACACCAGACGAACGCCGTAAAATGGTAGTTATAATAACTTCGGAACTACTTCATGAATACAGAGATAGGAAAGATATTGAGTTCAAGATTTAGAGGAAGATCGCCAAAGGACAAACGTGAAAATAGCATGACCAATGTACACAGACGACTGTACCGAATTCGCAGGAACCAGTCATCGTCAAAGCCCTAGACACGTCCTTACGGATACATCAGATCCAATAACCCTTGCACTAGACAGCTTTAGCTCTAACACTAGGAGTGAGACCCCGGTAGCCGAACTCGGCAAAAGATTCGACGTGCAACCTAACCTAAACATTAACTCGCTGGGTTTCTCACCGGATCTTCTCAACGGGTCGCAATTCCGACCACCAAATGACCGTGAGGTTTAGCCATAAAAATGTGTAATCGGATATACGAGTAGGGGTTGGCTTGATCCATATTATATTTACAAACACTGAGGATAAAAGCGAAGGGAAGATCTTCCACCAAGCGAATCAAATTGCTCGGTATACCGACGGTCCGAATGTTGTTGTTCGCAACTTGTGCATATATAGAAGCTTATCTTGAAAATGTCGTAGGCAATATTTAGACATCTGTCAAATATCTTATACCACCGTCACCAGCTTGTACCATATAACTATAACACTGAACTAGTGTTCTGAGGCAGCGCTTACCACCACTTAACAACAGATGTAATCTCGTGTACCCATCCAAGCTATGAAAAAACAGGCATCATCAAGTCGAAATCCCAATTGAATTGTGCGACCTCGACATTGGGCAGGAATAAGCAGGCAGGTGGTAGTCAGTATCTTAACCTACCGGCCCAAAAAACAAGATAAGTATTGTAAGCCCACCTAGGCAGGTACTACCAGTGTGTCTACAAACAAATAAATTTGCATATTTTATTTTTAGTACACGATGTTATTCTTTCATCGTAGAGGTCTTAAGTTCAGATGAGTTTGGGAAAAATAAAACCTGTCTGCGGGATTCGAACATCGCCACAGTCGAGTCGGTTGATACCAGTACACCGACCCTCTTATCCTTTAGGCCACAATAATTTCTTTCGACTTATTAATTCATCATGACATTAATTTATCAATTTTACATTAGCTTGAATCTCAGCTTGCCGAAACTATCAGGATTTCGAAATATCGTTGGATGCCTGACAAACAACATAAAAGCTACGTCGGTTTATCTACAAACATAATTCTTTTTGCTAAACAAAATAAATTTGTTACATAAGTCTAAATTTTCTAAGAAATCATCAATCGTCCAAAACATATTTCTCAATAATTTCTCGAAAAATGATACACTTTTTTACGATAAAGTCTCTTTGTTAACATACACTTCAAAAATACGAAATTAATACGTATTTCAATGTTTTTGAACTGCAAATTAAACGCGAGTGAGCCCGCAGAGCACAACTCGTATCTAATATTTTACAAATGTCAAAACTATTATTCTATCCTATATTTAACAGACAGAAATTTACACGAAGCTTTAAGATCTTAAATCTACTATTTTTCATTTCAAATAAGCACACGTTAAAAAACTTTCACAATTTAAGTAAATGTACTAGAAACATAAATATTGGTGAATCCAGTGTGAGTGAAGATTCGATGTTCTTCTACGCATTGCACGCCACGAAATCTTCTGCAGTTAGAGAGGACCGGACTCTCCTTCGTTGATAATTCTTCCCGAGAATCAATTATTATATACTAGCTGACCCGGCGAACTTCGTAGTGCCTCAATCAATAAATAAAAGACCTAAGCTTTTGTATAAAATAAACTTAAAACAAACAAAAGGAATCCGTCCGACGGGGGACACATCAAAGGTAAAACAAAATTGTTGTTTTTATTTAATTCCGAGCATTTTCATATTTATCTACCTTTTAAACCTTCTCTGGACTTCCACAAATAATTCAAGACCAAAGTTAGCCAATAGATATATTGAATTGCACATCTTAACTTTATTTAAAAATTAATGTAGGTAGGTACAAATATGTTTTAAAATAAAAAAGGTGCGCGTGCAACCTGGTGCACGTGAAAGAAGTGAAACTTCTTTTGCGGTGTTTAGTATTGTGGCTTTCTTCATTTTTCATCCTAAAATCAGATTTGTCTTGTAATAGGGAATGCTGTGTATAAGAGAAACGACCCAGCTCGCTTTGTCCTCTCCCTCTCTCCACGGTCGAGTGGTTCGCTGTCTATTTTCTCACTCTTGCTCTTCCTAAATTGTATATTTTCTCTCTGGCCGTAACGAATCTGTCTCGAGTTAAACTTTACTCACAACGCGCATAAAGAAATTTCACTTCAAAAATTGACATTCATCTTCATGATTGCACTTCACCAATTAAACTTAAAAGCGCCATAAATAAAAACATAAAAAAAACAAAAACATAAAAAAAATGAATCTACCAATCAGTGAACATAATATACCGTCGAAGATAGAGCCTTTTAAGTTTTTAAGGTCCGTTAAAAATACACTTATCATCGTATGAGGTTTGAAAATGAATTAAAGCCCACATATACTTTGGTAAGCTGCAAGGGGCAACTGTTTACTTTAAAACGTTATGTATGGAGACCTTGAGTAACTTTTGTGGTGCATGAAGAAAAAGCTTTTAAATTTGTAAAAAGCAAGTTAATTTTTCAATTGAAACTAAAACACCCTGCTCTTAGCTGTACCTTGTATGGGATGAAACAAATGACCAATGTTTTCGAAGTGCCATGTAGAGTTCTTTAACTGTGTATAAATGAGGTCTCCCATGCAGCGGACCGAGATAATAAAGTCTGCAGTTGAAAATCCCTGCAGACAGTAGCTTCAAGCAAGAAGACACGGCGGGGGGTCTTGAGGCGCATGAAACCTGCCTGCCCTAATGCCATATGACAATCGCATACACTGTACCAAGATTGTAACGACGAAGAGGGAATAGTAGATACAAATAGAAGAATGCTGATGCGTCCTTTTTCAAAACCTGTTACTTTGATATTAAACACATTGTTTAGCTGATGAGAACCCGTTAAAAGCAAAAGAGCTCTAAGGTTAACAAGAAAATATCGACAAGCCGGGAATAAAGCAGCCAATCTGATATATAAATCGACCGGTGTTACAAATGATGGTTCGATTGAATGCCTTGCGACCACCACTTAGCCGTACTTCACTCACACCGTTTCACACACTTTACAAAAATCTTTTCAAAAACTTATTAATATATACAAACAACCATCCAAAATTAGCTCGTGCCATCTGACTTGCTTGACTCACTTTCCTCCGTGATTGTTATCATGGGAGGCGTGCCATATATCTCAGATGAAGCTTCACTGGAGAGCCTGGGTAAAATTGTCTTTGCAGCATCACAAACTGATTCATAGATCTCCGTCTTGATGGCCGGTAGCGAAGGTCTTTTGCCATGGAACACATCACCGACATCTTCTCTGATTATTACGGTATCTACCTTCTCATTCTCGTCTTCTATCCGAACAGGTAGACTATCAGCTCGATTGAGGTTCTTCTTCGGACTATCTTTTTCAGTAATGACTACAGCAACTCCATTCTCCAGTTTCTTTTGATCGTGTAAATGCTGAAGACTGTATTCTCTGGCTTGAACATCAGAAAGTAAGGGACCGTCTGAAGAACCTTCGATGCAATAGCCTGGCACCTCGCTACCTATAATAGAATCTTGCTTAAAGATAGCTGCTGTGACCACTGGCTTGTCTGGGTCAGTTGGGGTTTTACTAATCAATGGTTCTGTGGAATTGTCGCACACAATACCTTCAGGGACGTCGTCTTTAGAAACATCGTAGCCAGCGTAGACTGGATAGCCGAATGGTCCTTGTTCGTAGCCCATCTGGCTTCCATAAGAGTAACTAACGTTGTGGGATCCAATAGAGGACATGCTAAGATCTGAAATTGAGAGACCAGTGCTCGATAAAGCCAATGCTTTGTCCCTTTCGCACTTCTCGCTGCTACGCTCACTGTCATCTTCTGCCCTTTTGTCCAATTCTTCAGGTACTCTGTGAATAAGAGCCTGGTTCGTCGAGATTTGAGGGTCTTGAGGTGGTGAGTTTTGGAGTGCAACGTTGTGCGGCCTGTACGCTGATGATTGTTGAACTTCCACCACAAAAATGCCATCGTTGTCCGGGGAATATTTCATTTTGGTTTCGCGTCCGTTCTTTGTGATATCCTGAAAAAGAAAAGAAATAACTAGATTATGCAATTAAAAAAGCAACAAGAGACCATTAAGATGAATTATGAATCATTTTAATACCAGCGAAGACAGACTGTTGAAGACTCTTTCAAACCTCATTTGAAGATGTACTTGTAATAGCGCCGGTGGAAGGGATGGTAAGGCGTCTTGACAGCCCGCACGGATAGGCACAACCACGCTACCTATTTCTGCCTTGAAGCAGTAATACGCTTCTGTTTGAAGGGTGAGGCAGCCGTTGAACTGTAATTACCGAGCCTTAGAACTCATGTCTCAAGCTGGGTGGTGGCTTATATGTAGTTGATGTCTATGGGCATCACTGTTTAATACCAGGTGGCCCGTGAGCTTATCTGCCCAACAAAGAGCTTCCATGCTCTGCAAAACGAAAAATGTTTCCTAGCATCGGCAGCAGCAGACATTTTTAGGATATATATCCAGTCGTCATGACCTAAGGACAGGACGTCTATTGCATTCGTATCTAGCCATGCACCGGTTTTTTTATTTTATTGCTTAGAAGTGTGGACGGGCTCACAGCCCACCTGATGTTAAGTGGTCACTGGAGCCCATAGACATCTACTACGTTAATGCGCCACACACCTTGAGATATAAGTTCTAAGGTCTCAGTATAGTCACAACGGCTGCCCCACCCTTCAAACCGAAACGCATTACTGCTTCACGGCAGAAATAAGCGGGGCGGTGGTACCTACCCGTGCGGACTCACAAGAGGTCCTACCACCAGTACCACCGGTGTTCGAATCCCGCAGGCGGGTACCAATTTTTCTAATGAAATATGTACCTTACAAATGTTCACGATTCCACAGTAAAGAAATAGCGTCGTGTAATAAAAATCTTACCCATAAAATTATAATTTGCGTAATTACTGGTGGTAGGACCTCTTGTGAATCCGCACGAGTAGGTACCACCGCCCTGCCTATTTCTGCCGTGAAGCAGTAATACGTTTCGGTTTGAAGAGCGAGGCAGCCATTGTAACTATACTGAGACCTTAGAACTTATACCTTAAGGTGGGTGGCGCATTTACGTTGTAGATGTATATGGACTCCAGTAACCACTTAGCACCAGGTGAGCTGTGAGCTCGTCCACCCAACTAAGCAATAAAAAAAAATTCAGGAAGAGAGGGAATGAGAAGAGTAAAATCAACACATACATTTCTCTCTTCTGTTTCGACTATTAGATGATTGTTCTTCAAAGTCATTGTGAAGATTGATCCATTGCCAGGCGGAGACTCTCGGCTCTCCACTCTATTAACGCCTGCTTCATCTTCAGCCGGAGACTTTAACTGGAAAAGGTTTTAAATTATGAGTCTATTTTTCTTTAATAGTATGTAAAGAAAAATATTTTTAAGCTATTGCATAGATTTTATCGCGGGCCTCGAGCGCGGCGACTGAATCATGAAATTCCGTAACGAAAAAAACCTTACACCCCTCACTCCACCTACCATGTAACTCGCGTTCAACACATTCACACGTTGCGCTTGTGTATTGTTCGTGAATAAGCGCGTAGCGTGACATCACACTGCATGCGCATCATGAAATTATTGATTTCTTATTTTTTTGTTTTAGATATTTTGTACTGGTGGTAGGACCTCTTGTGAGTCCGCGCGGGTGGGTACCACCACCCTGCCTATTTCTGCCGTGAAGCAGTAATGCGTTTCGGTTTGAAGGGTGGGGCAGCCGTCGTTACTATACTTGAGACCTTAGAACTTGTATCTCAAGGTGGGTGGCGCATTTACGTTGTGGATGTCTATGGGCTCCAGTAACCACTCAACATCAGGTGGGCTGTGAGCTCGTCTACCCATCTAAGCAATAAAAAAAAAAAAAAAAAAAAAAAAAATTTGATTTTTTAAAGTTTTGTACCAGTGATTGGATTCTTTGCATAAGCCGACTTCTTGAAGTAATTTATCCTTTTTTTAATAGCATAGATGGGTGAACGGGCTCACGGCCCTCCTGATGTTAAGTGGTTACTGGAGCCCAGATACATTTACAACTTTTTAATGTTTAATATAGCGTGGTCTTGTTTTATTATTGTTTAATATTAAATTATCATTGTCTAATTATAATTGCTTATGTTGATAAAAAATGTTATGCAATAGCTTTACCGCGGCAGTTCCCGAGTGCCACACGTTTTTTTTTAAGATATTTCCTTGACAAAATGACTCACCTGTCATTTAATGAAGAAACTAAATCAATCTTACATAGAACGTCGTTGCGTAGTTTCGTTTACGTATTTATATTACAGAAAACGGAGTTAAGTATTTTTATTGTCTGGAATATTTGATATCAATATATGTCCCGTAGTAGTCGAAATTCGACTATATTTAATTTAAATTTTAAGTTTGAACGTTATGACAGTTTTAGACGAGAAGTCTACAGCCTTGCTCAATGAGTTTTTTTTTCAATTAAGTAATAGTATATTTGGTAGTGAATGTGTAATAATGTAGGGTCTTCATGTAATGTTATATATAGTTTTTCTTTGTTTTTTATATAATGAACCGCTTTTTTTATGCATGCAGTCGGTACCTGTAATTGTGTTAGCATTTAGTGTGAAATCAATGTATATGATACCTGTAATGTTCTGTGCTGATGTATAACATGTTGGTACCCAATAAATAAAATAAATAAATAAAATAAAATTATTATGGTTCTATTATCAAAGACTATTTGTACTTCTATAATCACAGATTTCGCCAAGATTGTACTATTGAAAAATTATATTAAAGACAAACAATACTATTTATCTATTCTTAATTAGATCACAGACTTTAAGCAATAAACAAAAGAGTATATATGCGTGTGTGTCTCAAATACACGGTAGTGTAGTGTTTTTTATTGATTTAATGTATTTTTTTATGCTTAACTGTAAAAAAATATTAACGTTCTGCACTCCATCTCTATATTCTCTATAAGTGTGATAAATGTTATACTCCTTCGACGGCGCAATTTTCGTAAAAAAGGGGTCCAAAGTTTTTGCTTTACGTATCAATATATAGATTTATACCGAAAATTTGGTATCATTATTCATTTAGCTTAAATTTGTGGCTTACCAGGATTAGTACCACGTCGGACATTTTTTTAAACGCAGATGTGAGCTATTATTCACCTGTTCTTCAATTTGCATCGATATTAACTAGAATACAATCCCAACAAACCCGTTACACTTGAGACATAAAAATATACGTCAACTTGGGCTGTATTATTACAGCATTTTGATATTTTCTTTGTCTTCAACTGCGAATTTCGGAGATAATTTTATATTAGGCGGCAGCACGGTAATTCAGTGCTCGATGACTTGCCTATTTAAGGTAGTTAAATAAAACACAATATTTTCCTACGACACCATTAAATATATGATTAACTATTATTATAAACCTCATTAAGACGTCAGGGAGCTCACGTAAGATAAACAGCAATCATACATCTGCCGATTCCAGTGTTCCAAAATTTCGAATTTTACATTAAAAAAAATTACGAGCACAGATTAATCTTTGTGACGCTTAAAAAAAAACAACAACAGCAAAAAGGTTTCACGTCACTTTTTACAAGCTATTAAACAATACTTTTATAAGCGTCGTAAACGTTTAAGTTACTGTTATATTGCTGATCGTTAAAAACAAAAAGTCGCATTAAGATATTAAACGAAACTTAAATTACTCGCGTGATTTAACAGAATCATGAAGCTCTCACTAATCTCAAGATGGTCCGGGGTTAGTGCCATCTAACTTAAAAAAAAAGGATATTAGACTACTATACTATCGGGTATACTCGAATATATCTATATATATAAAAATGAATTGCTGTTCGTTAGTCTCGCTAAAACTCGAGAACGGCTGGACCGATTTGGCTAATTTTGGTCTTGAATTATTCGTGGAAGTCCAGAGAAGGTTTAAAAGGTGAAAAAATATAAAAAAGCTCGGAATAATATAAAAACAAACAATTTTGTTTTTCGTTTGATGTGTCCCCTTGATGAGTCTTTTATTTGTCGATTGGGGCACTACAAAGTCTGCCGTATCAGCTAGTCTATACATATAAATAAAATTGGAGTGTCTGTTTATAATATTGAAATAGCCTCTTTTTACTACATGCATATGAATATATATATACGGTACATACACCAAAATAACATTTTTTACAATTTTTGTCTGTCTGTCTGTCTGTTTGTTCGGGCTAATCGCCGGAACGGCTGGATCGATTTTGACGGGACTTTCACTGATAGGTAGCTAATGATATAAGAAGTAACTTAGGCTACTTTTTTTAGACTAGCTTTGCTTCGCGGTTTTACCCGCGGTACGACAATAACCGCGTCTAACATCGCAGGACTAGGCCATTCAATAATAAAATTTAATGCTTCCGAAGCAAAGCGAGGGCGGGTCGCTAGTATTATATATAATGGCTGGTTCAAGGCAGAGTAATAGAGATAAACGTTCACGATTGACTTCCACGGTGATATAACATCGTGTAATAAAAATCAAACCCGAAAAATTATAATTTGCGTAATATCTGATGGTAGGACCTTATGTGAGTCCGCACGGGTAGGTACCACCACCCTACCTATTTCTGCCGTGAAGGAGTAACGTGGTTTGGAGGGTGGAGCAGCCGTTTTAACTATACTGAGACCTCAGAACTCGTATCTCAAGGTGGGAGGCGGCATTTACGTTTTAAATCTCTATGGGCTCCGGTAACCACTTAACACCTAAGCAATAAAATAAAAAATACACAATTTAAATGAAAATTTCCTTACAAAAATAGATTCCAACACGGGCATAGTCATATCGCTCGCTATATATTCGTCTTATCATTTAAACTACGATGAAATTAATAATAAACATCTATATCATGATCTAGACTGTATATTGAAGTAAGGATGCGAGCACCGAATTCGCTGGGACCATTTTATATTGGATCATAAGCCTAAATCTTGCACGTTGGAGCAACGACTTGACCTCGATGAAGGAACAAAGAAATAACATTCGTTCTATTTACACGAAAGCATTTTTGGACGCTAATGACTTGTGCACTGACGAATCGTTCACCTCCGCTCGACTGACGGCACAATTTACAAGCGGTAGCGTGTTAATAAATTTATGACATTGTTAAAATTAAATAGGAGTTCTTGATGGACGTTGTAGTGACCTAAGTTTCCTGATATACTACTATAGATTCTTGGATGGTCATATGAAAATGTTGCCCGTACCTATAGCTGTTTAGGGAGACGCAAAATACTATGTGAATACAACTTCAGACTCGTATCTGCTATCGGTGCTTATTGTACTGAAAGCATTCTTAGGCCAATTGCGTAGCTTAGATCTTTTGCGGTTTTTTTTGTTGCTCGCCGCCACCTATCTTGAGATAATATTTCTCAGGTCTCAGTTTTTACAGTTAAACGGCTGTCCCACCCTTCAAACCGAAACGCGTTACAGCTTCACGGCAGAAATAGGCAGGGCGGTGGTACCTACCCGGGCGGACTCACAAGACGTCCTACCAGTAAATCATACTACAATATTCATTTAAGTAAGCATACAATTTTATCCAAATATAATGCTACTTGTGCAAACTCATGACATCCGTACCAATATAAAATTCATGTGAATTGAGCGCTGAACATAAAAGAGTTGGAGCCTTGTATAAGATCGAACGTTGAATCGACAAATGGACGTATGTGGGTGACTCACATGTATTTATTTATTTTATAATATTTTATTATAATTACACTACACAACAACACATACATACTTTATTTTATATAAACACATTCATTTACCACACAATCATACAAAACATTATTTACATTAAACAAAATTAATTCTCAAGCAAATTCAGGCGATAACTGCAGTATAGCGGCGGCGATAATATTTCGCGAGTACATCGGTGCATAGACGAACCGGTCGTCGCATTTTTACCGATCCACCGCCACCAGTCGAAATCTGACTTGCGAGCGCGCATCCCGTGTTATTCTTTCTGTACTACGCCTTTTAATTATTGCTTTTTGTTTCGTGTACCTGCTTGTGTTGCTTGGACTATCTATTTCTTGTTTACTTTCTCCTTCTTTCTATATTTTGTGTTCGTCTTAAATAAAAACTTTCTTTATGTCCGTTTGTGTTTGCAAAGACTTTATAATACCAACCCAAGACGACTAAACGTATTAAAGTAGATGTTACGTAGACCGCAACCTCTACGGACTCCAACACCAATGCAATACCTAAATAATTCGCTGCATTTCATAAACTGCACCATAATGCAATCCGCACAAGCCATAAAAATATCCATTTCGACGAGACCTCTAAAATTGCAACGCAGCTTCGTTTTTTAGAACATACAAGGGAAAGTGGGGCGTGCGGGAGTTCTTAATACACTGGTGATTCACGATTCAATGCGATAGAATTATTTTCGTTTATTTACAAAATTCATTGAATTAGTTTAATGTAAAATAAGTTATATCACTTAAAACTTAAGGTTCAGATTTATCTTTACTGTGTTTTGGTGTAAAGATAAAAAGGAACATTAAACATTGAAATCTTTTGAATTTTTGACAGCTAATGAAGCTTGGGCCAGGTGTAAGCAACTTTGATGGAGTTTAAATTACATTTTATCAGTGCATTTTAATGTATACAGATTTTAATTATACGTATTTGCTTAAAGGTTAAAACAAGCAATTTTGTCCTGAAACTGCTATGGATTATTCTAGAAATTTTCAGATGTTGATATTTATATGAGGTAATTAAATTTGTATTTCTTTAACCTTGATGACCTTATGAATTCTTATAAAAACAATAATAATTATTAGAACGAACTTCCTTAACGCAGTTTGTGGTAACTGGAAAACAACAAAAAAAATCATACGCCTAGCCCTGAACGTAAATATGAACTAATATGATCTTTATCTACTACAATGCAAGGACTAAACTCCGATAAGTAATTTACTATAGGTGAACGTTAAGGAATAAATTTGAAAATCGAACGCAATTCGGTTTTTTTTTATTTGCAATAAGCTTATATTTATGAATCTTGATCTTATTACAATTTTCTTAAGGATGAAAATCAATTGCCATTCAATAGCTTGGGGATTTTTTTTTTATAGGAATAGGCAAAAAGAGTCTAGTCTAGATTAGGGAGCAAATTACTATTCACAATAAGCAAGATTTTTTTTAAGTGAGTCAAACAAGAACTCACCGTGAAACAGAAAGTACCAACACAATGCCTACCAGCTCCACTTGACCACACGCTTTTTGAACTTATTGTTACCGACATACATATGACTTTTACTAACTTAAAACACCCCAAGGCACACACACAATAGATTCAAATTAAGTGACAGAGGCGGTTCTCAATTCAATACTTGTAAGATTAAAATCGATTTCAAAAAACAAGGAGCTTCTCAGGTTCGCTTTATCTGTTTGTCTATCCAGAATGATATCCTTTCAAATAGATCTTTGTAGACACCTCATCAGGATCAGTTCGTCGTAGTTTGATTTTTAAATCGAAATAACAGAAAAAAAATTTTATCTGATTAAAAGCAAATACGGAGTTTGCTTTTTAGTGAGTATAATTAATGTGTACTATGCCATATTACTGCATTTGTAAAAAAAATTAATATACATACTTGGAGACAGAGCTTACGACTAAAATGTTTTTCCTATCAGCCTTCACCCTGTAGTCCCTCACCTTCCCTGACTGGGGCTTTATATCCAATCGAAGCAACCTTCAAAGCTCGAGTTCGGCCATATCAACAACAGCATTCGGCTTTTTGTTCAGGAAGAGAGAGCGACTCAGTAGAGATTTCTTCAATAAGCAATGCATGGAAATACATGAACGCCCAGTTTTCTATTCGAGCAACTAAAACCTTTAAAAAAGCAACAGAATCACCTAAACGTAAACCTCTGAAACAGGCATAAACCTTTCAAATCTCAAAACCAGTACCGTCATCGAATAAAACCGGTGTCATCACGCCCACGTGCTAAGTAAAGCACTAGACTTCAAAGTTAGACCTAAGTTAGGGCACGAGGTCAACGGCCGGTCGACGCCCGGATTCGGCGGCGGTTTGTTTTTTCTTATTTCCCTCCCCCCACTGCAGTGCCCCTCCCCGCAGCCTCTTGCAATCGGGTTGCAGTTTTTAGATGCGCCCGCGCGCCTACTCTCAGTACCGAATATCTAACGACAGAACAGAGAATGGACTGCAGCTGTTTTTAATAACAGATTTAAATTTGCTAATCAAATTTGTGCAGACCAACTACTAGCTTGGAAAGTCAACTCTTGAATAATTATTTCTTCATACCGTGTCCATCCAATTTTGTAAGTAAGTCTCTTCTTATGCACTCCATTCTTTTCGGTCTCTTGCCTTACGCATCCAGTACTTACCAACTTCATTCGTTGTTTTGAACGTTACGAGCCACGTCCAGTACGAGGTCTCTAGTCCAGTACTTTTGTGCTCCTCCCATAGTCAGTTCAACGGAATATGTGGCCGGACCACTTCCACTTGAATAATTTCAGTTAATTACTGCGTATATTGCGTCAAATATTGCGTCAAAGTTTAATTGATTAACGATGAATTTGCTTTCGCCTTTCTTGGTTTTATCGGTTTTCAGTGGCTTTTCTTTTGTATCTCCATTATTTTCTTTGTTCATTTATAAGATTGGGTGAACAAAAAAATCTTAATAGGCGTTAAGTCTGCCTATTCTTCCATTGTGGCGCATGTCGTCGGCAAAATCAGGAGATTGGGCCTCGACGTGGCGCTCAGTAAATCCGAGGCCATGTGGTTCCACAGGCCCCGGAGAGTGCCACCTGTCGATGCCCATATCGTGGTTGGAGGCGTCCGTATCGGGGTCGGGGTGCAGTTGAAGTACCTCGGCCTCATTCTGGACAGTCGTTGGACCTTCCGTGCTCACTTTCAAAATCTGGTCCCTCGTCTGTTGGGGGTGGCCGGCGCGTTAAGCCGGCTCCTTCCCAACGTTGGGGGGCCTGACCAGGTGACGCGCCGTCTCTATACAGGGGTGGTGCGATCAATGGCCCTATACGGGGCGCCCGTGTGGGGCCAGTCCCTGGCCATGGGGGTAGCGAAGCTGCTGCAACGGCCGCAACGCACCATCGCGGTCAGGGTCATCCGCGGCTATCGCACCATCTCCTTCGAGGCGGCGTGTGTACTGGCTGGGACGCCGCCTTGGGTTCTGGAAGCGGAGGCGCTCGCCGCTGACTATCAGTGGCGGGCTGACCTTCGTGCACGGGGCGTGGCACGTCCCAGCCCCAGTGTGGTTAGAGCGCGGAGGGCCCAATCTCGGCGGTCCGTGCTGGAGTCATGGTCCAGACGGCTGACCGATCCTTCGGCTGGTCGTAGGACCGTCGAGGCGATTCGCCCGGTTCTTGTGAATTGGGTGACCCGTGACAGAGGACGCCTCACTTTCCGGCTCACGCAGGTGCTCACTGGGCATGGTTGCTTCGGTGAGTTCCTGCACCGGATCGGAGCCGAGCTGACGGCAGAGTGCCACCATTTTGGTTGCGACTTGGACACGGCGGAGCACACGCTCGTCTCCTGCCCCGCATGGGAGGGGTGGCGCCGCCGCGCCGTGTCCTTGTCGCAAAAATAGGAAACGACTTGTCGTTGCCGGGTGTTGTGGCATCAATACTCGGTGACGACGAGTCGTGGAAGGCGATGCTCGACTTCTGCGAGTGCACCATCTCGCAGAAGGAGGCGGCGGGGCGCGTGCGAGACGCGCAGACCCGCCGCCGTCGAGCGGGGGCCAGGGAGGCGGATTTCGCCCAAGCCCTGGCCCTCTAAGTGTTTCGGGTCTCTCTCACATGTCGGCCTGGGGACCGGCGAAGGGGACCCAAGAAGATGACGTGCAAGCTGCTCTGCACGCGTTTTATGCAAGAGCGTCCGGGTGATGGAAGGCCGGCAATCCTCAACCCACGCTGGTTCTGACCCAGCGGGGTATTCCGAGGGTAGACCATTCTAACCGGCGCCATCTAGGCGGGCTTCGGATAGCCTGCCGACCGAGAGGACTGGTGGTCGTGGCGCCGACGACCGCCAGTCCGGCGTCCCGAGAGGGAGGGTGAAGGGAGAGATGTGCTCCGCACTAAACGCTTCACTTTCCCCCCTTTGCCTTTTCATGAGTTCTGTCTCATGCGAGGTTTGGATGCTGGTTGTTGAGCGACAGGAGGTTTTAGTCGGTTCAACTCCGACATGCCCCGCCCTCCATCCCCAGTGGAGGGCGGAAGTCCGGTGATTTCCTCCTGACAAAAAACAAAAAAAAAATCTTCCATTACTTTTATTTTGTCAATAGAAATTACTCAAGCAAACTATATGTGGATGGACGCTTCACAAATAATGGCATGACTAGCTCCCAGCAGGATTAAGCAAGATGGTCTTCAAGTACAAGTTAAAAATACGTCCTGTCATCAGAGTACCACACAAAAAAATCCAAAAAATTCTAGAACAATCTGCTCCATTCAACTCTTAGCCTCTCGCACCGGCATCGGAAAGTGCGTTGCACTACCAAAACCCAGTCAGACTAGATTTTTGGCTGCCTCACCCCTCCCCTTCGCCACTTCACCCCCCCGTTCTCCGACATTTCGATGGCTTAGAGCGCAATTCAAGTGGTATTTAATTGCAACCATTGAAGTACCCAATCATCGGTTATTATTATGATTGGTGCTTGTGGTGTGTTTGGAAGAAATTACGCATGCCTGGCCTGACCTTGCCTGGATAGCGGGACTGATGTTCTATCGAAGTTATTAAGGTTTCGGAAGTCTTTGAGTTTAATTTAATATAAACTTCGAATTTGATGAGAATGAATACTGTTTTCAAGAATATTTCCTTTAATTAGTTTAATCCGTAATTATTTATTTATGTGACGAAATGTTTCAACGGAATTTTAAACAATATAATGACGACCTATTAATTTGACTGGTGACTATACAATAATTTTATTACTTTGGCGTAATATCCTGACTAGAGTAACCAAATTAATAAAGGATAATTTTATTCAAAGTTCAACTTGCTGTCAAAATGTTTTATTTTAGTTACAAAACTACACATATCATTCGAATGAATGAATTGAATTGAATTGAGTTTTTTGTTTTTGCTTAGATGGGTGGACGAGCTCACGGCCCACCTGGTGTTAAGTGGTTACCGGAGCCCATAGACACCTACAACGTAAATTCCGCCACCCACCTCGTTCTATGGTTTCAGTTTTTACAGTACAACGGCTGTCCCATCCTTCAAACCGAAACGCATCACTGCTTTACTGCAGAAATAGGCAGGGCGGTAGTACCTACCCGTGCGGACTCACAAGACGTCCTACCACCAGTAATTACGCAAATTATAATTTTGCGGGTTCGATTTTTACTACACGATGCTATTTCTTCACCGAAATCAATCGTGGACATTTGTTAAGTACGTATTTCATTAGAAAAATTGGTATTTACTGGCGGGATTCGAATACCGATGCATCGCTACATACGAATGCACCGGACGTCTTATCTTTTAGGCCACGACGACTTCAATACGCTATAATAACAACTCGATCCGCAAATTTAATTTTTAGTACACTGCCGATAAAAATATTGGACCGGAGTCTCGCGGACATCTCTAGGACAATTCGGAGCCGGACCGAAAAAAGGTTTATCTACTCCTTCGTGTCATAAGATGTAAAGAACTACACTATATGTTGCATGAAAGACAAACCCTAAAACGCATTCCCTAAAATAAAATGTTGTCTTATTTATAAATCTCCGTTTCAAGTCCCCACGTCATCAGCACGATGATGGATGACCTCCGTAATTTATTCCACGGGCAGCGTCGTAAAACACCTCAAATTTTATGCCTCATAAACCTTAGAAAGTTTTGGGAATTCGTCAGCGCTGACTCTCAGTACCTCAACGAAATTTACCGAGAAATAAACAGTAGGAACAGCCGTGCTAGGTAAATTTGACGTTTTCCTTCTACGATGTTTGTATTTTACGCTAAAATACTTTGTTCTTGTCTCATTTATGTGTTTCCGGTACACGGTAAGACAAGGAGAAAATCTTCATTTGGAACTGTTGTCTTGACGCTTTACATTCATTCATAGTCAAAACGTCCGATCTAAGACTGTTGTTTACTAAGTACTTCCACAAATAATTCAAGACCAAAATTAGCCAAATCGGTCCAGCCGTTCTCGAGTTTTAGCGAGACTAATGAACAGCATTTCATTTATATATATATATAGATAGATGTTGAACTAAACTCTCAAAGAATCTCTCAGAGAAGAAACTCTGTTTATAAACACAATTTCTCAATCTTTATCTTCACACTTCCATCTCTATGCAGACGACTTGCAGCTATATCGTCATACGAGGGTTGCTGACGTTGGGGCTGCCATTTCGGCAATCAACGTGGATCTCTCTGCGATTTACAACTGGGCCAAGTCCTTTGGTCTTTTGGTGAATCCTTCGAAATCGCAAGCTCTCATTGTTGGTGGTAGGCATATGTGCGGCCTTCTCGATTACAGCTCGTTAGCGCCCATCCTCTACGACAACGTTCCGATAGCGTATTCGAAATGTGTCAAAAATCTAGGTTTATACATCGACAGTCACCTCTCGTGGATTAATCACGTTTCCGAAGTAAGCAGAAAAACAGTTTACTCCTTTCAGTCTCTGAAACGCCTTCAAAAATTCTTGCCTCTTCGCACTAAAATTTATCTTGCCCAAACGCTTTTAATTCCTCTTCTCGATTATGCTGATATCTGTTTTCTAGATGCTTCTGAATTGCTTTTAGATAAACTCGAACGTCTGCAGAATTTGTGCATCCGCTTCATTTTTGGTCTCCGGAAGTATGACCATGTCTCTGATTTCCGGGCTGAGCTGGGGTGGCTGCCGATTAGGCGACGTCGAGATTGCCACATCCTCTCTTTTCTCTATTCTATTCTTCACAATCCTGATGCCCCTATCTATCTCCGTGAACGCTTTGAATATCTGATTCCTGACGGCAAAGTTAGTCGACAAGCTACTTCTCTTCTTTTAAAAACTCCCATACACAGCTCTAGTCGCTATAGTGGCTCTTTCACAATACAAGCAGTGCGATTATGGAATTCTCTCCCTCAACCTATTCGTGCTAGTTCCTCTCTAGAAGTTTTTAAGAGTCAAATGAAGAAACATTTCCTGTCACTTTAATCGTATTTAAGTTATTGTTTTATGTATTTTTATTTATATATATTTTTCATTTAATATTAGATATTTTTTTTAATGCTTAGTTTAAAAATCATGCTTTAATAGCTCTTATATTGTACACTATTCCCCTCTTATACATCGTATTTCTCTCTGATAATGGTTTGCTGGAAGAAAACTCATGAATGAGTTAAGCTCGCCTTTGTACATAGTATTTAGACATTCTTTAAATCTGTTTTTATTGTATTTTCTTTTTGTGTACAATAAGTATAAATAAAATAATAAAAAAGAAATCAAGAAATGGTATAGTTTTATGCATTACTAAAAATAAAAAAAATTTAATACTGAGATACAAAAATAGCATTTTCTGTATACGCAAGCAGCTCGCGAATCTGCCGCAGTTAAGAACATTGATTGTAATAGCTGGAACACTTGAAGCACATAACGTGATATCTATTACATAATATTGCAGAATCAGAGGCCTCTCTTCCAACCTCCGTTGAAGGGAGGCGTGTGAAAGCGCAATACCCTAGGGAAGTTCATTTCAAAGCCGATAGTTACAAAGAAAGCTACAAATTCAATATCCAATTCACCCAGTTCCGAAACCCACCCAAAAAGCTCTCAATACGCAAGCTTCAACACCCTCTTTCAAATGTCTCTCTCTTATAACCAGATAGATATGTATCTAGATAGTAAAAGCGTATTAAAATACCTCATTATTTACTAAAGAGTAGTGGTTCCCTATTAGTCGAAATTCGACTATAAATAATTGAAATTATAAGCTTAAACATTATTGTGGTTCTATTATCAAAGACTATTTGTACTTCTATAATCACAGATTTCGCCAAGATTGTACTATTGAAAATTTGTATTAAAGACAAACAGTATATTAATCTATTCTCAATTTGACCACAGACTTTAAGCAATAACAAAAGTTTAACAATAAACAAATATTATATTATTATGTTTATATGTGTTATGTCAAATACTGTAATATGGTAATGTATGTAATGTTTTTATTATGATTTAGTGTATTTTTCATGCGTAATTTAAAGAAATATTTATATTCTGCACTACTTCTCTATATTCTCTACTAGCGGCCCGTTCCGGCTTCGCTCGGGTCTTTAACAAATATTTCAACGATATTTGACGTTGTTTTATTTTTTTAAATAAAAGAACACTTATTGCGGCATAACTATAATAGTTACATTTATGCTGTCGCGACACTTTTTGCAAATAATAATGTGTTCTACAAAGTCGTAGTACCTACATTATTTTATTTTATCATCAATAGTTTTCGCAGGGCACGCGATGTAAAGAGTATTTTAAGTAATTTTTTTACACCTTGGGTTACATTATCGGAGTTTTAGTAAGGATCCTCAGTAATTTCGGACTCGACTCAGTAATTTCGGAACCTATTCAATACAAACAAACAAACAAATCTTTCCTCTTTATAATATTAGTATAGATAAGTGTGGGAAATTTCATACTCCTCCGTCCGCGCAATTTTCGTAAAAAGGGGTACAAAGTTTTTGCTTCGCGTATTAATTTAAAGATATTGCGAATGAATTTCATCTCGTTCTGTCAAATTCGAAGCGGAATTCATAATAAATTTCGCCACTGCATCACATCATTTGCTAATGACAGGCAATAACATGACGCGAGGGGAGCTTTAGCAAAGTCATTGGAAAGTCGGTCGTCGTTAGCCTCCGTCGGGCTGCAAGAGAAAGCTTCACCTGCAAGCTCTCAGAGCAGGAGTCAGGCAGATGTACAGCTGATGGCTAAACGCTATCATATTCATTTGAGTACTCTGTTACGACTGACTCAATGGTGCAGTAACTAGCGCCCCTGACCGTTGCGTCGAGGGTCATGAGTTCGATTCCCAGATCGGGAAAATATTGATGTGCTAGACAGGCTCGTTTACTCTTCGATCGGGTGCTTATTATCTATATATCGACGCTTGAAAGGCAAACGTGACTAAGCGACAATGCGTGAATTTGACAGTTTTCTTTTTTCCACAGGAGAAAATCGCCGGATCCCACCCGCACGGCAGGTGGGGTATGTGGGAGTTGAACCTCACTAAAAAATTCCTGCCGCTCACAGCCGGCGCCCTACCCCGGGCCGGGCGGGAACCCAGTCGGAGCTATTGAGACGGTGGGACAGGGCTTACGCAGAGTATATTACATCCATCCCGTCGTACCCCGAACTTTACAGCAGACTAATTTAAAGTTGAAATACCTGAATAAAATTATATTTTAACGAATATAGCTGTAGGATTGAAATGATTTTAATAGAACTAGAAATATATTTTTTTTGCGCATCGAATATGGTTATTGCCTATCATTTATGTTCAAATCAGTTATTGTCGCTTAGTCACGTTTGCCTTTCAAGCGTCGATATGTATGTAAACGTATATAAATATTTATGTCAATCTCTGGTACCCATAACACAGGGAATCTTAAATTAAGACCGGATGACCGTGCGAGTTTATTTTTTTATTTTTAATCTCTTAGTTGGGTGGATGAGCTCACAGCTCACCTGGTGTTAAGTGGTTACTGGAGCCCATAGACATCTACAACTTAAATGCGCCACCCACCTTGAGATATAAGTTCTAAGCTGTCAGTATAGTTACAACGGCTGCCCCACCCTTCAAACCGAAATGCATTACTGCTTCACGGCAGAAATAGGCGGGGTGGTGGTGCCTACCCGCGCGGACTCACAAGAGGTCCAACCACCAGTAATTACGCAAATTATAATATTGCAGGTTGATTTTTATTACACGATTATTCCTTCACCGTGGAAGTCAATCGTGAACATTTGTTGAGTACGTATTTTATTAGAAAAATTGGTACCCGCCTGCGGGATTCGAACACCGGTGCATCGCTCAACCCGAATGCACCGGACGTCTTATCTTTTAGGCGACGAAGACTTCATAAAGGAGTCGATTCTTGTCGAGTAGAAAACAATTAAATTCGTATTACTAAAGATAAATCGAAAACTACTAGTAAGATCTTAATGAAATTTAAAAAGGACCACATGAGAATAATTAGGTTTTGAATAACCAAATTAATTAATAAAAAAAGTTATAGAAAACACATAAATCAATATAGGTGAATTGAGAACCTCTCACCGTATTGAAGTCGAATAAAAATGCGATCAATAAAATTGATGTCGGTTACGTTTTAAATTACAAAAAGCGATAATTACAAATGTAATTAATCTCAATACAGCCCTGTGTGTGTTACGTGTGCAATCGATCACACGCGTTGCATGTGTGTGCGTCCTGAAGGGTACCGAAGCCGCTTCTTTATTGCGTAAGGCATTACTCTGTTATTATACACAAAACCCTGTGTTTAAGATCACTTTTTTTCTTGACACTTAAAATATGGAGTTTGACCAATTGATTTCACAACGTAAACCAGAAGAACACAACCAGACCAGCCGTGAAACGTTGCCTAAAAACAAAAAAAAATTTGAGACTATTGTTATCAGCCAATGGAAATTTATTACATCAACAACAAACCAGCGACCGTTCTTCGTGCCTATCAACTCCTAACCTTATACATGAATGGATTCGATTTCTTCATCACACAGGAGACAATCACTAGTGAACCTATAGTGAATTTTGCCAGTTATATCACTGCTACGCCGGTAAGGGCGACGCGATTTATCGTCGAATAGTAGAAACGAATACCAAATAATACCAGAGAACTAGTAAAGCCAAGAACGTTCGAGAAGTACAACGCCATCTATTGACAAATGGCGGAAACGCATATTGAAGATACTCGACTTGTGAGGAATGTTCTCGATAATTCTGAGGATGTCATATCGACTATAAAAGCGTTGCACGAGGCGTTGCAAAGGGATGTCACGATGTCAGTTAGTATGCGAATCTACTCGAAGCAAAACAGCGAACGGATCACCTACAGCGAAGCGGAAAAAGTGATATGAGAATTTTAAAGTGGTTGTTAAGTGTTTTAAGTGTTAATACAGTTTTAATTTGTACTTCGATAGAATTTTTATTTATCCCGAACCCCAGCGCGACATTACTTTAAGGCAACATAAAAAAAACACACATGTAAATTGCACTCCATAAAAAACCGATAAAAATAAATTTCTCGAACAAGATGATGGATGATGTTTTTCCCTAAAAACCGATTTGTCCACGAACCCCCTCGAGAAGTTCTCCAAGATTGCCTATGCATTCAAACATAAGCGTGATAAAACAAAATTAAATTTCCAGAATATGTTGATTGATGAACCAAAAAACTCAGCGTACAAAGATTAGAATTTATAAAATATTTAACATCCAAACATATGGCCCAGCTGAGAGAAACGGGCACAGTCTGCTCATCTCGAGTGATGCGACTGTATCTAAGTGGAAATCTTTTTGTAAATACTATTTTATTAAGTAAAACAACCTAACGAATAAAAATAATTTCTTAAACTTATAAACTTTATATTACTGACTGTAAGGTGTCTCGTGAATCTCCCAGGATAGCTACCACGGCTCTGTCAATCTGTACAATGATATTGTCATGCCTTCTTGGAGGGGCGTCCTCTAGACAATCGACCTCATATCTCAAAGTAGATGGACGCGTTCAATTTGTAACATCCTTTGTTAGCCTTTGCCTTGAGAGGCTATATCAGCGTAACCGGGCGAGTAGGTGAGCTCACGGGACTCTAATTTGACGACGTTGCTAACTCTGGCCCTAGCAAGAGCAGTGCTTCGCAGAATCAACCACTGGATCGGAAACGGGACCCACTGAAAAGATCCGGCGAGAAACTCAGTGTACTGTGTCTATGGGTTAACTTACTCGTCGGGCCCTTCATCGCAACGACAATGACCGGTGTATTCAGTGATAACAAACAGAAACAACATAACAAACAAAATAATCTAATATTTCTTTATACAAATTATTCAGAACTGCAAAATAAATATTCACAATCTTAAAAGCAATGGAGCGTCGACCTTATTTTGTTTTCGACCCTTCCGCTCATGACGCGTGACATTAGGGATGTATCTGTTTAGAAAAAAATAGTAAACTTTTGCCTTTTGAATGCGTTCTGAACCTTCTAAAAAACAATATAACACCAAACTATTCCACTATATTCATTGTTAGAAAGTTCACGTAGTTAATGGTATGATGGCGGCACAAGTAGCTTCCAGCTCTGCTTGTATAACCTAAAAGCTGTCACATTCAAAAGGACCATTGCATAAATCCACCTTAAGCCTCGTCTGAACTTAGCGAACTTATTCCGAGAAGAGCTTTCTCTCATTAGTTGCGAATCGAACCGGCGACCTCTAACCAGAATTTATTGTACGCGTGATAAGTACAGGAGAAAGAACTTTAGCCGAAAGCTTCTTAAAGCTTAAAGTTGGCGAACTTTTGTAGTGATATATCCTTTCGTGCATTTTCTGTGTTTGATTAAAAATAATTCCGACAATTTCATGTCGTACTAACGGAGTATTTCAAATGTTACAAATCTCAGGTCGGGGGCAGTTGGATTATCGTGATATCTATAGGTTCCGGGAACCATTTAACATGAGGTCGATTATCTGTTTACTTTTACCGACACTTAAGGCGTGCTTATTCGCGTAACTCATTCGTATCTAACATAAAAACACCTGCCACCAAAAACACCAATTAAGGACAGCTTGCGCTCTCTGTGGATCCAAAGTAAATTATAAATATGCAAATTTGTTTGTGTATATAGTTTTAAATACAGTGTTCTTTGTCGATTTAAAAATGAGTAAGTTCAGGTTCATACGAGGCTGTATGGTGTATTTTTTGTTATTCCAAAAAATTTATGTTTCTACTGGTGGTACGACCTCTTGTGAGTCCGCGCGGGTGGGTACCACCGCCCTGCCTTTCTGCCGTGAAGCAGTAATGCGTTTCGGTTTGAAAAGTGGGGCAGCCGTTGTAACTATACTGAGACCTTAGAACTTATATCTCAAGGTGGGTGGCGCATTTACGTTGTAGATGTCTATGGGCTCCAGTAACCACTTAACACCAGGTGGGCGGTGAGCTCGTCCACACGTCTAAGCAATAAAAAAAAAAGTATGGTATATTTTTTGTTATTCCAAAAAATTTATTTTTTCGATGATAGATGCTGTGAGCCCATACCGGTCAGTACCACAATCCCTTCTGTTTCAGACACGAAGTAATGAGGTGTTTCGAAGTAAAATAATTTGGAGAACAAATAAACAGGTCGTTTGATACTAATGCTACTATGCGTCATATAAAAGAAGAGGTTCTCCTAACTGTAAATTGTCAATTCTTCGAGGCATTAACAAACTAGCTGATAATAAAGACCCAGTTGAACCATGATACGTCCTAGGAACTAATGTCACATTTAATAATTATCAATTTTAAGGGTGGGATATATTTAATACAATATTATTGAGCCTTTGAGTCATTGCTCAAAATACATATTTTTAGTGTCCGCTTAATACTACGCGGACACGTTTGTTAATCTACAGAAACAAAAATAACGGGTCAAAAAATAGGAAACCTCCAAACCGAAATGCATTACTGCTTCGCGGTGGAACTAGACAGGGTGGCAGTGCCCACCAGTGCAGGCTCAGACAATGCCCTGCCATTAATTGTGGTGATGTAATTACTGATGGTAGGACCACTTGTGAATCCGTACGTGTATGTACCACCACCCTGCCCACTTTTTTTTATTACTCAGATTCGTGGACAAGCTCACAGCCCATCTGATGTTAAGCCGTAAAGCAGCAATGCGTTTCGATTTGAAGGGTGGGGTAGCCGTTGTAACTATATTGAGACCTTAGAACTTATATCTCAAGGTTGGTGGCGGTATTTACGTTGTAAATGTCTATGGGCTCCAGTAACTACTTAACACCAGATGGGCTGTAAGCTCGTTCACCCACCAAAGCAATAAAAAAATTATAAAAACTGTCTTAAGTGCAGATAAGATGAGATGAGATGAGCAACCAAACCACAGTTTTCTTTCTTTATCAATATTCGTCCTGTCTCAACATTACATACTTACAATTACGTTGTACATTTCCAATGAAACCTCAAACGGTAATCGTTCACACAAAATCCATTTGCAAAACGTTGACTTAACACGAAGCACTAATACACAGAATCTCACAATGCAAATTGACTCTCGCTGCTCTGTAAATAAAGGCGATCGATGATTTGAAAAGACAGTGTTTAAATGTCAGTGTTTTTGATAACGGTTTTTCTGATTAACATCTCGTAGATTTTCGTGTTTGCTTCTTTAATATAAGCAGAGATGCGAGAAAGTGCAAGGTAAAAAGAACGCTATTGATTTATGTAGATAAATCCGGGAATGCTTTGCTGTTACATTTGGCATGAACACTAGTAATATTTACATATTTGAATTCCCTGTTCCTCTTTTTGATTTTCGTTCATAATCTAATGGGTTTTTATTTATTTCGCGGAACCCTAAGAAGGCCTACCGGTAAAAGTCCTGTATCTTTCCAGCCATTTTATGAATTAATTGCAAACAAATAAACAAAAACTTTAAAATGTTTTTTTGCTACGAATACCCAATTTACACTTTCATACGGATTTAATGTACGGCTTTTATTAACACCCTATGTTTATATAATAATATGTATACTAGCTAGGACCCGTAGTAGTCGAAATTCCACTATAATTAATTGAAATTATAAGTTTTAACTTTATTAGGGTTCTATTATCAAATACTTTTTTATTTATTATACTTCTATAATCACAGATTTCACCAAGACTATCTATAGACAAATATTAATAAAAACAAGCAATATTTAATCTATTCTCAATTTGACCACAGACTATAAGCAATAAGGAAAGTTTGACGATAAACAAATAGTATGTATGCATGTGTATGTCAAATACATGGTAGTGTGTGTAATGTTTTTTTATTGATTTAATGTATTTTTTATGCATAATTTAAAAAAATATTAACCTTCTGCACTCCGTCTCTATATTCTCTACAAGTGTGGGAAATTTCATACTCCTCCGTCGGCACAATTTTCGTAAAAAGGGGTACAAAGTTTTTGATTCGCGTATTAATATATAGATAATTGAAAAATTCATTCAAATCGGTCCAGCCGTTTAAGAGGAGTTCAGTGACATATACACGTACAATAGAATTATATATATAAAGATGTTATGTATATATATGTTGTGTGTTTGTTTGTATATAATGGAAACTATGAAAGTCCATTTCACCGACTTTAAGACGTGCGATTAACTTGAAAATTTGCACACGCATCAAGAGTCGATGACAATACAATAATTTTTCTTTAATATAATGACCAGTTGAAAAAATATATATTTATTTACTACATAGGTGTCTTTAGTTTTTAAATTATATATTATTATACATCACATCGTTTTCAAGTAGATCCCTCGATTTTATCTCTTTTTAATACGCTTTTATTAGTTTCATACGTATGTTAGTATGTAACGGAATCTTTGAACATGATTTTGACCCCCTTCAAAACGTCGGATTAACTCGAAATTTAGCATACTTATTAGGGACCGATTCGATATTTTAAACGGTTTGATTTGCTATCCTTACTAGGATAATCAGGATTAGCGATTTTTTGTTTTCCTTAGACCCGGAGTGTCTGCGTCAAGACCAAGAAGGGAAACTATCAGGCGCGCCGATCATCTATTTCTCGGATAAGTCGCTTTTTTTACAATAAAGTCATTTTTATTACACTATTTTTAATTCAAATTTATTAACATTGATTTTCTATTTTTTAGTTGGATTTTCTATAAAAGCGTATTTTTTTTTACTTTTTTAAACTATTATTTATTTTTTGGTAATACAATAAACACTATTATAGTTTTGTACACACATCTAACTGTATAAACATTCAAAATAGTTTACCTTAATTTAAATGTAAATAAATTTATTGAATGTCACAATAAACTACAATATAAACTAGTTTTAAGAGACGAAACAAACTCCTTGAGTTGAATTTGGCAAAATTGAGATATTTTTAATACAGTAGTAAAAATATATATGTTACAATATAAACAACTACAATATCTCAGTATTGCCCAATTTGTTTGCAATGAATGTTGACTGAATGAAAGTTAATTAACATCGCTTCCAAGTTATTTATATTCAAAAGTAAATATTCGTTGAACACCAAAAATTCTTTAGCTTAACATTTATGCATTATTGTGCATGTGTAGGTATCCTAAAATGTACCTTATAAAACCTGCTCACCCGTACTATGTGTGAGTGTGTATGTTTGTGTGCGTGAACGCATCTGTATGTGTGAGCACTGTGTGCATTTGAGCGCATCACGCACACTTCAGTCAGAAGGGCAAAGGGAAATTTCGGCCATAATTCGATTGACCTAGACACACAAATTTAATGTGAACTTTTTGAATTGTTTTTGGAACGAAGTTCCTTACGGCAGGCTTGGAGGGGATAGGGATTTTGCTGCGCGACCGAACTGAAAAAAATGTGATAGTAAAACCGTAAGAAAAAATCCGTGGAAAAAAGTGCGTGGAATAAAACCGTTAAATGAGACGTGCGCAGGCGCGACAGTCGCATACACAAGCGAGTAGTGTATAATACCTTTCTCTTTCTCCCTCTTTCTTTTCGTTCTCTCATCCCTTCCTTTTTTTATTTTACGTAATTTATTATTTCCTAAAATACTGAATTTCCTAAATACTTTCCTATACTTAAATAAAAACTAATCAGCAAAATTTAAGAGAAAAATCCAGAAAACCTACATAAAATTGAGCACAATTTTTTTTTTTGCAAATTGTGTCGATTCTACATTAGCCGAAGGAACTTTGTTCCTACCTGGTGTCCCACGACACCACATCTTTTTTTTTATGTTAAGTGTTTGTAAGATAAGTTCAAAACATGATACCCGCTACGTCATTACCAAAAATATCGTGTGCGAAGAATGGCTTCAACCATTTAAATTACATTATATGGTAAGAGTTCTTTTCAGTATTATAATAATAATAATAATAATAATAATAATTCATTTATTTGTATAGAATGCAGGTACAAGTATGGTCTAAGTCTAAAATATATTCAATCCCACTACATTCTGCCTGTTGGCATACGTTGGCAGAGTAATAACACTTGTTTAATAACAGCGAAGACAGGAGTTGTTTAAATTTCCTTAAGGGCTGATCCTTTATACTATTCGGCAATTTGTTGAATATAATAGGAGCCATACTAATAACGTATTTTTTTTCAGTAATGCAGTATTGGTTTGTTATTTACAACCGAACATAACTCTGCCTTAATGATTCTGTTAACACTATCAATATTTTCTGATTAGCTCTTCACAGTCTCTGAAAAGTTTATATGTGCCTTTTTTTATTGCTTAAATGGGTGGACGAGCTCACAGCCCACCTGGTGTTAAGTGGTTACTAGAGCCCATAGACATCTACAACGTAAATGCGCCACCCACCTTGAGATATAAGTTCTAAGGTCTCAGTATAGTTACAACGGCTGCCCCACCCTTTAAACAGAAACACATTACTGCTTCACGGTAGAAATAGGCAGGGTGGTGGTAGCCACCCGCGCGGACTCACAAGAGGTGGTAGGACCAGTAATTATGCAAATTATAATTTTGCGAGTTTGATTTTTATTACACGATGTTATTCCTTCACCGTGGAAGTCAATCGTGAACATTTGTTGAGTACGTATTTCATTAGAAAAATTGGTACCCGCCTGCGGGATTCGAACATCGTCGCATCGCTAGGTACGAATGCACCGGACGTCTTATCCTTTAGGCCACGACGACTACAATGTTTATCAAACCTTACAAAAAAAAGACAGTTACTCGCGAAATTTCGCACTGGACTTTAGTGAATCAACTTTACTTTGTGAATACATTTAGATTGTATTCGGCGTCCGTGTGAGTTTGTTAGTGTTGCACTTGACCCTGTGCAAGTGTGTGTAAGCTTGGTTTTCAATGTGTGCACAACCAGCGTCCGATCGACTGAATGTAATGTACTAGATAGAATTTTCGGGTAGTTATAACATATCGGTGTAAAATTTTAAGTCGAAGTTGCGAGCTTTTCAAATGTTTTAAAGAGTGCTTCATGTTGAAACCGGTTTAAAACTCATTTTAAAGGTTAAATGCGAATTCATACGGCACAAATTTAATTCACCCTGTGGTGGAGTACTTAGAGCACCTACATAAGTGTTGAGCCGAGGATTGTGAGTTCGATTCTCGCGTCGGACAAACATTCGTGTGATGAATCAATTTATTCGCTCTGTTTTAAATTCTTAATATCTATGTACATATATATAGGTATGTGTATACATATGAATTTTTATCAGTCTCCAGTTCCCGTAGTACAGGGAATCCCAATTTTGGACCAGAGGACCATGTATGACTCGTCCCCGCTTATTATTATTGTTACGCCGGTAAGAGCAACGCCATCTATCGTCGAATAGCACAAACAAATATCAAAAGAAAGCTAAATCTAGAACGCTCGAGAAGTACAACGCTATCTATTATCAAAAAGCGGTAACACATGTCAAAACTTTGTAGGCAGCGGCTTGGCTCTGCCCCTGGCATTGCTGAATTCCATGGGCGACGGTAACCACTCACCATCAGGTGGGCCGTATGCTCGTCTGCCTACAAGGGCAATAAAAAAAAAAAAAAAAAAAAAAAAAAAAACTACTCGACTTAACATTAATGCTGTCGATATTTCTAGGGATTTCGTTTCGACTATAAGAGCGTCGCAGAGATGATACGAAGGCAGTTAGTAATCGGAACTACTCGAAGCGAAACAGCGAACGGATCACTTGAAGCAAAGCGGAAGAAGCGAATTAAGAATGTTAAAGTGTTCCTTAAATGTTCTAAGTGTTAATACAGTTTTAATTTATACTTCGGTAGAATTTTTATTTATCTCGAACCTCAGCGCGTAACATTATCATAATATACGTCGATCTGATTTTAGATGGAATAAACAGCCGGTAAAACCCATCATATACAGATAAAAATGGTATTCGCGTTCATAAACAAAACTTTTGTTGCGAGTTTGAAGTTGACAACTTTCTCAGAATATCAGTAATGGACTCTTTGATGATACTGTAATGTTGATTGCAAATATGGACACTCGTATCATGACGGAGACACGAAATGAGGTAGTCCGCCTGTATAAAGACGTTTCAAGGCGCCCAGCTCAATCAATAGCTGTCAGAACTCTAATTAATTAAATCACTGGACAGAATAATAATCGACGCAGGGATGGACTAAGGGTTTTTTTTTTTAAAAGTGGGTGGCATTTTTTTTCTACTTTCATCAGTGGCAGACGTGTTAATGGTCCACCTCGTGGTAAAGTGTTTACTATGCCAAGGGCGTAACTAGGCTGCTGCTTTCTGAGGAAAATGTTTTTAAGCACCGTTTTGAGAAGGACATAGCGCTCAATCACTCATCTGCTGACAATCACTCAGCATCAGGTGGCTAAATGATTGTTTGTTTACGAGGGCAATAAAAAGAAACAAAGTCCCTTATAGAGTCGAACGATACGAAGCAGAAATACTTGACATCGTACTGTGAGTATGAGTGAGTATGAATATGAGTATGAGTTAAAGTGAGACTCCACGCTGTAGAGATGAACTCTACGTAGGGTGCTGTGCAATTTTATAAATAAAGGTAACGGGTTCATCACAAACAGTTCCTTAAAAGACTTTTCGCGGTGCATTTGAAGTCAGTGTAGTCTAAAGCTGAAATAGGGATTTACTCGTGCTAAAGCCCGCAGGCAGCTTGACCAAGGACTGTCACGATGAAGTGATTGCTTCTTGGCCGAAACAGGCACTCAACACTAGGTTTTGTTTATTGCTTAGATGGGTGGACGAGCTCACAGCCCACCTCGTGTTAAGTGATTACCGAATCTCATAGACATCTACAACGTAAATGCCGCCACCCACCTTGAGATATGAGTTCTAAGATCTCAGTATAGTTACAATGGCTGCCCCACCCTTCAAGCCGAAACGCATTATTGCTTCACGACAGAAATAGGCATGGTGGTGGTACCTACTCGAGCGGACTCACAAGAGGTCCTACCACCAGTCGAACATTTTGATTTTGGATACTAAGGCACTATGCGAGTGGAGCTCGATGGGTTTAGTCGGTAGTTGGTTTTGGGGGGCGGGTCTTGCGTGGCTGACGCCGCGCAGTGCTTCGCGCGCCATTCTCAAGCTGCAGAAATTGGAAGAAGAGAAGGATCTTGGTCATCCTCTTCTCCCTCTTCTTCTCTGGAGGCGCCGGAGTGCGACAGCCCGGTCACTGTATTACCCCCCTCGACCGGGAATCCGTAAACGGATTTCCCAACTTGCAAAAAATATGGCTATATGGCATGATATTGCTGACATGCATAAGCGACAGTAATCTTCAACTATTAGGTGGGCCATATGTACGTCAACCCACAAGGACAATAAAAAAATTAACTAATAAAAGCCTATTAAAATATCTCGTCG
This sequence comes from Bombyx mandarina, assembly GCF_030267445.1. Classification (NCBI taxonomy): domain Eukaryota; kingdom Metazoa; phylum Arthropoda; class Insecta; order Lepidoptera; family Bombycidae; genus Bombyx; species Bombyx mandarina. The sequence continues at coordinate 14,704,913 of NC_143215.1, read as the reverse complement.
ACTCCCAGCTAACCCCCCACACTGAGTCCGGCCCAGTCTCTCTCATGACAATCCTGTTCATAACGAAGGGGTCTCGAATAATCAAGGCACGAATACTAATGTACGAGATAAAATAAATTCGTTGGGTGAACGCTTTCGGTATTTCAACGCAGTTTTAAAATATAAAGTTTAAGCTCTTTGAAGACCTAATTAATTCAAATATCGATCAATAAAAAAACAAATTTGTAGTTAAAACTAGTATACCACATATTCGAATTCTGTATGTACACGTGTGACACGATACGGTAAAATAATAATATATATTTTTTTTTGTTTGCCTTTGTAATCTGACGAGCAATTTTAACACATTCACATTGGAATAGACTCATATTGGCCCGCCGTGGTACTATGTCCTTCTTACTGGTGCGGACCGATTGTTTCAGGTGTTTGTAAGAGTTTGATATCGACCACTATATGCTTTAAATTCGCGTCGCGTTTTTCGAGTCAACCATAACACTCAATGTAGTTGCTCATTTACATGCCTTTTTTTATGATTGAGGGTTACTGGTGGCCCAGAGGCCCTTCCACCAGGACAGGTGGGCGAGCAAAGGCTCAGCCAAAGTTACATGCCGTGGTATCAATGGCTTTTCCGGCAGGCTACTCAATCAGCAATTACTAGAAAAGTGTTAGCTATTTTTATGAAGAAACAGGAAACAATTTACTGGTGTTAGGACATCTTGAATCCGCACGGGTAGGTACCACCACCATGCCTATTTTTACCGTGAAGCAGTACTGCGTTTCGATTTGAAGGGTGGGACAGCCGTTGTAACTATACTGAGACCTTAGAACTTATTTCTCAAGGTGGGTAGCGCATTTACGTTGTAGTTGTCTATGGGCTCCAGTAACCACTTAACACCAGGTGGGCTGTGAGCTCGTCCACCCATAAATGCATTTTTTTTTAAAACCTCTGAGTACTCTTCGTATGCCTCTGTTGTTGTTTTTCAACAAGACTTGCTTATAGAACAAAAGAATTCAATAACAGCTAAACATCAAGTGTGCCGGGAGCTAGCCGTCAACAGTGAAAAAAAGACAAAAACGACAAAAGAATTATTAGAACGTCTTTTTTCTTTTAAGCAAACAATAAACTAATATAAGAAAATAATAAAACAAAACTTTGCTATTCGCAAGCGAACTTCCGTATAACAAATATACCTATTTCGGTGAAGGAAAAGCTTCTCTAATATGAGCGAGCTTTTCCTCGTTTCATTATTAGATTCAGCTGCCTCTAATGAACTAAGCTCAGTAAGAGCAGTACGTTTGTGTTTTCCAAAAATAATATTTACTTAACTTTAAGTAATTGTTTGCACCCACCGGCGCGCAAGGAAAGATGAACTTGTGAATAAATATTGGTGGATGTTTGTTAACTTTTGTCATTTTTTTTTTATTGCTTAGATGGATGGACGAGCTCACAGCCCACCTGGTGGTTGCTGGAGCCCATAGACATCTATAACGTAAATGCGTCACCCACCTTGAGATATAAGTTCTAAGATCTCAGTATAGTTACAACGGCTACCCCACCCTTCGAACCGAAACGCATTACTGCTTCAGGGCGGAAATAAGCGGGGTGGTGGCACCTACCCGTGCGGACTCACAAGAGGTCCTACTTACCACCATTTTACCGTTTGCACTGATTATGTTTCGTTTTAAATATCATAAAACCGAATGATCATTGTTCTATACTCTTCGTATATACTGTGGTACTTAAAATATTTTGTATTCAAGTTTAACAATATTTGCTATGTGTACATATGTGCATTACTATAATTCTCATGTTGTATTTGTTATTTTAGCTGTTCTACACACACTCATCACTTTTAATTATTATTCTCATAATCCTCTCGCAGGTCTGCTGGAAGAGATTTCTTAAAGAAATAAGCAGTGCCTTTGTATGTACATAATTTTCCTATTACTCTGCACTATGTCTTCTTTTTTGTGTGTACATAAATAAATAAATACAAAATAAATAAAATAGTACCTACTTAGACCATAGAATGTGAGCGTAAATAAATTTCATTGTTAAAAATTGTTATTTAAGATCCCCTTTTGAGGGGGTAATTGTTATTATCTATACTAATATATAAATCTACAGTGGTTTTTACGGATGTTCCGTTATAACTACTCAACCATGCATCCGATTGACTTGAAACTTGGTATCCATTTAGAAAATACATGTACTTAATGGATAGGCTAATATTTATATGAGTGTTGGACTTCCTAATAATAATGACAATAAATAATAATGTTAATTTTAAAAGCCCAGCGAAGCGCGCGAGTATGGCTAGTTTAACAATATTTCTCTTCCGGTTCCAAAAGGTTTAAGCACTTTTAATGGCTTTTCTTAAAAGTAATAACATAAAGATAAAAATCATATCAAATATCTAAAAAAATGTTATATTAACATGTCCTGTATGATGATATCCTGTATTAAAATTTATCGGCAAGTTTATCTTTCTTTTTGCGCGGCATAAACAGACTGTGGCGGGTAGCCATCATAAAATACAAGATGTTTGACAAGTAGTAGTGTAGTAGAGTTCATCCATACTACTTGGAACCACTGCGGTCATCCACAGTGCGTTTTCAGAGATCTTTTTTGCCACGTACCATCCGGCTATGGAATGAGCTCCCCTCCACGGTGTTTCCCGAGCGCTATGACACGTCCTTCTTCAAACGAGGCTTGTGGAGAGTATTAAGCGGTAGGCAGCGGCTTGGCTTTGCCCCTGGCATTGCTGAAGTCCATGGGTGACGGTAACCACTCACTATCAGGTGGGCTGTATGCTCGTCTGCCTACAAGGGCAATAAAAAAAAATAAAAAAGTGCCTGAATCGCACTTACGACATTTTCAAAATAAGTTTGCATATATTATACAAGTTCCGAACAACAACATTCGGGCCGTCGGTCTACCCAGAAATTTCACCCGCTCGGTGAGGAAGATCTTTCCTTCGTTGTGAACTCCCAAACAGACTCTTCTAATGTAAATTCCAATTAACTTAAAAGGAACGCATGTTTCAAGACACAAAAACATTACAATAATTACTCCGGTCTAATATCTTGATCGGCAGTATACTAAAAATTATATATTAAATTTGCTGTTCGACTTGTTATTATAGCGTATTTTGCTAGATCCAAAGCTATATTTACTTATTCGAGCAGAAGCTTTCTCTCTGAAATTTCGAAATACCTTTAAAAGAGAATAGCAACCAAAATCCATTTTATTGCTATAGCAAAATTGATAGGCGTTTTCCCAAAAAAAAAATGCTAGTTGTTTATCTTTGAAATAATTGAATAACTATTATTCAATAGATAGAACAGCATTAAGAATAGCACTATCGATATTGCTTAAGGATTTCTTGAGAATAAAACACAGATCAAATTTACAATTCAATCCAATTGTCTGGCTTCTAGCAGAACGGGTCTGTCCCGGGAGACCTCAAGGGTTGAGCCGTATTAAGCTCTGCCTAGGCGGCGACACGTCCCACTGGACCAGTCCGCATAGTAAGAACATTCTAGACCATTAAGATTCGAGGCCACTAGGGATGTACTTGTTAGCTCGTTTGTGACCTATTTATATTTGAGCGTCTTTGAGTCGGGTTCTTTATTGAGGTGGGACTTTTATTGGCGTAAAGAGGCAGACGGACCCACAGCCCCTCACCTTGACACACAATGACAGGTGCGATTACATATCACGATCTTATCGTTTTTTTCCACGACAGTAAGATGTATAATCCAAAAAAACATGACATATCTCAAGGTTAGTCGGGTGCTCTTTAAATGCAATAAAAATTCTGAAGTCGTAGTGGCCTAAAAGATAAGACGTCCGTCCGGTGCATTCGTATCTAGCGATGCGTCGATTTTGGGATCCCACAGGCAGATACAAATTTTTCTAATGAAATACGTACTTAACAAATGTCCACGATTGACCTCCACGATGAAGGAATAACATCGTGTTATAAAAATTGCGTAATTACTGATGGTAGGACCTCTTGCGAGTCCGCACGGGTAGGTACCACCACCCTGCCTATTTCTGCCGTGAAGCAATAATGAGTTTCGGTTTGAAGGGTGGGGCAGCCGTTGTAACTATACTTGAGACCTTAGAACTTAGGTATACCTCAAGGTGGTTAGCGCATTTACGTTGTAGATGTATATGAGCTCCAGTAACTACTTAACACCAGTTGGGCTGTGAGCTCATCCATCCATCTAAGCACAAAAAAGAACTAAAAAGCCAAATGTCGAGCTTTTATCCCACTTAATTAATTCAGAAACTTGCAAGTATTAAACTAATGTTAATTTTAGATCTGACTCTCCAGATGCATACTCCCGAAAACACACAAAGACTATTACGATATTGCTTACAAAATTTTATAGCATCAAGCCCCTGTGAAAGCTCTCAAAGCTTTAAGCTCGGATACGTGAACTGAGAGGGTAGTTTATCCTAAAGCCAATATGTACTGTACAAACTCGTTAACTTTAGTCTTCTAAAGCTTTAAGTAGTTTTTATTTGGAGTCAAAATTATAATGAAATTGAAAATAAATAAATAAAATAAAATCAAGATGGGAGGACGATATAAAAGCTATATCTGCTATATCGCCCTATAAGGCCCTCGACGGATACATGTAGCCCAAAATAGACCCAAATAGAAGGGTTTGGAGGAGGGCTTCACCATGCTTAATAATGAAATTAATATTATAGATTTTTCCACGATAGTAAATAGTTTTTTTTTTTGGCTACACCGAATATGTGAATCAATCGGTAAAATCACTGAAAATTATAAAAATCCAAATAATGTATAATCTATATATTAATACGTGAAGCAAAAACTTTGTATCCCTTTTTACGAAAATTGCGCGGACGGAGGAGTATGAAATTTTCCACACTTATAGAGAATATAGAGAAGAAGTGCACAATGCTAATATTTTTTAAAATAATGCATAAAAGATACATTAAATCAATAAAGAAAACATTACACACACTACATACCATGTATTTGACGCACACATGCATGCATACTATTTATTGTCAAACTTTTGTTCTTGACGTCTGTGGTCAAATTGAGAATAGATTAAATATTGTTTGTCTTTATTAATATTTTTTATAGAGTAGCCTTGGTGAAATTTGTGATTATAGAAGTATAAAATACAATCATATTAGTGTACAAACTTACAATTATAATTAATTATAGTTGAATTTCGACTACTGCGGGACCGCTAGTCAATATTAATTGATTATTAATTTTACGTAAAACTTTACGATTCTCATCTGAAATCATAGTCGATTGGTACGTTGAGAGTTTCACTCTACAAAGGTTTTCCGAAGTTTTTTTTTATTTATTTTTTATTGCTTAGATGGGTGGACGAGCTCACAGCTCACTTGGTGTTAAGTGGTTACTGGAGCCCATCGATATCTACAACGTAAATGCGCCACCCACCTTGAGATATAAGTTCTAAGGTCCCAAGTATAGTTACAAGGGCTGCCCCGCCCTTCAAACCGAAACGCATTACTGCTTTACTTTTCTGTACTTTAACTGTAACTGTACTTTGCTGTACCTACTTTAGAGACTGTGACTTAGAACTTTTGTCTCAAGGTGGGTGGCGGCATTTAGGTTGATGTCTATGGGCTCTGGTGACCACTTAACACCAAATGAGGCGTGACCTCATCCAATCGTCTCAGCAATAAAAAACTAAAAATATATACGAGAACCTTTAGGATAGCCGAAAATCAATTGCATCATAAACTGTGGTATGATGCACAGGTATTCCAGTGAATCATACGACAGTGTTATAATGTGGGTCACCCGTTCAGTATATGATAATGATAATCGCCCTTATAATTGCGAGTGAGAAAAGTTTATTCACACTACTGAACCATACAGGCTTTGGAATTGATATGTAAATATGGATGGAAGTGACTAGAGAATCAATTATCAAGGTTAGTGCTGATCTTGAACGTGTTCGTTCTATGGACGTAGCCTAATCTGGTTAAATATTAATAATAGACTAGCTTTTATCCGCGACTCTGTCCGCGTGGAATAGTTACTTTGGCATAACGCTAAATTTTACCCCCACTTCATTTACGTAGAAAGTGAAAATATTTTTTAATCATAGAATGTTAAGGAACTATTTAAACCCATATTTTGAAACATTATTTATTGGTGCTCCACTTGTAATGACCTTACCGTGATGTTGTATAGCCTATATATAGTCTTCCTCAATAAATGACTTATCTGACACTGAAAGAATTTTTAAAATCGGAGCAGTGGCTCCTGAGATTAGCGCGTTCAAACAAACAAACTTGTCAGCTTTATAATTAAATTAGCGGCACGCTCCGGCTCCGCTCGGGTCTTTAACAAAAATTTCAACGATATTTGACGTTGTTTTATTTTTTTTAAATAAAGGAACACTTATTGCGGCATAACTATACTAGTTAGACATATGCTGTCCCGACACTTTTTGTAAATAATAATGTGTTCTACAAAGTCGTACTACATTATTTTATTCCATCATCAATAGTTTTCGCAGGGCACGCGATGTAAAGAATATTTTAGGTAATATTTTTACACCTTGAGTTACATTATTAGAGTTTTATTTCCCAAATTTTTTTCAAAAAAGTTTATAGCCTATGTCTCTTGGGAATAGTGTATCTTTCAAAGAGTGAAAGAATTTTTCAAATCGGTTCAATACTTTCGGAGCCTATTCAAGACAAACAAACAAACAAATCTTTCCCCTTTATAATATTAGTATAGAAGTATAGATATTAATATTAAAATATTAAATTAAAATTTTAATAGATTAGACGAACCTGCTGGTGGTTTCCATCTTTGTTGTCGCTGCTATCGGACGCCGAGGAGCCGGTGTGCTTCTTGCAGAACCCTGGACAGTGCCTTCTGCACAAACATCTGGAAGAGACAAGTAAAAGTAAATACTTCTTTATTACCATTTCGGTTGCTGTACGTTGCCCAGTTCGTACATATCAAAATGTCTATACGGAAGATCAGTACTCTTGGAAATTAAGTGCATAATTGACCGGTCAGCGTTCTCGTCGAACCCGTCGCTTGCGAGTAAATTAACCCACAAACACAGCACAGATTTTTCCGGATTTCTTCCAAAACTCCATCATCAGATCTTGATGTAAACAGGACCATTCGGGAAGTCTACCATTTCAAACAAAAAAAAAGTTTTTTTTTATCAGAATTGGTTCAAAAATTTTCGAGAAATCTGTGAACATACATAGATGAAAAAAATATGGTCGAATTGATAATTACCTATTTTGAAGTCGGTTAAAAAACGTGATTTTGGTACCTTAAATAGCTTTTTTATTTTTTTTTATTGCTTAGATGAGTGGACGAGCTCACAGCCCACCTGGTGTTAAGTGGTTACTGGAGCCCATAGACATCTACAACGTAAATGCGCCACCCACCTTGAGATATAAGTTCTAAGGTCTCAATTATAGTTACAATGGCTGCCCCACCCTTCAAACCGAAACGCATTACTGCTTCACGGCAGAAATAGGCAGGGCGGTGGTACCTACCCGTGCGGACTCACAAGAGGTCCTACCACCAGTAATTACGCAAATTATAATTTTGCGGGTGTCATTTTTATTACACGATGTTATTCCTTCACCGTGGAAATCAATCATGAACATTTATTGAGTACGTATTTCATGAGAAAAATTGGTACCCGCCAGCGGGATTCGAACACCGGTGCATCGCTCAACACGAATGCACCGGACGTCTTATCCGTTAGGCCACGACGACTTTTTTACATTCCTAACTCCATACTCCTTAACATTCTATTATTCAAAAATATTTTCACTTTCTACGTAAATGAAGAGGCGGACAAAATTACGCGTCATGTCAAAGTAACTATTCCACGCGGACGAAGTCGCGGGCAAAAGCTAGTATAAGAATCTATATATTAATACGTGAAGCAAAAACTTTGTATCCCTTTTCACGAAAATTGCACGGTCGGAGGAGTATGAAATTTCCCACACTTATAGAGAATATAGAGAAGGAGTGCACAATGATAATATTTTTTTTAAATAATGCATAAAAGATACATTAAATCAATAAAGAAAACATTACACACACTACATAGGTACCATGTATTTGACGCACACACGCATGCATACTATTTATTGTCAAACTTTTGTTCTTGACGTCTGTTGTCGAATTGAGAATAGATTAAATATTGTTTGTCTTTGTTAATATTTTTTATAGTGTAGTCTTGGCGAAATTTGTGATTATAGAAGTATAAAATACAATCATAATAGTGTAAAAACTTACAATTCCAATTATTATTATTTATTTTTTTAACAATCACACCACGTTAACTGGTCCCGTGATAAGTTCGTAAAGAACTTGTGTTACAGGTACCAGATAACGGAAATAAATGTAAGATTTTTATTATACACATACATATATTTAAGATACATCCATAACCCTGGAAAAGACATTTATATTTATCACACACCTTTCCTTGGCGGGATTCGAACCCGCGACCCCCTTGTGTAGTGACCATGTCACTTACCACTACATCAGACGGCCGTTAAAGTCGAATGTCGACCTGCGGGACCTCTAGTTTATAATAATTGTAACGTTTTTGAAACGAAAAGTGAGCTGCGATGCTTTTCCTCACAAGTATCGTTTTAACGTAAAATAAACTAACATTTTCACGCATCCCCTTTATCAGTTACGTAACCTATTATTGTATGGTGTTTGTGTAACGGCCCGAAGGGTCAGGTTATTGGAATAACAACGGTCACGTATCCCGCATATTTTACCTGTACTATCATAATATTAAATTAACTACTCCTTTAGACAGGCCGGTCTATTTCCCTTTTTGATGTTAAAAATATGCCTCAAATGATTATGCCTATAAAGACCATTACGCGGCTGGCTCATGAAACGTATTTTCCACGAGGGGTACTAAGATTTCTCTAGCAGAGATGACCTCATAGCCTGATGTTTTATATCACGCCGGAGTAGCGTGAAGCTTTGTTCTTTTCTTTCAGAGAACTGACGGTGAGTGTTTTTTTTTATTGCACTGGTAGGTAGGCGAGCATACCTGATGGTAAGTGGTTACCGTCGCCATTAGACTCCAGCAATGCCAGGGACAAAGCCAAGTCGCTGCCTACCGAAATGTGTGTGGGAGTATTGCAGTATTCTGCTATTGAGATCTTCTGGGTTGTTCTCTGAGTATTGGCGTTGTGTGAGGGTCTGACTGACCATGGTCGTAGAGGAATAAAAGTTTGAAAATAGTTACCTTTGATATGGGAGTTATTGGGGGGATCACGAAATATCAAGTTATTCTTATTATTTTATTTTGTGTAACTATTTATGTTTTATGTTTAAACGTGTTACAATTGTGACTTATTTAAAGTTCAATATTCAAGTGTACTAGAGTGGAAAATAAAGGAAATCGCTGAAAAAAGCTTCTCGGGCTCTTCCATAAATCCCATTGAACTTTTAATTACTTCATTGTATTGAAAAAACATTACATTCCATCTCATCCAATGCGCACAGTGTTGTCTTACCTCATTTAATTCTATCCATTTCATTTCATAATAAATTATTTCATTTCAATCCAATTCCATTCCCTTTTTCATACAACAGACATGACTTCGGTCTTTATACGAAAGATTGGGCTGTATGAACCTTCTTTATACCTGTCGATGGCCAAACCGAACAAAAAAAAACCTTTTTATTTACTTTCATCATTGACAGAATAGATTTATTGGCGGCATATACATAGTTGCATGAACTGATTAAAATCTCAAATAAATCAATTTCATCTCATTTCGCTCCATATCCCATTTCATACATGTAACAGAATATGTACATACTCAATAAATACATATTTATTAATTAACTGACTGTACGCGACCGGCTTGGCTGGGCATTTAAAATTAACATTATTTCTCACCCCCACAAAGATTCTCATCATTAACGCCCCCGCAACTGGTGTAGGGAGTCCAGCACTCGTATAAATATTAGCCTATCCATTAAATACATGTGTTTTCTACATGGATACCAAGTTTCAAGTCAATCAGATGCACGGTTCAGTAGTTATAACGGAACATCCGTAAAAACCACTGAAGATTTTTATATTGGTATAGGAGATTAGTATAGACACGACACTGACAACGCTAGAAGACAATTGCCATAATTAATAAATAAAGAAATTCAGAACACGAAACTGCTACCGATAAACATCTAATCCAGTTTCAATTCTAGTAAAGAGCTATCTCAATGTGCGAGTAAGACATAACTTCAAAACAACTCTACCAAAAGTGACAGCCAAAGAGGAAGCAACATAAACCAATTTGTAAACCAATAAAATGCCCTATTTTTTATATCTTTGATCTGATGAGCGAATCACACAAATCCGATACCGAATCATATTTGTGACGCTCCAACCGTTACTGCTCTCGGAGAAGATGAACACAAATTTGAATAAATGGAAGCGGCTGGCAAGTTGTCATAAAAAAAGATAGGTACTCGTAAGTCAAAAGTATTTTAAACACAAATGTCATTGATTGCTACATATGTACATCTATAGTAATGCTACGCGCTGGAGCTCGAGATAAATAAAACTTTCACTGATGTACAAATTAAAACTCTATTTAACACTTAGAACGTCCAAGCTTACACTTCAAAATTAGCAATTCCCTTCGAGTAGAACTGTTTAGTCACCGCCTTCATGTCATTTCTGCCTCGCTTTCCTAGTTTACACGACACGTCTGCAATTATCGAGAGCATTTCCGAGTCTTTTCGAAATCCGTTTTCGCTATTTGACAATAGATGGCGTTACACTTCTTGAACGTTCCCGATAGTACTAGTTTTGATATCCGTATATTGCTATTGGATGACAGATGACGTTACTAACACTGGCATAACAATATTGATATTATAAATGTCGTTTTATGAATGTATGTTTTCTATAGACACTAAAATGGTTTTCGATAATGTTAGGTCGTTATCTATAAAGTTGCTGTTTACTAGTATAGTATACAGAAAATTCAAGTATTTGTTATAATTTTTTTTTTATTTCTTTCATTCAATATATGCTGCCATGTTACGGCAGACGGCCCAACTGTTTGGGACCCTAACTACTCCCCCGCTGAGTCAATCATTCCGATACGCCGCTTGTCTAAATTCAAAATGAATAACAAACAATATCATACTCGTATTTCGATTATAGCTATCGTGTTATCAGTCAGGCCACAAACGCTTCTCTATATGACATCGTTATAACAGGAGCTGTCTGTGTGCGACAAATGACTGTCCCCGGATATAACGGCTGAATGAGCCGGATAACCGGCGCGGCGGCATAGTCTGGTTCGCATTGTGCAACTTAGAACTTACACCTTTATTGTTAGAACATGGTTCAGGTATCTTACCTATCTTCACCGCGGAGAATCGTAGCTATCAAACCAAAATCTGCTTTGTGCAAAACCTCTATTTTGAATTAACGAGTAAAAACTTTTTCGTATAAAATTTTATATGAAGGTGAATTTTTCGGAACTATATCAAATGAAAGCTATAGATAAATATTAGAGCTATAAACACATAACAGTTTTTTTTTATACGGTAGATAGGGCTGTGAACTACACGAAAAGGTCACAAAGTAAAAACCTCAAAAAGTGCACATAGCAATGTGCAGCACAAGTCTATACATGCTTACATAGTACATACATAATAATATATGCAAGCTCATCTTGAAAATTTCGTTAGCGCAATACAGGCTTTTCTTTATTAGAGGTGGGACGAACTCACGGTCAGCTGATATAAATGCCACATAAATTGAAATATAAGGTTAAAGTCTAAATGGAATAGGCTGTGTGACGCTTGAAACCAAAACACACCGGCTTGCCTTTAACTCAAACGAAATACTCTATTCATATATCAATAGAAACGTCTAGAATTTCTATGCTGTATCCCGTAAGCTCATATCCTGCGCCCTTCGTCGTATTGTGCCGCGATATTCCTTTATGAAATCCTTTTACAATACGAACCGTGAATAAGGAGAAGTATTGCGAGGCTTACGGCGCGCTTGAGCTCTTTGTACGTATAGAAGAATAGTTTTATTAGAAAAGATTAGGGCTCACAGGATAGAATCAACGGAAATTCGATACTCGTATCTACCTTTTGTTTTATATATGTAATATGTTAATATATGTAATGTGTTTTTTGAAACAAAACAAAATAAAGTTGTTGCTCTGTAAAAGAGTTATTTATCTTATGAAAAGAAAGATTTGCAAACACAAATTACTTCTACACTTAGTATTACTACAGCTATTTACGAACCTATAACTGAAACAATACTGAAAGGTATTGCATCAATATTTAGGCTTTTTTTTTTAAATCTGAAATATTTGTTCTTTATAAATTTAAATTGTATTTTTCAATGTACAAAGCCAGAGTGCAGTTCTTTTAATTGTACCTATATAACGAACATAGTGTTTTTTTTAAGGGATTTTATGACCTGGTAACTAAGACCTTCTTTATTCTTTATTGTACACACAGTTAATATTACAATAATTGCGTAAGATATAAAAAAATGGCGAGCTTAACTCAACAATTGAGTTTTCTACCAGCTAACCGTTCTTAACGAAGGAAAGCTTTAAATGAGTGGGTAGAAGAATACAATCTAAACAATTTACAATTTACAATCTAGACAAGAACTTAATAAAAATAAAAATAAAACACTAATACATAATATATTAGACTACATATATATACATACACACATAAATAACGTAAACATATACATACACGTACATATATAATGAAATACATAAAATAAATATATATAAGTAATACTAAATTGATAGATAGTGCTTCTTTAATGCCTTCCTGAATACCTCAAGTGAGGGACTTGCACGGATTGAGTGTGGAACTGAGTTCCACAGACGCACAGAGTGCACAGTGAACGAACCGCCGTAGCGGCTGGAGGAGTGAGGGGGAAAATTAAGGAGAAGGGATCTACTTGTACGACAGGGTACACCTCGGGGCATCTGGTACTCGAAGCGCTCACGGAGGTACAGGGGAACAGCTGGGTTATTGAGGATGTTGAACAGCATACATAAAACATGTACATCACGGCGAAGTCGGATAGGTAACCAATTAAGTTGTGATCTATACTGCGAGACATGATCATATTTACGTAAACCAAAAATAAAGCGTATGCATAAATTTTGTAACCTTTCCAGTTTGTCCCATAGCCCCTCCGCGGCGTCCAGGAAACAGACATCTGCATAGTCAAGGAGAGGAAGCATAAGGGATTGGGCCAGGGTGACTTTAGCTTCAAAGGGCAAGAAACGCTGAAGACGCTTGAGAGACTGAAACGTGCAATGCACTTTCCTGCTAACTAAATTTATCTGACCGGAACAAGAGAGATGACAATCAAGAACGATACCTAGGTTTTTTGCTGTTTTAGAATAAGCGATTGGAATTCCATCTAGCGTCACAGGGGGCAAATTAATGTGGTCAATCGTGTTGTACCTATAGGAACTGCCAATTACTATGACCTGTGATTTTGATGGATTCACAAGAAGTCCAAAAGATTTAGCCCAAGCACTAATTCTACCAAGATCTCCATTGATTTCAGCAATAGCTAAAGCAACGTCATCAGCTTTAAAATGTCTATAAATCTGCAAATCGTCAGCGTAGAGATGGTAGTGAGAAGTCAGCACCTGAGTAATTTCATTAATGAAAATAGAGAAGAGAAGAGGAGATAGTACGCCACCTTGAGGTACACCCGCAGTTAAATCACACCATTTTGAAGTAGAATCATCAGAACGGACACACTGCGAGCGTCCCCGGAGATAAGATTCAAACCAGGTTAGAGCAAGTGGAGATACATTAAGAGATCCAAGGATACTTAGAAGGATGTCAAAGTCTACTGAGTTAAAAGCACTGCTGAAGTCCAATAAGGTCAACACGGTTAGCTGCCCCACATCAATCGCGTGGCGAATGTCGTCAGTGACCTTGAGCAATGCAGTGACCGTGCTGTGGCCTTGGCGGAAACCAGACTAAAAAGAGTTGAGGAGATTGTTTTTATTAAGGTAGATAGTGAGCTGTCTTTGGACTAAACCCTCCAAGACTTTAGAGAGAATGGGAAGTATTGAGATTGGACGAAACTGAGAAAAAGAGGAAGGATTAGGGACCTTAGGAAGTGGGAGAACATGAGCCCTTCTCCAGCTACTTGGGAATGAGCCTTTTGAGAGAGAGAAGTTAAGAATATATGTAATGATAGGGACAAGCTCATCCACAAGCAGAAGGATCATCTGAAGGTGAATCCCATCCTCACCCACAGCCCTAGTGGAAATAGAAAGGATGGATCTCTTAACGTCACACTCTGTAACCGGAGTGAAAGTAAAAGGAGTGCACATGGGTAAAGGCCTTTTGGAAAGTTGTAATAGTGTAGATGACTTTGTACTGTCATTAAGAATAATGGGAGCTTGAGAGAAATGCTTATTTAAAGCGTCGAGGTTAATAGTAAAGGAAGTTTCGCTTAACTGTTTGCCAATGCCTAGTGAATTAAGGAATTTCCAGATTTGGCATGTGTTCAGACCCTCTAGGGAGCTATGAATATGGCGTCTTTTGGCATCTCTACACATCCGATTGCAACGATTACGAAGTTTCTTGTAAGTTGTAAGATTGTCTTCCGTTGGGAGCTTTCTGTATCTGCGTTTAGCCTTATCTCTCCTGGCCATCATCTGCCTAATTGAGTCGGATAACCAAGGTGAGGGTAACTGTTTAACTCTGACACGTCTGATGGGAGCATGATTATCATAAAGAAGCGAGATATTTTTATTGAAAGAAAAAACCATGTCATCGATCGTGTCAGAGCCGAAAACAGTCGACCAGTCAACATTCCTCGCGTCAGCCCGCAATCGCTCCACGCCTATACCCTTGAAGCTACGAAGGAAAAGATATTTGGGTTTTGGTTTAGGAGGACGAATCTTGTAGGAGAGATAAATTAAATCATGATAGGAAAAAGGAGCCGATAGTTGTCCGTGTGTAGCAACCATGTTGGATTCAGAAACAATAATTAAATCCAGAAGGGAGTGGTCTTGATATTGAGGTGCACAGTGTGTAGCTGCAAGAGGGAGGATATTTAAGTTGAGAGAAGTAACTACCGCACGAAGTTTCTCAGCACGGCTGTCAGATTTCAGAAGGCAGGTGTTAAAATCACCAAGAATTATTGTATGATCATAAAGGGGGGAAAGAGATTCAAGTTTAGATTCGAAAGAGGAGAAATAGTCAACATGAGAAGAGGGGCTATAAAGAACGCCTAGAAGAAGCTTAGTATGGTGAAAGGAGATTTCAATAAATAGGTTTTCTGCGGACTGCGCATATTCACCTGGGGACGCATCAATAACTTTAGAAGGAATATCAGAACGAAGATAAATCGCAACGCCACCTCCTCCTTTCCCTGTTCTGTCGTTGCGTAGTAAGCGATACCCAGGTAGAGAGTACTGAGTAGAGGGAAGAGCAGGTTTAAGAAAGGATTCAGAGATGAGTACTGCATGGACGACACTGGAATCGAAAGAGGACAAGAGATCGGGATAGTGGGCTGGGACACTCTGTGCGTTTATGTGAACGATGTTGAGGAACTTAGGAAACGGCGAAAATTTTGCTTGAATCAAGTCTCGCAAATGAGTTGAGTCATCATCCTCACTAAATGCACTACTATAGCTTATGTCAGACGAGCTTGAGGAAGAGCATGAGAAGAAGGCATCATTAATATCTAAATTTGACATACTAAGATAATATAATATAAATATATACTAAACAAAAATACAGTAAAATAATAGAAAACACTAAAAAATAAATAAAGCTAACGTAAAACTAAAATCTAAAGATTTACAACTGTAACTTACTTCACAAACGCTCCTTTCGAGATTGGCAAAGCACTTTAATCTAAGTCAGAAAATGTACATACTAAAAACAAAACGTAAATCCTATTGTCATTGTCACAAATATATTAAGTAAATGTATAATCTATATTGACAATATAAAACTTAAGAGTTGGCTGTATGGCATAGTTCCATTGCTTTTCTCTTCGAGAAAAACCCTACTGCTGCTACTACTAAGTGCATAATCTATGATTATCACTTATCTGTCAGTTCTATTACAATCAAAATTTTTATATGTTGGTAATTTTGAAAGTTGATCGAAATAATGTTCAAAGACACATTATAACTACCTCGAATAGATAACTAAGTTTTTAGTGTTACATCTATGAATAAGTTTAAGTCATGTCTTATTTTAATTTATATTCTTATTTTTATGAAAAATAATAATATGGAGTGAAAGTAAATGAAATGAAGACAATTAATTTGAGACATTAATCAACTGGGATGAAATTCAATGAAATGAGATAGATGAGATGATATGGGATGAAATATAATCTTAGTAAAATGGTGGTCATTTACTGAGATTTTTTCAGTGGACTTTTTGGAGGATCCCGTGACGTTACGTCCAGCGGCTTTGTTTCATTTTCCCACATTTGTGCACTTTCACAGATACTAAACCGTTAATAAATCATCGTTATTACACCTGAAGAAACACTAAATAGACAAAATAAAACAAATGACACAACCTCACACCTCACGTTCCCGCCAAAAAGTCCCAAACAAAGTGTGAAATGCTGCCACTATAGATAATCCTAATAAGTCTGTAGTCGAAGTTAATGCGCGGGTAATTTAAATATAATCTCCTTTCTACAAAGGAACAACAACAGATTTTTTTTATTTAATATCAATTGATAGGTTTTTATAATATCGATACCTTTTTGTCGAGCTGACAATTAGTTTTTTAATGGGTTTTTTTGTTTGAAATATTGAAAAACAAATTAAAAAGCAACGTGTTCTTTTTAATTCTTGAGTTGCAATTGATCAATTCACTAATTGGGCGAGTGGTGCATGTTATTATTGTGTTTATCGAGAGAATAGTTTGTCCACATTGAGTCATGAGACGTTCTCGTGGCAGTGACAAGTTAACCTCGGTGCTGGAGTTCGACTTACATTCCCACTTGGATTCAGTCAATTTGTTAAAATATTTAGTGTTCGATGTCCCTACGTATATTTTGTTCTAGTCCTCAGACTGAATTACATATATAATCTTATATGAATACGTCTTTCTGGTACTCATCATATGACAGAAAGTCCTATTAAATTATGGAACGTTTATTTATTTACTTAATATTAATACGTGAAGCAAAAACTTTGTGCCTCTTTTTACGAAAATTGCGCGGACGTAGTAGTATGAAATTTCCCACACTTATACAGAATATAGAGAAGGAGTGCAGAATGTTAATATTTTTTTAAATTATCCATAAAAAAATCATTAAATGAATAAAGAAAACATTACACAACTACCATGTATTTGACACAACACATATACACACACACACACACACACACACACACACACACACACACACACATATACTCTGCGTTTATTGTCAAACTTTTGTTATTGTGAAAGTCTGTGGTCAAATTGAAAATAAAGTAATATTGTTTGTCTTTAATACTATTTATCTATAGTGTAGTTTTGGCGAAATCTGTGATTATATTAAAGAAGTCTAATAGTGTTTGACAATAGAACCATAATAATGTTTATAAAAAAAAATTCAATTAATTATAGTCGAATTTCGACTACTGCGGGACCACTAGTTTACTTAATTCTATTAGCAAAAAGAACTTTCTTCGGACCGGAATGATTATTTCGCGGCAAAAACACAGCAGAATAATGGTAACTTCTCCGTAAAATGTTCAATATTGTATTATTTGTAACAACGAAACAAGGGCAGTGGGAACCACTATTTGACTTTCTAAAGTAAATTTGCCAGTTGTATAATGTTTCTCTGAAACTGTGAATATTCAAAGGAGGTGGACTGCTCGGGGCAAACATCAAATTTCCTCACACGACCGTGAGTTTAATAATTGATCTGTCACCCGAAAAACTTTTATATTTCCAACACGATTGAGTCCAAAGTCGTAACGACAGGAAACCCTCGTCAATATTTACGGAATACCCGTAAATATTAATAAAAGTTACGTGGGTACGGATCTATTGGCTTTCGACATCACTGGATGGAATCCTCGTTGAAATATGCTACACATAATATTTAGTAATTTAAGAACGGAATGTATGGATTAATGAAAGAAAATGAAATATGAAGCATGACTGAGTGAGAGAGATGGGAGATGTCGTGTTACGAGGTAAGAAAGACGGCGAATGAATGTTGGACACATCGTTTTATTTTTAAGCGGAGGAGGAATGAGGGTAGTGTAACTCTGAAGACGAAAGACTTTTATATACTTTATTTTTTATTATTATGTTATTTACTTGTAATAAGAAAGACTGAATAAAAAATCAAGCTTGTGTGAAGCCATCAACTGTTTCATTAGCTCAAAGCGAATAGAAGATCCCACAGTAATATGTATCATTTAGTAACAACTAAGTATAGTGACTTCATTGATGTTTGGCATCTTGAAACACTAACCATTGTAACCTTGAAAGACACGCAGAAATAGGAACTTTCGTATTAGACGATGTCACGAGCCTCTGTGCCAGTGTATCTTATTTTCGGTCGAAAATTATAAATAAATTTCCATGATAGGTTAAGCTTAATATATTTTTTTAATAATTAAATTAATAATATATCTTTGTAAATATTTTATTTTATTTCCAGCCCTTTCATTAATAAGAAAAAACAAATATATCAGTTTAAGACTTCAGTCATGAGTGTCGAAACACAAAAAGTCTGGTTGAAAACGATTACGTAACTTTTCTGTCATTCTCAACACACACACAGACATATAATATTTTAAGGTATCGCACTTAAACATCAAATTGTAGTTAGGAATAAATTATAGTGTTTTTACTAAAGGAAACGGCTAAGTGCCGGCCGTATTTGTAATAATACAATGAAAATAAATGGAATAATATCTATATCTATACTATAATAATATTATAAAGAGGAAAGATTTGTTTGTTTGTTTGTTTCGAATAGGCTCCGAAACTACTGGACCGATTTGAAAAATTCTTTTTCCATTAGAAGCCGACATTGTCCCAGATGAACATAGACTACTTTTAAAAAAAAAAAATTATTTTATTTTTTTGCTTTCATGTGTGTTTTAATGTTTCCGAAGCGAAGCGAGGGCGGGTCGCTAGTTACTTAATAATGAAAAGAACACGAGATAGTGAGATCCAGAATGTGTTCTGCCTATTTTGGAAATTATTTTTCGTTATTTTGAAAACGGCACACCAATTATTCTACTAAAACCATGGTTTTCATTTAAGGAGATGTCTAGGGGACACGTACTTTGTATTCACTTTTAGTTTCAAATAGCATTTTTAACACGCTTTCATCAGCTTGGTATGTATGTATGTATGTATGCTTGTATGCATCGGAATCCTTTAACACCATATTCACGCACTTGAAGAAGTCCGATTAACTGGAAAATTTTCTCGCGCCTAATTTGCTATTTAAGCACTTTTTTTCGTTCTCAAACTTGTAAAATACTGGCTGTACCCGTCCGCTTCGCTGGGCATTTAAAATTAACATTATTATTTCTCACCCCCACAAAGATTCTCATCATTGACGCTCCCGCAACTGGTGTAGGGAGTCCAACACTCATATAAATATAAGCCTATCCATTAAGTACATGTGTTTTCTACATGGATACCAAGTTTCAAGTCAATCGGATGCACGGTTCAGTAGTTATAACGGAACATCCGTAAAAACCACTGTAGATTTATATATGAGTATAGATTATTTTGGAGTTGGTAAGCAATCCAGCTCATGGGCCACTTGATGTTAAGCGATTGTATTGTCCAGCAGCTGTCATATCATAGTGCGTGATTGATGCAGAAATTAAGATTACGGTGGTACATACCCTTGGTAATAATAACTGGAAAAAAATCACGCACGGTCATCCGGCCCCAAATTAGGATTTTCTGTGTTAGGGGTACCAGAGACTAGCTAAGTATGTAGATAAGTATGTATGTATTACTTATATACGTTTAAATATATGGTAGTCCAAGGTAGAGGTGGAAGAGGTCGACCGCTGGAGACATGGTTAGAGTATGTGAAGACGATATGAGAGAAAGAGAGGATTAATAAGATGGAGACAAACAAGAAGAAGGTTTTTCTTTTTATTGCTTAGATGGGTGGACGAGCTCACAGCTCACCTGGTGTTAAGTGGTTACTGGAGCCCATAGACATCTACAACGTAAATGCGCCACCCACCCTAAGATATAAGTTCTAAGGTCCCAAGTATAGTTAGTTACAACGGCTGTCCCACCCTTCAAACCGAAACGCATTACTGCTTCACGGCAGACATAGTCAGGGTGGTGGTACCTACCCGCGTGGACTCTCAAAAGGTCCTACCACCAGCACACATATGTAGATAATAAACATCCAGATAAATGACAAAGCAACCTGTTCATCACACGTGAATAAAATTAATAATAATAATAAGGTTACATAAGTAATTCTCACCTGATGACCAACGTAGCAAAGAGCACCGCCAGCAGCGGCAGCAGGGTCCCGAAGCAGGCCAGGAACAATGTCTGGACGTCCGTGAAACCTGAGAACACAGACAAGACTGCGACAGGTCACGTGCCAACATGTGTGTTCAAAGAAATATTCATCATCATCA
The DNA here is from genome assembly GCF_030267445.1 of Bombyx mandarina. NCBI lineage: Eukaryota > Metazoa > Arthropoda > Insecta > Lepidoptera > Bombycidae > Bombyx > Bombyx mandarina. The sequence continues at coordinate 14,684,203 of NC_143215.1, read as the reverse complement.
GACCATTTGAGAGTTAGACCCAGTTTTTTTCCTGCCTGATCGCTGGGAACCTAAGGGTCTATTCCAACTTCGCACAGGCTCACGGGCTCAACCTGTTCATGATTGACTTCCACGGTGAAGGAATAACATCGTGTAATAAAAATCAAACACGCAAAATTATAATTTGCGTAATTATTGGTGATAGGACCTCTTGTGAGTACGCAAGGGTAGGTACCACTACCCTGCCTATTTTCTGCCGTGAAGCAGTAATATGTTTCGGTTTGAAGGGTGGGGCAGCCGTTGTAACTATACTTAGACCTATATCTCAAGGTGGGTGGCGCATTTACGTTGTAGATGTCTATGGGCTCCAGTAACCACTTAACAACAGGTGGACTGTGAGCTCGTCCACCCATCTAAGCAATAAAAAAAATAAAGACACGAAAAATCAACTCCAAAAAAGTTAGTTAACTTTGACAAGTATAAAATCTGCGATTCCTAGTACAAGAGGCAGATCCACAAGTATTTTGGCAGCAATCCAGGTCGAGCGCTTTTAAGAAGGTCGGAATATTCAAAAGCGGCTCACCACTAATATATTTACATAATAAGTCCAGGCATCGACCGAAGTAATATATTAAATTGCTTAATAGATTCAGAATTTTGTGCGAATTCGACTTTTAATAATTTATACAATCACTAGCTGGCCCGGCAAACGTTGTTTTGCCCTATAAATTATTGATAGGAAAGATAAATAACCTAGACATCGACTGCAACGCCATCTGCCGCGCTGATTTGTAAATCTAAACTATTCTCGAATCCATCTGAAGGGCGAGAGATCAAATTGATTGATTCTCTACTCACACCGATATGCAAAATCGGTTGAGCCGTTTCGGAGGAGTTCGATCACGCACATCGTGACACGAGAATTTTATATATTAGATAAAAAAGTCACATTAAATTTATTTGTAAGCTAGCTGACCCGGCAGACTTCGTAGTGCCTGAATCGATAAATAAAAGACTTAAACTTCTGTATAAAATAAACTTAAAACAAACAAAAGGAATCCGTCCTACGGGGGACACATCAAAGGAAAAACAAAATTGTTATTTTTATTTAATTCCGAGCATTTTCATATTTATCTACCTTTTAAACCTTCTCTGGACTTTCACAAATAATTCAAGACCAAAATTAGCCAAATCGGTCCAGCCGTTTTCTAGTTTTAGCGAGACTAACGAACAGCAATTCATTGTTATATAATATACCTATATAAGATAAATCTAAGTACATATTACTTACACTCTGCTACATATAATTGTTTGTTAATTTGTTCATCTGTTTAAACTTTATCAATCAATACAAAAATATATTAGTCCAATCTCGACCTAACCTATAAAAGAAAAGCAAAAAAGTATATATATAAAAAAATGATCACGAAAAATGTTAAATTAAAATGAAAAAAAATAAAATCGAGAGCCTTCGTACAATCAATACCAAAATATATTGGTACAACCTCGGCCTAAGCTATGAAAGAAAAGCCAAAAAAAACAATGTATAAAAATGGTCACGAAAAAAGTTAAATTAAAATGAAAACTAAAATCGAGAGTTTTCATACTAACATGAGCAAAAAGTTACAGGATTGTTGTACAACAAATCTAGGTCAATTGTAAAGAGCCGTGCGCTAAGTTATACTTGAAACTGGGGCGATTCTGTTACTAAACGACTGCCCGGAGCTACGTAATGCGGTCAATTATACTTTGTTATTTAATTTAACTATACCGATTTATTTTATGTAAAATTTATTTTGTCCAAGTAAAAATTTCTTGTGTATTTCGGATCCACGGCTGTGTAGTATCACCCCAGAAAAGGACAACTCCAGTTCTTCTCGTGGATTTCATACCAACGACTAAGAAATTGACCGGAAAATAAACGGCAGCGTTTTTTTTTTTTTTTGCCTAGATATGTGGACGAGCTCACAGCCCACCTGGTGTTAAGTGGTTACTGGAACCCATAGACATCCACAACGTAAATGCGCTACCCACCTTGAGATATAAGTTGTAAGGTCTCAGTATAGTTACAACGGCTGCCCCACCCTTCAAGCCGAAACGCATTACTGCTTCGCGGCAGAAATAGGCAGGGCGGTGGTGGTACCTACCCGTGCGGACTCACGTGAGGTCCTACCACCAGTAATTACGCAAATTAAAATTTGGCGGGTTTGCTTTTTATTACACGATCTTATTCATTCATCGTGGAAGTCAATCGTGAACATTTGTCGAGTACGTATTTCATTAGAAAAATTAGTATCCGGCTGTGATTCCAACACCGGTGCATCGCTCAACACGAATGCATCGTACGACTTCGCAGTATCTAAGTATTATATTATACTATTGGACTACGATCTACTATTGTGACCCAGCACACCCGCAAGCTTCCTGTCCATTTCTGTCGTTAATCAATCATACGTCCCATTTTGAAGAATCCGACTGCCGTTATACAGAACTATTAAGTCTACGGTTTCATATCTGAAGTTAAGCTTCATTCCTATTTGTGCGCCTATAAGCCAAATTCAAATTCAAATTCAAAATCATTTATTTCAACTTAGATGTCAGTATGACACACTTGTTGAATGTCAAAATACAAATAACAATGTTAACTCTACCACCGGTTCCAAAAAAAGCCACAGTCCTGAGAAGAACCGGCGAAACAAACTCAGCGGGCTTTTTTTTTTTTGTTTTTTCTCAAATATTTTCTTTTTTCTAAATAAATAGAAATATTCACAATAAAAGAAAAAACAAGTCTAAAAAAATAATAATAATAATGAAAAATGAAAATGAATGAACGAAATGCCGTGAAAACAATCTAGCGTCAAGAATGTCGACTAGTGCCAAAACAAATCGTTTCAATTTTAACGCTAACCCGCCTAAGACGGTCGTAGAATATGTGAACCGTTTTTTTATTTATTCACATTTAATTTCGTCTTCTATAGTTGTGGACATATATAGTTCGATAGAAAACAACTAGAATTATTAATTATTAACTAGAATTATTATATTAAACTGACATTTTAATATAATACAAATGTTAGAGGAAGTCTGAAAGTGGCACCTGTGACAGAAAAGCTGAGAAGTGCGCGCTTGGGATGATATGGACATGTGATGAGACGAAATGAAAATGAGGTTGTTAAGAAAATGTTAACTATGAATGTTGAAGGATATAGAGAAAAAGGTAGACCTAACAAGAAATGGATGGATTGCGTGAAAGACTGGTGGTAGGGTTCTGTGTAGAAGCCCGCCCGGGTTGGTACCACCGTCCTGTCTATTTCTGCCGCAAAATAGTAATACTGTGTTCCGGTCTGAAGGACAGGATAGCCGGTATAACATACATAAGGCTGCCCATCCAGGCCAGGATAGGCAGCGCATCTGAGTCACTGATGTAGTTTGGATGTCTATGGGTGACGGTTATCATTTCCCATCAGATGAGCCGTAAGCTCGTCTGCCTATCGAAAGCAATAAAAAAATAATTAAAAAAAAAAAAAAAAAAAAAAAAAAAAAAAAAAAAAAAAAAAAAAAAAAAAAAAAAAAAAAAAAAAAAAAAAAAAAAAACTGCGTAAGAGGGCCGTGAGCGAAGAAATGATATATGATAGAGGAGTATTGAAGGAGAAAAAATGTTGCGCCGACCCCAGGTGACTGGAAGAAGGGCAGGTGAATGATGATGATATGATTTTAATATAATACAAAATTTTACTATCTCATATCTATAGTATCCAAATCATAGTCCTAACCAACTGTATCTCTATGCTACAGTATCTAAATTCCTTTCGCCGTCATCTGTGTCGCCTTCTTCGGGAAATTTCGAGTCTGCAATTCCAAGCACTAGCCGGACCTAATATGAAGGAAGCTAGACTGATCGTCATAATTATAGCGCAATATTGAAGGGAAAAACAGTAATTTAAGAATTTACGTATTAACTAGTAATAATCGAAGAACATATTTATTTTAGAACTAGCTTTCCTCTACGCATTCACCTGCATGGCGACCCTCTAGACCCGTGAGACCTTGGAACTCATGTCTCAAGATGGCGGCATTTACGTTTTAGATGTCTATGAACTCCGGTAACCACTTAACACCTGGTGGGCCGTCAGCTCGTCCACCCCTTTAACCAATAAAACAAATAAAAATAAAAAGATCCACGCTCTACAGTCGGATGGGAAGTAGCCTATACCTAATTTCATTAAAATCTGTTCAGTGGTTCGAATGTTAAAACGTAAGAAGGTAATAAGAGTTGCTCACGTAATATAACATCTAATACCAAAATTTATAAATGTAATTTCCAAATGTCTTTGAATGGCAACTTTTTTCAACATCTTATTTTGATGAAAGCCTATTAAATTCTGCTCCTAATTAATGTCCGGAAAACTGTAATAACACAGACGGACAGTAAATAGTTCTATAAATTTCTTGCTTCTATTTTAATTGCTTTTCTTCAATGTACACACCGGATACTTCTTCTGTTTTCATCATATATAATTCATAATACATATACAATAATATCCGAAGCTGATCACTGATCCAATTATGACAGGAGTAACTTAAAGACAATATGAATAACGTCATTTTCTTTGAGACAAAATCCTACGCGTATCAATGCAGTAACTTCCCTATGCCTTCGGCATTACTGGTACTCACGATTAATGGTAACCACTACTGTTTGATGAGTGGAACACTGTCTGCCATTAATAATAATAGATAACGCCATCTTGTTGTGTCTCTAAAGGGGTCAGTTGCCCTCAATTAAAAAAATTGTATTATTATTCGCCAATAATCCAACGTCGGGAAGAGTTGATTATTGAAAACACGAATAAAACAACATTTTCTGAAAATAAATCGTAGCTAGATCGATTTATTGCCCCCGAAATCCGTTTCCGAGATTCAGATTATATACATATATATTAATATACAAGAATTTCTCGTTTAAAAATAATAACATTTTTTTTCTATTGGATTCACAATTATGAACAATATATGTTAACGTTCTTAAAATAAATCTAGGATTATTCCGTAAAATTCGAATTTAACTTGAAAATCACTGCCCAGATGGGTACGAATAAATAATAACATAAAATAATCTTATTTAGTTACAAAATATGAAAAGCTAAAATATACTACCCGTTTCGAACAATATTAATTTACCCTTCGAATTAAAATTAAAAGCTTCTCCTTGAACCGAGCACTGAAAGCTCGCATACGAGGGTAGCCTATTTATGAATTATGTATAAAGTGTAGATGAAAAAGCTTCATATGTAGCCTCCGCGTCATGTAGAAGGTTGGAGTGTTATTTATGAACTTATTACGCTTTCTGCTCTAACTTTTAAAGGTATTAAATATAATAATATATGCATATATATATTATGATTCGTAAGTTTATAGATATGCCGGTCGGTGCATCGAAGGTTTTTTTATAAAAAAAATTATTGTCCTTACAGGCAGACGAGCATATGGCTCACCTTTTGGTGAGTGATTACAGTCGCCCATGGACGTCAGCAATGCCAGGGGCAGAGCCAACCTGCTGCCTGCCGTGCCCTGTCCTTGGCTCCAGATCATCGAGAAGGTACCGTCCATTTTCATGAATAACTTCCAGGATGAAATTTTATCATGTAATATATGGAAACGCGTAAAATATTTCATTTACTTTTGTTAAGTATGGAGTTATATTACAAAATGATTGTTAAATAACAGTCTTCGAGTTACAAAAGACCTTAAAAAACGGAGACATTGATTCGGAATAGACAAGAAGTAGGCAAAGTTAACGCGTGATTATTGTTAGATATTGGATTCTGCCGCGAACAAACCGCAAAAATTTGACATTTCGCACACACTTCACACTTGTTGAAGACTATGCGCTCAAGTGTCCAATACAAAAAGAACCTTTGTGAATTGGACCTAATTTATTACGTAAACATACTTTATCGCTACAATCTCCGGACTGCGCGGTATTGCTACATGAATATTGTACGAAGGTCCCTAATTTGTCACGTTTACGGGCACAAAGCGGACCTCGAACAGACACTTGTATTGTTTTGTTATTTAACACAGATCTAACCCTTTGATTTGAATGAGTATTAATTTATTAGTTGTAGGGCGTGACCTTCAGTCTATATATTGTATATGTACATACAACGAAGCCATCAACAGTTACGATTAGATGTTATACAATTGAGATGTTGTTTTAAAAATAAATCTCATATTACACCGACTGAACCGGTTCAAAGCATCGGTATGTTATCCATTAGTACACCCTAATATTAACTTGCTACTACTAAATTTTCTGCCTTAGTTTAGTCACTTACCACCTCATTATACTTGTGTATTAGAAAGTTATTTTCCTATATTATTTTTCTAGCTCAAACAAAATCATTTAATCTTTTTTCAAGGGCAAATCGCATTATAGCCCACAATCCATCTTGCGGCTCTGCTCGAGCCAAAATGGTCCACAAAGCGAATATCTAACTACATGAAAGTACGCTCAGTGCATTGCTATTAATAATGTAAGGTTGCGTTTTTATTGTGATTGTGGATATTCTGTGGAATTTCTCTGGATAAACATAGGAGTTACCGTCCCGAATACTGTTATGTGCCTACAAATTGCAACTCCAACCGCGGAGTTATCGTCCTGAATACTATTATGTGTCCACAAACCCAAATCCTACCGCGTCTCTTGAGCTATAAGCTCACGATTTTAGGTTTGATTGTAAGAACAATTGTTCTGCCTCTTGAACTCTTTGCGATAAATCCATAAAGTGATGATGCCCATTATACAGCGCGCAATATATCCCATCACAAGTAGGCACGTAAGTTCATCTATCTATTTATAATTACTTATTCTGACTGACTGATTCATAAACTGAAACTGATGTTCTCGAGATTAAATGGACCTTTTCTCAATCAATGTAGAAAGGTTCATAAATTTGCTCGAAATGGTAAACCATTGTAATTCTAACTGTATGTTGTTCTTTACTTTTGTTTTGTTACTATGTCCCTGCTAACATATCTTTACGAAATCACTGCTACTAACTAATTAATATGCATTAATAATTTTATCTGAAATAAATGAATTTAATAATAATAAACTCAGACCTAAGCCGCTGGGGCTATTGACTTGAAGTATTAGTCGCAGATACATTTTATATCATAACCCTCCAAAGAAGAATTTTGGAAAACTCATCTAAAAGTTTAGACAACGTGTCAATTTTACAATAAAAATCATTTAAATCAATATTAAAACTTCTTGTAAATCTTCTTCTTCTTTGTCTCCGCCCTATCCCACTAGTTGGGGTTGGGGTCAACTAGTGGGTAGTTGGGGTCGGCACAGCTAATTTTTCTATTCCATTCTATTTTATCAGCCGTCATCTCAACATTCACTTCTCTCTCTCTCTCTCTCATATCGTCATTCACACACTCCATCCATGTCTTCTTCGGTCGACCTCTCCCCCCTCTACCTTGCACTACCATTTCCATACATCTCCTAGTCACATGCATCTTGTTTCAGAAAAAATATTATAGAGAATACATATGTAATTAGGGTAATTGACAATCACACAAACCAATCAAACTGGAACTAACCAGCGGATTCTCAAAGCACTACAATGAATACTCACTTGTGTCCGGCGCTAGATCGTTATCGACTTCGTGTCCGGTTATGTTCAACATATAGGCACTTCTGTTCTCTTTACCGGCTTTCACCACTTCGACAAGTTCAACGTAATCCAACTTCTTGAGCACATCACCGATGCCTGCATCTCTACTGGTTTCATTAACGCCAGTTTCGCTCTCGTTGATTCTAGTGGCGATCAAAAATTCGAAAGTCGGCACGCCTTCGACGAATTCTGAATCGGGCTTGAACAGTAAATCGGTAATAGTGTCGTCTCGGTTTGTTTCTGAATCGATTAAATCGTCTAGCAGCGCTGATATGTTTCGTTTTTCGTTCGACACACGCTTTTGAGTGTTGCTGTTCTGTGATAGTTCCTTGTCCCGTTGTTGCTCCGAGCTGACCATTGCGTCCGCCTCCTTTAAATCATCAATTTCTGCTTCCTCGTCATTGGCGACCACTAGAGTGTCAGAATCAGGATTTATTGGAATAAAGGTATGGTTATTTGAAAATTTTATGATGATATCTGTTGCGTTGTCAGGGTTCGGTCGGGCGTTAACGATAAACTTAGCGAGGAGCAGCTTCAGTAGCAAATAAAGAAATTTCAATTTGACATTAGTCATTTTGGCGTTAACCGATCATGCTCGATGGGTGAAAGTCCTGGGCTGCTGATGCGGCGTCCGCCGGCCTGCGAATCAGAAAAAAAAAACAAAATTTAATTTCCCCTAAGAGAGTTCAGTTTGTTTTCCGAGTGACTTTTATCTCTGAGTTTCAAAGAAGGAAGTTGTTTGATTGTTTTTCATTAGATCCGGAAGTACTATTAGCCTTCATTAGTTCGTGTAATGCAATTTGAAAGGTGCTGCTGTTTTTTGTTAAAGTTACAAGCTTTTGTTAGACTCGTGACCTACTTGGTATTAAGTGGTTATGGGAGGACGATTGTTATTATAGGACTCCGTAGATATAACAACACGGAAGCTACCATATTAAAGTTTTTTTTTATTGCTTAGGTGGGGACGAGCTCACAGTCCACCTGGTGTTAAGTGGTCCGTAACGTAAGATTTTTATTAGTAATGCATACAGTGTACGACTTAACTTTCTAATAACGTACAAGAAACAACATATTTTTTATCATTCGTTGACCACGATCTCAGAGCGTTCGTTTGCGCAATACACAAACTCTTATGCCAACAACCGTGAATGAAGTGTACCACAATAAGTTCGCACGTTACCGAATGACCGTGGGTTGTTGCAAAACCTCCAGTTTTATTTTCTTTATGCCTCGAATAGAACTTAAAATTAATATTTTTATTATGAAGAACTTCGTTCCTATCCGATGTCCCACGAAACCACACATCTTTTTACCGGGCCGGGTGCCGAACCTCCTACGAGGTACCCGCGCCTAAGGGCGCGTGCGGAATATGTGGGGCTTGACGATCTGTTGATGTTGAGAGCAGACCGCGGGCCCAAGGAATTTCAGAGCCCTACTGCACTAAACGACTCCCTGCACTCTTACACCCGACACCTATCTCCGTCTGGAGTCAGAACCATTCGCCATCCCACAACTAATTCCGCAAATTTCATAACCTTGCGCGTTTGATTTTTATTACCTAATAAAGAAATGTAGGTATATGAACACAGATAACGTCTCTGCGACATAAATGTCCAAAAACATTACACAATTAATTAGGGGAATTAATGAGAATTTTCTCCGTTGTTACATAAACTCCGCTACAAGAGCAAATATTTACGAGAACCAAATATCTTTGATATATATTTTAATTATGACAAGGCTCCGACGCAGACCCCGTAGTACCAGATCCCGTAGTAGTCAGAATAGCTGACTAACCACTTGACTCTCGAGGCGTTCATAAGCGTCGAACTTAAGGCTTCGTCAAACAGAACGCGTAATTAGCTCGCGTCAGAGCACTAAACTGACGGCGCGCTATGACGCCGAGATGTGTTGTACTACTATGGTAACATACCGTCAAACAGAGCCCCAGCGCTATAAGTACGCAACGCTATGTCACGGCTTTGGGACGCTTTGACGTCAAGCGTTGTAATATTTTAAAAATTTAATTTTAGCGTCCGAGTGAATGTGTATTAAAATACTGGATAATGCCCGAAATTTTGACAGAAATAGTTAGAAAATATCCATGCCTATACAATGCCACATCTGAATCCCTCGACATCTTAATACTTTTAAATTTTCACACTGCTATCGAAAGGCACTATGATTTGGCGAATGCGTTGCGTCAAGGATCGTTGGGCTCATCTAGTCAATTTGTGTGACATGAAAAGAGCGCGACGTTAAAAGGCAGCGCTAAGTACGCGTTCTGTTTGACGAAGCCTTTACACAATACGAATATTCTGTGCGACGCTCAACTGGATACCAGTCAGCCGTCACGTTAACGTCGAGCGTGTCATTTGCCGACGATCACCCGACTATCTAGAAGTACACGAGCGCTCAACGATTTGTCAACGTCACGCGTCGAGTTTAGGATTATTGGATTTTATTGTACTCAGTACACAGTGCGCGTGGGAGAACGTTTTGTCTTTCGAAGCGCTTGGGATGTCTCGTTTAAGCTTACAAGGTGTATCGCAACCGTTCCTAGAGACTAGGATAGGTGATAACGCGCTAATAATAATAATTTTTACTGGTGGTAGGACCTCTTGTGAGTCCGCGCGGGTGGGTACCATCACCCTGCCCATTTCTGCCGTGAAGCAGCAATGCGTTTCGGGTTAAAGGGTGGGGCAGTCGTCGTAACTATACTTGAGACCTTAGAGAGGGTGGCGCATTTACGTCGTAGATGTCTATGGGCTCCAGTAACCACTTAACACCAGGTGGGCTGTGAGCTCGTCCACCCACCTAAGCAATAAAAAAAAATGTCCCGGGAACATAGCGCTTAAGACCTATTTGGAATGCTTCAATGAGTGCCAAGCCCGCATCTCATCTGGCGTTAAATTATTGCCAAAGTCTATAGACATAGCGCCGTGAATGCCACCACTCACTTTAAAGCATGCGTGTCGTAATTCCAATCGTATTGTGGAATTGCAACCTTACCCTTGAAACGAGAACGCATGACTTCTTCGTGGCATATATAGTTAGGACACGCCACACCACTCGACCTACCAACCATTAATAGCATAGCAAACACAAAAATAATTAAAAACAATTCTTATTAGAGAACTTTCTCGTAACGATCAAAAACTGTATATTGAATTTTAATTATTAGAGTATGGCCCAAAAAAAAATTTTTTTTTTCAGAATAAGCACGATCTTTAAAAAAAGACAAATTGAAGACGCTACGATCTAAATGATGTCCATGTGCCTCAAGCGTCAGGATCGCGTAAATTTAAAATATGAATAAAGGATACAACAAGAGTTCAATTATCCAGTTCACAATCAGTCCCGCAGTCAATTAAGGTGTGTTCGCGCCAGGTTTTAAAAAATAAAAACCCCAATCCCTGATGGAACTGGATATAACCTTAATATTCTCCATTAATTTCCCACGAGAACACAACATAATGTATATTTGGGTTACAAGCAACATATTTTATTGGTGTAAAAACGCTAGCAAAGTAGGAGCTAATTTCGGTTCTAGTTTGAAAAACATGTGTGGCGGGTAGCCATCATACAACGCAAGATAATTGACAGATGCCTGAATCTCACTTACGACATTTTCAAGATAAAGCGCATATATACAAGTTCCGAACAACAAAATTTGGACCGTCGGTCTACCGAGCAATATCACCCGCTCAGTGGAAGATTTTCCTTTCGTCGTAAACTCCCCAAACATGTCATATTGCTTTAGCGATCAGAGGAGATTTCTAGATTCTAAAGCGTATTAATTTTCACAAACTTTATTTTTGTTCGAGATAATTTCAAAGCTCGAATTATATCACCAAACGGCTGGACTGCCCTTTAAATCGAAGCACGCGGCTGCTTCGTGGCAGAAATAGTCATGATTATGGTACCTAGTGGCCTGGGCTCAAGATGCGTAAAAAATTCTTTCTCAATCACTATGTCAGGATGGGTCATGTTGGATGCAGGTGGCAACGGACCGGCCGCACTGGAGATCACTTGGAGAGGCCTATGTTCAGCAGTGGACAATGGACAGGCTGAGATGATGATGATGATGATGATGTCTGGAGATAGATTGGCACCTACTCGTAGCTACAACGTGAGTCTCATTTTATATTCTTATAAGGTTCTTAGTGCAGTTATAAGGTTCTTAATGCACTTATAAGGTTCTTAGTGGTATCCGAACTTCTGTCGACTAAAGCTCTAGGGAGTAGAGACATAATCGCTTTAGAGAGTTGGAAATCGGAATCGAAATTCCTGAACCTCTTTCCATTTTCTGATTAAATTCATTAAGCTGCCTAAGAAAGAAAAGCTCTCCCTCGGGTGAACTGGATCTGATGTTGAAGGCTTTTCCTTTGTTTGCCGCTGTGAAACTTGACTACTTAGGGATTGTTTGTGGGAATGAGTGGCTGGCAAATACAAACATATTTATATTAGAAGATTAGGTAGACAGATCATATCTGGAGACCATCACGAGCATTAAAACATAAAAATCTACTACATCAAGACTTACTTTCGAATTTAACTTCTGCGGATGCGAACTTTTCAATAAACTCGTGAGAAAGGATTTCGCTGTAACATCGGGAGGAACGCCTACAGGGAAAAGTTCATAGCTGCAAAGAAGGATCGGAGCTTTTACAGCATATTTTATAGGTTCGCCACCTATCCTACTCTAAGCTCAAAAGAAGACACGGTATTTTCAGATGCATCAAATTTAAAATTATAATATATAGTAAGTTTGTAATTCCCTATTATCGCATTGCATATTAGACATCTATATATTAATACGTGAAGGAAAAACTTTGTATCCCTTTTTACGAAAATTGCGGGGACGGAGGAGTATGAAATTTCCCACACTTATAGAGAATATAGAGAAGGAGTGCAGAATGTAATTTTTTTTTAAATTGTATCTAAAAATACATTAAATCAATAAAAAAAACATTACACACCCTACCATGTGTTTGACGCACATACGCATGCGTATTTATTGTCAAACTTTTGTTCTTGACGTCTGTGGTCAAATTGAGAATAGATTAAGTATATATTGTTTGTCTTTATTAATATTTTTCTATAGTGTAATCTTGGCGAAATTTGTGATTATAGAAGTATAACTAGTCAGGTCATAAGTTATGTCACACAGTAAAAACTTTTCTTTTAGAATGCTGGCCACAAAAAAGTTTATTGAATTCGAATTCCGAATTGTTCATGAAAATAAAAATGTATTACTTTTAGAATTTTACTCATTTTTAAATATGGAGTGGACGCTTAAAGAAGACCGTGTTGCAGTTATTGCGTTGCATCGTTGCGGTTACGCGCCAATTCAAATTTTTAACATACTGAAAATTTTGAATATAACCAAAAGATTCGTTTATCGTACCATCAAACGATACAATGAAGACTCTAGTATAGATGACAGGTCAAGAAGTGGTCGCCCTCGGTCTGTTAGGACTCCAGCAGTGATAAAAGCTGTGAAGGCGCGAATTCAAAGAAATCCCAAACGTAAGCAGAAACTGTTGGCCCTTCAGATGGGGTTAAGCAGAACCACGGTGAAAAGGGTGTTAAATGAAGACTTAGGGCTTCGGGCATATCGAAGAAAAACAGGACATCGTTTGAATGCTCGTCTAATGGACCTGAGACTGAAGAGATGCCGCGCTTTGTTGAAGCGGTACGCGGGAAAAAACTATCGGGAAATTCTTTTTTCGGATGAAAAAATTTTTACCGTAGAAGAGAGCTACAACAAACAAAATGATAAGGTGTACGCACACAGTAGTGAAGAAGCGAGCAACCGTATTCCGCGTGTCCAACGAGGTCATTTTCCATCCTGGCTCATGGTATGGTTGGGAGTTTCTTATTGGGGCTTAACAGAGGTACATTTTTGTGAGAAAGGTGTAAAAACGAATGCAGTTGTGTATCAAAATACAGTCCTGACGAACCTTGTGGAACCAGTTTCTCATACCATGTTCAATAACAGGCACTGGGTATTCCAACAAGATTCGGCGCCAGCTCATAGAGCGAAGAGCACACAAGACTGGCTGGCGGCGCGGGAAATCGACTTCATCCGGCACGAAGACTGACCCTCCTCTAGTCCAGATTTGAATCCGTTAGATTACAAGATATGGCAACACTTGGAGGAAAAGGCGTGCTCAAAGCCTCATCTCAATTTGGAGTCACTCAAGACATCCTTGATTAAGGCAGCCGCCGATATTGACATGGACCTCGTTCGTGCTGCGATAGACGACTGGCCGCGCAGATTAAAGGCCTGTATTCAAAATCACGGAGGTCATTTTGAATAAACTTTAGTGTCATAAGAATCTATGTTTTGTTAAGTTCATTTTGGTATATGAATGGTTACATAATGAATAAACTTGTTTCAATTATTTTACATTAAACATGTGACAGAATTTATGACCTGACTAGGTAAAATACAATCATAATAGTGTACCAACTTACAATTTCAATTAATTATAGTCGAATTTCGACTACCGGGCGACCACTAGTTTCAATAAATCCATTTGTGGCAGGAATTCAACGGAGTTAGCTAATCATTTCATCAATAGTGACGTCTTAATTTAGTGTACTAACGAACACGCAAACAAACAAATCAACTAATAAACTAAACTAAACTATATTTAAGCTGTTCATTTCTAACTTCATTTTGTGAAACTCCTGAAAATACTGACATGATGACCAGCGACGGTGACCACGAAAACTGTAAAGTATTTGAAACGCTATCTATATATATAAAAATGAATTGCTTTCGTTAGTCTCGCTAAAACTCGAGAACAGCAGGACCGATTTGGCTAATTTTGATTTTTTATTATTAGTCAAAATTTGGAGAAGGTTTAAAAGGTTTAAAATAAATTTGAAAATGCTGGAATTAAATAAAAATAACAATTTTGTTTTTCCTTTGATGTTCCCCCAATCGGACGGATTCCTTTTATTTGTTTTAAGTTTATTTTATTTATCTATTGAGGCACTACGAAGTCTGCCGGATCAGCTAGTAAACAATATAATGACAATAAAAACCCGGACGCTGAGGGTGTAAGACCGTCGTCAGATTGAGGCACTTGAAATATGGCGTTGAAGACGTCTCCTCAGAATTCCATGGACCGCGCACCGTACCAACGTTTCGATCCTGAAAGAGCTCAACATCAAGGAGAGACTATCTTCAACAGTCCAAACGCGAATCCTCAAGTTCTTCGGGCACATCACTCGTAATGAGGACTTCATTGAGCGGCTGATGGTGCAAGGGAAATTCGAGGGCAAAAGATCTTACGGACGTTCTCCAACACGATGGATTTCATAAAATATGACTCACACCAACATAAATAAGTGCTCTCACTCTGCGAAACACCGTGCCACATGGCGTCGCATCGCGAGAGCATCGGTATCGCAGGATTCGACTGATGCATGACCACGACCACTCTATCAAGAGTGTACGACTACTAAGAAGAAAAAAACCCAAGATCAAACCGTAAAATACTTCATGCTGAATGACATGTTGAATTTTTTTTTTCAAACTGCATCCATTGCCTTAAATCAATCATTATAAGCCTATTTATATTCACACAATCCTGAATGATACGTACTTCATTAGAGTGCGTAATAAACACGGTATTTCCCCGAAGGCTATGGGCCCCTCTTGGCCGTGAGGATATAGCCACCTTGCTATCGGGCCGAGGGTAAACGCATCAATTACGAACAAACCGAGCCTTAAGAGATAATGAGAAAGCTGCTGAACTCATAAGAACTGTTTAATTTGATGAAAATATTTGTACATTACCCTTGTATTTCTTGTTTGAGAAAAATCTTTGTATAAGGCTTTGTATAAATGCTGATATTTACCAGCACACTTCATGAGCAAGATTAATAATAAATTAATAATAATTAATAATAAACGAATACTACTACTACTACTACCACTTAACTTACTACTAATCCGTAACTGTAGACCGCGGCTTGGCTCTGCCCCTGGCATTGCCGAAGTCCATGGGAGACGGTAGCCACTCACCACCAGGTGGGCCGTGTGCTCGTCTGCCTACAAGGGCAATAAAAAAATACTAAAACAGGAAATGGCCTTAATTTAAAAAAAAAATTTTTTTTTTTGTACGTACAGTAATGCATTCCGATTCAAAGGGGGGATCAGCTATTGGACAATACAATTGAGACCTAGAAGACCTCATGTCTGAAGGTGGGTGGCGGTATTCACGACCCGTATCTATCTACCGACTCCGGCAACTGTTAACATCAGATGCGGCGTCAACTCGTTCATAAAATATACAAAATAAATTCCATTTTTTCTAAGTGACGATTATATTTTTAAGTAATGCCACACTGCGTTTGTAAAAAGGACTCCAATCAATTATTTTATAAAAACAAAAAAAAAAATGGAGCGTATTTTTCTGTGAGATCTAAAAATTCTCAGATGTGTAAACCAAATTATGTAGTGTATTACTGGTGGTAGGACCTCTTGTGAGTCTGCACGGGTAGGTACCACCACCCTGCCTATTTCTGCCGTGAAGCAGTAATGTGTTTCGGTTTGAAGGGTGGGGCAGCCGTTGTAACTACACTTAAGACCTTAGAACTTATATCTCAAGGTGGGTGGCGCATTTACGTTGTAGATGTTTATGGGCTCCAGTAACCACTTAACACCGGGTGGGCTATGAGCTCGTCCACGCATCTAAGTAATATAAAAAAAAGCTTGCTTATAGCAATGATGTAAAACATTTTTACCCCACCGTGGACAGGAAAGAACGGCTCGACTACTAAATGCAAATTCGGGCACAAAATTAATCCTCAATTCATTTCTAATAATAAATAACTCTCGAACACCTAAAAAGCTAAAACCATTTAAACACAATTTAGAATAAAATTGGAAAAAGCTCGCAGGTCGAGGGTCTTCATAACATTCATCGTTTTTTACTGAACTCAAAAGAAAATTGACTTCGTCCGTCTTTCTCCATCATTACTCTTTAATTCGACCGACGCGAACTCCTGAACATTTTCATAATTTTAACAGCCTATTACAAGGTTAATGTGATTAAATATGATCGCAGATATAAATTGTTACTAACATTGATAGATTCTTATTGAACTAGAAAGATGGGCTGACGACCCACCTAGCTTTAAGCCGAAGCCCACAAACGTAAATATTGACATTTATCTTGTGACATTAGTTGAAGTATCAATCACATGGGTAATGACATATTCTGATCACAGCCAAAATACCGTCACCACCATCATTGCATTAGTGATTCCTCACGTCCTTACGGATCCATCAGATCCAATAACCTTTGCACTAGATGCCTTCAGCTCTAACACTAGGAGCAGGCTTAGGGACCCCGGTAACCGTACTCGTCGAACTCGACAAAGAGTTCGACGTGCAACCTAACCCATGAATCAGCTCGCTGAGTTTCTCGCCGGATCTTCTTAGCGGGTCGCGATTCCGATCCGGTAGTAGATTCATTCGCGAAGCAGCTGCTCTTGAGCTGCTAGGTCTCCTTCGGAGGCGCTCGGGCAGCTGTTAGCAAATCCCACCCCTTCTGGCTGAGCCTTTGCTCGCCCACCCGTCCTGGTGAAACTGGAAAGGCCTCCGGGCCACCAGCAATCCTTCAATCATAAAAAAAAAATGGTGATTCGTATGTTAGTAGCAATGTCCTACCTCATTCCATAGATATCAGAATTAGGAAAGTCGGTCGCAATACTAGGTTCGCAAACTTTTAAATGGGTACCACTATCTTTTTTGGAACGGACATAGAGTCCCGAGATCCCCTCCGCTAAGAGGGTTACTAGTAGTAGGACCTCTTGTGAGTCCACACGAGTAGGTACCACCACCCCGCCTTTTTCTGCCGTAAAGCAGCAATGCGTTTCGGTTTGAAGGGTGGGGTAGCCGTTCCAATTATACTGAGACCTTAGAACTTATATCTCAAGGTGGGTAGTGCATTTACATTGTAGATGTCTATGGGCTTCAGTGACCACTTAACACCAGGTAGACTGTGAGCTCGTCCACCCATCAAAGCATTAAAAAAAAGAGAGCTTGCTGTTTATGACTTCCCTTCCATCTATAGAGACGAACGTCACTGAAAAGCAAAGGGTATTCAACAGACCTAGTAAGGGATTCTCTTGCACTTTTGTCCGGCACAGAACTCAGAAAAAATGGGAGTCAGCACAGTAATCAAACTTTATACTGCCACAATGCTTAAAGACAAAAGTCTTCAACGCTTGTTTGCTACCGGTTATGACATATGGCGCTGAAACGTGGACATTGACCGCAAGTCTGGTCGGTAAGTTCAATGTCACTCAGCGTGCTATGGAAAGGTGTAGGCTTGGAGTTTCTTTGATGGATCGGGTCAGAAATGAGGGAATCCGTCAAAGAACCAAAGTAACCGACATAGCCCTAAATATTAGCAAGCTGAAGTGGCAATGGGCCGGAAATACGTGTCGCCGAACCCATGGTCGATGGAGCAGACGCGTTCTGGACTGGAGACCACGTACCGGTGGGCTGATAGATACAGGCTGATGATGATGATACAGCCACAAAGCATTTAAGCGTCTTGGTTTAAAGTATGGTACAGTCATTATACACAATTATGATTGAGTGCCCAAATATCGCGCGTCGTGGGTCCAATAACAACATAGAAAATGTACTAGAAACTAATATAAGCTGTTACAATCCCGTTTCCCTGTTGCTTCAATAAACAATAAATTAAACAATGCGACATGAAAACCATCACTTTGAAATATCGTTTCTTTACCTCATAAAAATGTTTGGTTGGGGTGACTGGCTTCACAAGGCGATCTTCATATCGGCCATAAATACATATAATATTGAAAAATAAAATTCTAACGATAAATTGCTTTTTGTGCATTTTTTTATTGCATGCATAGGTGGACGAGCTTACAGCCCACCTGATGTGAAGTGGTTACCAGAGCCCATAGACATCTACAACGTAAATGCCGCCACCCACCTTGAGATATGAGTTCTAAGGTCTCAGTATAGTTACAACGGCTGCCCCACCCTTCAAACCCATACGCATTACTGCTTCACGGCAGAAATAAGCAGGGCGGTGGTGCCTACCCGTGCGGACTCACAAGAGGTCCTACCACCAGTAATTACACAAATTATAATTTTGCGGGTTTGATTTTTATTACACGATTTTTATTCCTTCACCGTGGAAGTCAATCGTGAACATTTGTCGAGTACGTATTTCATTAGAAAAATTGGTACCGGCCTGCGGGATTCGAACACTGTTACATTGATCGATATGAATGCACCGGACGGACGTCTTATCCTTTAAGTCACGACGACTTCATATTGGAATATTGGATATTCGTTCAAAACCAATTTAGTAATGGCTTATAAAACGAAATACAGTCTTCATTTTCGGCTACAATTCAATGGTGTGAGATATGTATAGAACCTGCACGGGCTGCTATCGCAATCCATCGAATTTCGGCGGCAAAGCAATCAGTTCCGGTCTTTATGGTGGAATAAACCTTACACAACACAGTAGTGACTTGATTTCATCTCTTTTTTTTATTTATTGCTTAAATGGGGTTGGACGAGCTCACAACCCACCTGGTGTTAAGTGGTTACTAGAGCCCATAGACATCTACAACGTAATGCGCCACCCACCTTGAGATATAAGTTCGAAGTTCTCAGTATAGTTACAACGGCTGCCCCACCCTACAAACCCAAATGCATTACTGCTTCACGGCTGAAATAAGCAGGGCGGTGGTGCCTACCCGTGCGGACTCACAAGAGGTCCTACCACCAGTAAAAAACTGTCAAACTGAGTGCCATATTTATGTTTGGCTTATGGTCTCCAGTTATCATTCAACACCAAGTGGCTTGCGAAATTATCTGCACGTATATGATAAAAACCAGCACGCCAAAATACATGCAGTTGAGAAATTATAACACAATAATTATAGTCCCCGAGTACAAAATTAAATAAGTATTCATAAACATGTGAACGAGCCTTAAAGCTTCTCAGAAGCTTTCAAAACGGTCTTTTGTTTACATTATTTAATGGCGTCTGATGTCGGTACACCGTCCGTTTCCTTATTAGGAAATTCTCTTATTTGTTCAACGATTGAGTATTTACGAACCCGAGTTGTTTTGTAGCGTATTGTGATTCGTTCATTCATAACTACCTTCCTATCTACCTACCCTCCTTTTGTTTTTATAATTTAACTAATTATGACTAGCTATGTTCGCGTCACCGCAGGACCGATATGTTCCATGCATCTTAGAGATTAAGCCAATCCCATCCGCAATCTGCAGCTAGAACCTTAGTCCACAGTATACTAAAAAAATATCATTTTACTTAACAATTCTAGAAGTAATTGGCCGCCCACATTGTTCCCTGAACGCTACGACATGTCCTGTAGTCAGGTTTGATAATTATGTTGGCATTAGACGCCCAGGGAGGTCAAGGAAGTTCGGGACACAGGGAAGGAAGAAAGTTTCACGATAAAAAACAATGCCAAAAACCCTCTGTCATTGCGGCTGCACACTGCGTCCTAGCACCAATTATTACGCAAATTTATTAATTTAGTCGCAATAAGTTTTATAATTTGTCCTTGCTCCTTACCGAGGAATAATATGTAAAGGAATTTTTGATGGACTTGAAATGTTTGCTTGTTCGCGTAAAAGTTTGTAATGATGCTAGATACAGTCTGTAAAAGCATACACGAAAATCTTTTTTCCGTCGTTCATCGTTGCCTAGGAATACAGCCTTCCAAAGTTCACTTGTATCGATAGTGAGCAGAACTAAAATTCTATTACTAAAAACTCATGTTGTGGACTTGGCTATCACAATTCTGAATCGCGTTAACAACATTACCTAGATTAGCTTGCATATAACATTCAGACCATCTCGGTCTACCGAGCAAACACACCCGCTCAATGAAAGATCTTTCTCGTATATGTAGCTTCTTCTAAATTCCTCCAAAAATGTTATTAAATCCATAAGTCCGGCAACATTTTCCGGATAATATATTATACGGGAAAAATAAAAATTCTTTCAGACCGTAAATCATTTCGGAAAACATTTTCTCGTCCAAAAGGTTGTAGATGACTAAGATTATGAAAAAAATTACGTTGTCCAGAGTTTATTTATGTCATCTGTTCTTTGAAATTATGGCTGTCACATCTCTCAAATCTGAAACAACTTCGTAACAATATCGAAGTGGCTTCATGTAATAAAAGCAAACACGAAATTAATAACTCGATCTAAATATCGGTGTCTTCAACACGTTCCGGCACGAATCTGACCTGGACACACGAAGCGCCGTTTATAAAATATGGATATTCCTGGATAGGTACGTGCTTCGTATAGCCCCCGGCCATCACTGCAAGATGCAGTTCATGCCGCGTTTCTAGGTCAGACGTTTATTGTGAACGAATATCTAGCAGCACAGGTGATGCGTTCTGAATACATTTCATTTTTAAAAATACTTTACGAGCTCGACGATGAAGAAGTAGCTTTATGTGACAAATAAAACCTGTCAAATTTTTATTCTGGTTCCTTTACAGCTTTAGAATCAGTTTGGGTTTGTTCAGATTTCTTGGTTCTTGGCCGCGGTCTCGCTTATGAAGAACTGGTCTTTTTGTGTGTACAAGGTTCAAGTGTCAATGATATTGCATAAAGGCATCCAATTATTCGAACAGGAATACACGATTGCTTGGGGAACACTATTGTTTATTTGGTCTTTTCTCATCAGGCAATGAATCTTGCCAATTCAAAATGCCATTAGCGATAAACTGATAGAAATTGACAATACTAATGACAGATCCGAGCAACTTCTGCTTCGTGCCTTTTCTGAAGCCTCGTTCAAGTTCTTAAATTAATACTGATCGACGGTGTTCTTTGACAATAGCTAGGGCAGTCTTCATAAAATAATGCGAATATTGACACCTTGTATGAGAACTACAAGGCAAATACCTTATTTTATTATCTAGTGCTGACCATCGTCATCTATCATCGACGCCGTGTACATTGGAAAGCAATTTTTGCCGAAAACCTCAGGGGACCGATCTGTCAGACGGTGACGTGGTGAGTTTTTGTAATTATGAACTTTAATACCTGATATTTCTTACAAATATCATTAGGGCGATTAGAATGTTTTAGCGGTCTACAATTATGTACGCATAATATGGCCAATTGGTACATCATCTTTTTTTTATTGCCCTTGTAGATAGACGAGCATACGGCCCACCTGATGGTGAGTAGTTACCGTCGCCCATGGACTTCAGCAATGCCAGGGGCAGAGCCAAGCCACTGCCTCCCGTTTCATATTCTCCACAAGCCTCGTTTGAAGAAGGACATGTCATCGGAAAACACCGTGGAGGGGAGCTCATCCCATAGCCGGATGGTACGTGGCAAAAAAGATCTCTGGAAACGCACTGCGAATGACCGCAGTGGCTCCAGGTAGTATGAATGAACTCTACTCCGGTAGCGGGCGGTGCGATGGTAAAAACGAGATGCCGGTATCATCTCGAACAATTCCTCAGGGCACTCATCCTAATTAATTGATTCATCATCATCATCATCATCAGCCTTTATCTGCCCACTGCTGGACATAGGCCTTCCCCAATGCCTTCCACATAATGCGGTCCTCCGCCTTTCGCATCCAACGACTTCCCGCCATGCGCACTAAGTCGTCAGTCCACCTGGTTGGAGGACGCCCCACGCTCCTTGTACCCATCCGTGGCCTCCATTCGAGGACTTTCCTCCCCCACCTGGCGTCGCTGGCTCGACAGATGTGACCGGCCCATTGCCACTTCAGCCTGCTAGCTTTGATTAATTGATTGATTGATTGAAAATTCTTTATTGCACAAAAATATTGTACAAAGGCCAACATAACGCCATGCAAACATTCTCTTCCAGTTAACCCTCGTTGATGAAGTGAAAGATTCAAGAATCATCTTAATCGCAGTTAATTAAATACGGATGCTCAGATTTCACACTATCCAGTGTAAACACAGCACTCTCATTGTACAAGTCTAACATGAACAAAATCTCATAAAACAGAAAATCTATTATCATTTACCCAGTCCAAGCTTGGTACTTTTCTTGTGAGTGGCTAATAAACTGACCAGCTCATAAGTACCATTTAGAGATATGGACTCGCTAAATAAAAATAGAATAGGCCATTGTCAAGTTCCGTGAGCTGTGTTGCAGAAAACACTAGTAACTGGTACCGGGTGAAACTGGTGAACTCTACTCCGGCAGATAATGGTAAGGCAATGGATGTTCCGTTTTCGATATTACGCTAAGTACTCATGGTTGACTAGAATATGATTCAGCAGAACGCACTTCAAGCCTTAAGTTAAGCTTCGATAGGCGCTTAAGGTTTCAAGTTCAAGTCGTTTAAAATTGCGAGTTTAGAAAAATGCCATCTCAGCTATGAGCAGTGATGGTTTTATAAATAAATTATTTCCTTCAATATTTTTCTATATATTTTGTAAATTATTTATCACTGGTGGTAGGACCTCTTGGGAGTCCACACGGGTAGGTACCACCACCCCGCCTATTTCCGCCGTGAAGCAGTAATGCGTTTCGGTTCGAAGGGTGGGGTAGCCGTTGTAACTATACTGAGACCTTAGAACTTATATCTCATGGTGGGTGGCGCATTTACGTTGTAGATGTCTATGGGCTCCAGTACCCACTTAACACCAGGTGGGCTGTGAGCTCGTCCACCCAACTAAGCAATAAAAAAAAAATAAAAAAAAATTTTTTTTGACAAAATCCAATAAAAAGTTATGAAATGTTGTCGAATAATTTCGGGATACTATCCTTGACTAAATAACATCAAAATTCATTCACACCTTGTTTGAAGGTTTGCTCAACACAATACAACATCGTAGCGCTGAGAAAACCTTTTCCTAAAATATTTTTATTTCATAAAAAAGACCTATCTTATCGGTGTTGAATTTTACTTATCTGGGTTCACTATGTTCTTAAATTGTATTTGACCGTTTTATTTGCGAAATGTATCTTATATTATATAATTTACTGTTCTTTTTAAATTGTAACATAAAATGGTAGTCACCTGCTGTCACATTACCTACTAAATAATTTATTTAATGAATTAAATGCATACACAATGATAGTTCAAAAAATTACCTACCAAAAAATCACATGATTCATCCAATTGCAACGTTCACAGTGTCCAAAGTGCCGCCACTTTAATGCAATAGTAATGTTTAAGCAACAAAAACAGTTTGTCTAATATAACAAAGGTCACGTTATCACACTTTAGCATCGAGCGAGCGACCACATTGATCACATAATGAAACGAAAAAAAAAATCACATTGACAGATAAAAAACGCGCGAACGCATGTTTTGACATCTAATGTTGTTTTTTTTTTTGTCGATTTATCAAAGGTATTTAAAATCGAAATTCCCAACGCCCGGCTATTTGTGCGGCGGGATGCGACCGTGCCCGGGAGATCCCGCGGGTTTCAGAGGCTGACTCTGGCTCGGCGACCGATCGAAGCTACGTACGCTGCTCCTCCCCCTCTTGCGTAACTCGTGTTCGTGTATTCGTATTCCTTAATCTTCTATTAGAAACAAAAAAAATCTCCCAAATACTTTATTGGAAACAAATATAATGTTTAAATTTTTTGTTGTTAATAACACAACAAATATACTTTTGAATTTTCAATAATTATAAAACTAACTAACTATAAATAAAAGACCAATGTAGACAAAAACCAAATCATGTAATTAAAAAAATTTAAAAATATATTAACGAAAATAATATTATGTAGCTTCGATCTATGTTCATCTTTAGGGATCTGTTCACTTGCTTAAATGCGCATGCGTGAAACGAAAAGCCAATGTGAAACACGACCAAATTTACCATATACAAGCAAGAGACGGCTATACTTTCAAAAGCATCGTAGTTCACTCGATTTGTTGTCTAGGCACGTTCGTATGAAGGAAAAACGTAGAAAAACTTATATCGAATTATTCGTTCACATGTTACTTGAAAAAGTTTGTTTTTGTAATGCTCCATCAATGGCCATGGGAAAAAACCTTAACGATTCGAAAAATATTGTTATGAAACAACCACTTCCCTCTACGAGCCATCTCGCATTGCTACTTAAAAACTAGAAGTTAATAGTATTTGATAATAACTTAACCACCTCATTCTCAAATGTGACATACACTTGGTGATTGTCTCACACCAAATTACTTATTAAAACTATAGGTTGGGTAGTATTTTGGCCACGTACCATCCGGCTATGGAATGAGCTCCCCTCCACGGTGTTTCCCGAGCGCTATGACATGTCCTTCTTCAAACGAGGCTTGTGGAGAGTATTAAGCGGTAGGCAGCGGCTTGGCTCTGCCCCTGGCATTGCTGAAGTCCATGGGCGACGGTAACCACTCACCATCAGGTGGGCCGTATGCTCGTCTGCCTACAAGGGCAATAAAAAATAAATAAATAAAAATTGAGTTTGAGTTGCTTGTCTTTGTGTAGCTTTCGTTGATATTTAAGAATTCTGCTAACAACTGTCTAATAAAAAAATAAAACATGCGTTTCCATGCATTACAAGAACTTAAAAAGTCGGGCCGTTTGTTTGACTTGGAATTTGATCTTTACGATAAGACGATTTTAGGCTTTTAGACGCGGTGCAAGGTACGAAATTATGTGACTAATTTCCTTTTGTTAATAAAGTGTTTCTTTAGATTTAATTATGTAATAACGGTGGTATATTGACTGTTTATCATCTGTGATACTGCACAAATGTGGAAAAATTAAACAAAGTCGCTGGACATCGCTTCTCGGGATCTTTCAAAAAGTCCACTGGACATTCAATATATAATAATACAATTTTACTGAGACTTTATTTCATCCCAATTATAGTAGTAACAACAATAACACTAACAGCAATAAAAAAAAAGCGGCGGGAAACGCATCACTCACACTTTTAGCACGCAAGTACGCATCTGATGCCGACTTGTTCAACATTTCTTCACCATTGTAACCATTGAGTACTGCTACCAGGAGTCTTATGTTTATCTAATTATACAGAGAAACAAAATTGGAAAATTGAAAGTAATTACTGACAACTCAGGATTTAGATTAGTTTTATGCCTTACAATTTCTTTTTGTCTTGTTTATTAAATTGTTTCTCAGATAGGTGGAATAAAAAGGGTTTTTGTAAAGTTTTTCATAAAAATAACACTAGGTACTAAACAAAAATATATTTTTTTGTTAACAAACATAGATATCTCAGTTATATAAAGACATCTAGAATCGACACAAACAATTGACTGGTTTGCGCCTTAGATACATCTGCATGCTCTTAAAAATTAATATCAACACACACATACATACTTTCCACTGAAAAATACTTTACTTTAATATGTTATTCAAACTCTCAAAGCACTCTTAATGCCTACACAATTAACTATTAAAAGGTCAATGTGTTTGCTTAAAAATGAATCTAAGTTGTTACACATAAGTTCGGTTTTACTTTGTCACTTAAGCTAACAGTAGGTAACAGTCTTGATATTATTCAGAGGGCTGAATTGTGTTTACGTTCGGCCATAAATACAAAGATGACTCGAAAGAGTATTTAGACGACTTGTAATATATTCATAAATGAGTTAATAATTTATTAAGATAAACCGTTATAGTATCCCTAACGTTAATTGCGTATCGGATTCTGTAATAATAGATAAATTACCTGTGTGTGAATGACGATATGAGAGAGAGAGTAATGAGTGTGAAGCTAACGGCTGATAGAAGAGAATGGAAAAGAAAAATTAGCTGTTCCGAACCCAATTATTACCCCCCCCCCCCCAATTATACCCCCATCATTTTACAATAAAATATTTTTTTTTTTACACTATTTTTAATTCAAATTTATTAAAATTTATTTTCTATTTTTTAGTTGGATTTTCTATAAAAGCGTATATTTTTAGTTTTTTTTTTTACTATTATTTATGTATATAACAGAATCTTTAGACATAATTTTAACGATTTCAAGACGTGCAATTAACTTTGAAAATTTGCACACGCATTAAACACCGAAGACAGAGAAATAATTTCATAACTTCGCTCTGATAGGGTATCTTATAGAGCCGAAACCAGTAGGTGTATAGGTAGTGGACCGATATCGATAAGAAATAAAAAAGATGAAATCAATTGCTAGTTCGGTTTGCTATTATAGTCTGTTTATTTTAGTTTTTAAACTACAAATATTTCTGTTTGACTTTAAATGACTTGTACGAATAAATTAACTTAAAAGGGTAATTAGTATTTAATAAAATTATGAAGACATGAGATTATTAAGAAATGTTATCGTGTCGACTATGATCGCCCGCCGACTGCGCGGCCCAAATATCTAACAGTGAAGCATTCTTCCTGGTCCGCCCACCAATAAACCTTTCTGTTGATAGTACAGTTTATGTTACGTAAACTCATATACATTTTATTGACTGTACTTAAGCTTGTGATTCCGAGAGTTTGCTTCTATGGAGCCGCCAGTAAAACGTTGAACAAGCTAGCAACGACCGCTTCGAGCCACCGCAGTAGCGTTGTATTACGATGCATCTCGATGTACGTCATCAATACAAATCAATAAATCTTACCGCTTCAATTTTAATAAGACAAGGCTCGTCCTGTGTCGTAGTAGTCGTTATTGAGCACGTATCTATATATTACATAATACGTGAAGCAAATTTTTTTTACCCCTTGTTACGAAAATTGCGCGGACGGAGGAGTATGAAATTTCCCACACTTATAGAGAATATAGAGAAGGAGTGCAGAATGTTAATATTTTTTTAAATTATCC
This sequence comes from Bombyx mandarina, assembly GCF_030267445.1. Classification (NCBI taxonomy): domain Eukaryota; kingdom Metazoa; phylum Arthropoda; class Insecta; order Lepidoptera; family Bombycidae; genus Bombyx; species Bombyx mandarina. The sequence continues at coordinate 14,656,689 of NC_143215.1, read as the reverse complement.
ATAAAAAAATCATTAAATCAATAAATGAAAACATTACACACACTACCATATATTTGACACACACACACATATACATACTCTTTGTTTATTGTCAAACTTTTGTTGTTACTTAAAGTCTTTGGTAAAATTGAGAATAGATTAATATTGTTTATCTTTAATATTATTTGTCTATAGTGTAGTCTTGGAAAAATCTGTGATTATAGAATTATAATAGTCTTTGACCATAGAAGCATAATAATATTCAAACATATAATTTCTATTAATTATAGTCGAATTTCGACTACTGCGGGACCACTAGTTCTTAAAATAGTCACAACAAATACATCGGACGTTAAATTACAAGCAAACGACCATAATTAAATCATACCTCCGCCTGAAGTACCTCAAATAAAACCTCGACTCGACTTAATCATTTATTCCTTTAACCTAATACCCCGCCCTTTGTGACTTAGTTTATTTTGCAGTGAAAGTCAGGCAGTTCCGAGAGCTGGCGTCCTCCGTGTCATTAACAATTCTGACGCAATGCTAACAAGCCGACCGACGTAAGCACTCATGTACACACCGCACGTTACATACAGATGTGTTCAGAAAGGTTCAAGATAAATTCACGGGCGTTTTCACCAAGCTACACTAAAAACCACTGTAGGTTTCCGGGGATTAAACTCGGAATTAACTGTCTTGGTGGTAAGACAATTGTCTTATAACAAAAGAGCTTCAAAAATGTGTCCTAAAAGAGGTTACTGGTGTCTCATTTTAGCGCGCCGCCGATGAGTAAGATCACAACAACGACTGGTATCGCATCCCGACCCAGCTGGCTGGTTCTGACCCAGCGAGGTATCCCGGAATAACACTGGCACCGTGGCCGCCGTACCAAGACAGACGACGATCCAAAACCGTTTCGCGTCCAAGGCTTTTAGTATTTTTATTATCCTTGTAGGCAGACGAGCATACGGCCCACCTGATGGTGAGTGGTTACCGTCACTTATGAACGTCAGCAATGTCAGGGGCAGGGCTAAGCTGACGCCTACCGCTACCGTTAAGTACTCTCCACAAGCCTCGTTTGAAGAAGGATATCATAGCGCGAAGGATGTCATAGCGCTCGGAAAACACCGTGGAGGGAAGCTCATTCCAAAGCCGGATGGCACGTGGCAAAAAAGATCTCTGGAAACCCACTGTGGTCCAGGTAGTATGGATGAACTCTACTCCGGTGGTGGGCGATGCGATGATAAAAACGAGATGATGGTATCATCTCAAACAATTTCTCAGAGAACCGCCTCGGACAGCCAAGCGTTGGGTGAGCTACGCGATCTGGCTGCAGTATTGACCGCGGTAAACTCCTTAAACCACCCGGATTCTGAACACAGTGGATCGGAATATATTCACAATGTTATATGACCTATAAACTGTTTCGTAAAAGAAGATCTCTTCGAACTTAGAATAAAATGTTTGTTCCATTCGATCCTCACAAATGACAATTCAGATCAGAACAATTAAAGACTTTGCTACCAGTTAAGCACATTTTTCGGGACCGATTTTGGCTTTCTTAAACGCTATTACTCGTAATGTTTTTCTTGTTGTGAAAATCGATCTCCAGTCCTTTAAAGTACTAAAAAGTCGGCGAAGTCTAACGGATAAAGACTTCCGGTATATTCGTTTTTAGTGATGTACCGGTATTCGAATCCCGTTGGCAAGTACCAATTTTTCTAATAAAATACGTACTTATCAAATGTTCGCGATTGAGTTCCAGGCTGAAGGAATAACATCGTGTAATCAAACCCGCAAAATTATAATTTCCGTAATTACTGGCGGTAGGACCTCTTGTGAGTCCACACGGGTAGGCACCACCCACCACCCTATTTCTGCCGTGAAGCAATAATACGTTTCGGTTTAAAAAAACGGGGCAGCCGCTGTAACTATACTGAGACCTTAGAACTCTTATCTCAAAGTGGGTGGCGGTATTTACGTTGTAGATGTCTATCGGCTCCGGCAACCGCTTAACACCAGGTAGGCCGCAAGCTCGTCCACCCAATAAGCAATAAAAAATACAATATTGTAACTAAATTACAGTTGTCCTACCTACATTTTAATAAAACTTAATGTTAATTTATCAACAAAGTATTGGAATAATGCAATTACGGCACACATTGACCTTGGCCACAATAGTAGGAATGTTATCTGTGTGTATTCTTTGTCTGCATATACTACGGTCCGCCCGAGCTCACAATAACAGACGGGTGTGAATAATTATTTCCTTTAGTAAGGTAGGTAGGTGAGCGTGACCTATTTCATCATTGTGTGATCTCGATACGAGCCAGATAAGAATGAACTGGTCTAAACAAGTTTCTTCCGGATTATTATTATTTTTATTGCTTAGAAGGGTGGGCGAGCTCAGAGCCCACCTGTTGTTAAATGGATACTGGAGTCCATAGACATCTACAACGCAAATTCCACTCACCGCAAGATATGGGTCTCTAAGGTTTCAGTATAGTCACGACGGCTGCCCCATCCTTCAAACCGAAATGCATTACCGCTTCACGGCAGAAATAGGTAGAGTGGTGGTATCTACCTGTGTGGACTCACAAGAGGTCCTGCCATCAGTATATGGTGGTAGAACCGTATATTTATAGGTACCCCCGTAAATTTATCTACGTAATTTTAAACGAAGATTTTAATTTGACTTTTATAATTTTAAAACGCTATGTTCCGCATCCTTCTGGCTTCCACTAGATTTCCAGGGCGATATTTAAAGTTGCCACGATACACTCCTGTTTCATATATCAACTAGAAGCTCCCCGCGATTTCACGCGGATTTAATTCAAAACTGTATAACTGTGAAGGGCTTGTTAGTTTAATCAAAAATTCAAAATTATTCACGATTATTTAAAATCTTCCCCAGCCCTCACTACAAATTTGCAAAATTATTTTTAATAAAAATGTGGCAACCCTAAATACAAGTCAATACAAATCATAGTTTGCAGAAACATGTTGAGCAAGACTATTGCCAGCAGCTTACTCTGGAATGCTAGGAATTTTGAGTGATCGAAAAAAACAAAAAGCTATTGACTTTGAAATAAATTCATCAACTATGTAATCTATATATTAATTTAGATTACTAAAATTAAAACTAAATCGAGTTAAAAATTGTATTTTTATTAATATCGGTTAAACCTTGCTTTCACGTCATTCATTAAACACGTACGGATTCTTTATAACCATTGTACATAGTATTTATTAATTGCTCTCAAAGTTAGCACGCTAAAGTGGCAATGGGCCGGTCACATCTGTCGAGCCAGACAGGTGGGAGAGGAAAGTCCTCGAATGGAGGCCACGGATGGGTACCAGGAGCGTGGGGTGTCCTCCAACCAGGTGGACCGACGACTTAGTGCGCACAGCGGGAAGTCGTTGGATGCGGAAGACGGAGGACCGCATTCTATGGAAGGCATTAGAGAAGGCCTATGTCCAGCAGTGGGCAGATAAAGGCTGATGATGATGATGATGACGACGATAGTTTTTATTGCGAAATCGAAAATATTTTAATCGTATCTAGTCGCGAAATACCATAGAGTTAATTTAATTCAATAGACCGCGTCATCTCGCACCGGATCGGGTCGGCAGAGTCCGACGTTCGCCAATTGATATTTCCTTTACAAACAATACATTATAGAATATGTTATGACGTTACATGCTCCGTATAACCGGTGTTATTGGGTTCAGTGACATAGTATCAGTGATAAAAATAAAATTCATTTGGTGTTTCATGTAAATTCATGAATACAATTTTTTTATTATTGCTTATATGGGTGGATGAGCTCACAGCCCACCTGGTGTTAAATGGTTACTGGAGCCCATGGACATCTACAACGTAAATGTGCCACTTTGAGATATAAGTTCTAAGTTAGAAAGTTCTAAATTTAAGTCACAAAGTTAGAAACGTTTACATAGTGAATTCTGATAGAATTTTCGAGAGCCATATATTAAAAGAGGCCTCCTTGTTTCTGCGTTTATTTTATGAATTTGTAAATGATAACGAAAATATGTTTTCTAATTTAATAGCCATAATTGTGAGACCGTGGAGCCAGAGGTTGAGCTAACAACTGCCCGAGCGCCTCCGAAGGAGACCTAACAACACAAGAGCAATTGCTTCGCGAATGAATCTACTACTGGATCGGAATCGCGACCCGCTGAGAAGACCCGGCGAGATACTCACTGGGCTGATGCATAGGTTAGGTTAGGTTGAGCGTTTGTTATCAAAGCCCGTGAATGTTAATTGTTTATTATGTCCCAATAGCATTTATACCGCTTTCTCTCATAATCCCAGTAGAAATCTATCAGAATCTTTTCCACTGAAATGATTTTCTTTAATTGTTTTCAGAGTTTATCTAAGTTCTTAGAAACTGAGTATACTAGAATGGGTAGGCAGTGTAAACACAATCTTGTGATTATTTTATTCACACTTTAAAATTTCCGAGATCAAAGATTAATCTGGCCTAATCCACATAGTAAACAAATGCCTCGCACAAACCTTAAAAATATTTCTGTTATACTAAACCGATTTTACATTTCGATCATGGCCGACAATCAATTTCTTAAGTTCTGCTCTGTTATTTAATGGCAACCGCAGACAGTGAGCGCTGTATCTCATAGGATTCACCAAGCAACTGGAATAGATCAGAGGAAAACACTGGATATGGAGAACACAACTCGCCCGGTAACGCTGACATAGCCTCTCAAGGCTTAGGTAGAAAAATAAATAAATAATAGTTTAAAAACCTACCAAAATACGCTTTTACAGAAAATCCAACTAAACTATTGGGGGTTGGTGCTTCCCACTTCCGTAGGTTTAACCCGCGATTCCCTACAAGTGACCCCTGGGTGGTGCTAAACGGGAGCCGAAAACATAACCGGTGGTAGGACTTAGTCCGACTGGCTGGCGACCACCCTCCAACTAGAGTCCGCCGCCAAATAGCCTAGCTGTGTTCCGGCGTGTGGGTTGGAGAGCCAGTTCTATCCCTTCCCTTTCCCCTTCCTTGTTGTGGGTGAGTCTTGGTGACGCCTGGAACTTGCGGAGCAGACGTGCGTGCGAACTCACGGGGCGTGATTGTTTGACGGGGGTATAGGGAGACCCAGTGAAACGGTACCCGCTGCCGCCCGCCGGTCAGTAGGGGACCTGAACCCGGGTGTCTCTACTAAACTCCGCCCCGGGAAGCTGTCCCGCCAACCGGTGTAAAATTCTGTCGTGCGGTCGTCGTGCCGGAGTCGGAGACCGGAGTGGATCCCGGCGATCGCACGCAGAGTGGACTGGGGGCCCTTCCATGCCCTGCGTCAGTCTCTCACGCAACCCGTGGTCGAGCATGTACTATGTTCCGCGCTTCATTCAGGTGTTGCCTCGATCTCACCTCTAACATCCTACCTCTCCTTATCCTACTCTCCGGAAATATAACAACTTAATTAATGAAGTCGAAAAAAAAGAAAAGGGTTTTACAGGCGGCTCCCCATTCCACATTTAATGTGGATTTCAGCAATGTCAGGGGCCTACATAGCAACCTTGACGCCGTACACCACCACCTTGAGACGGCGCAGCCTGCCCTGCTTTTTTTAACGGAGACGCAGATATCTGCTCCGGATGATACCTCATACCTTGAATACCCCGGCTACGTATTGGAGCACAACTTCCTGCGTAAAGCCGGGGTGTGCGTATTCGTCCGGGCTGATGTCTGTTGTCGCCGTCTTCGGGGCCTCGAACAACGGGACCTGTCCCTCTTGTGGCTGCGCGTAGATCACGGGGGCCGTAGCCGAATCTACGCGTGCCTGTACAGGTCCCACAGCAGTGATGCAGGTTCAGCTCTGTTTGAGCATGTGCAAGAGGGGACTAACCGCGTGCTTGAGCAGTACCCATCTGCGGAGGTGGTGGTTCTTGGAGACTTTAACGCTCACCACCAAGAGTGGTTGGGGTCCAGAACCACTGACCTCCCGGGTCGGACTGCCTACGATTTCGCCTTGGCCTACGGCTTCTCCCAGCTGGTGACACAGCCCACCCGTGTCCCAGATATCGAGGGGCACGAGCCTTCTTTGTTGGACCTTCTGCTGACCACAGATCCGGCCGGATACAGTGTGGTGGTCGACGCTCCGCTTGGATCGTCTGATCACTGCCTTATTCGTGCTGCCGTACCACTCTCTCGTCCTGATCGTCGAACGACGACCGGGTATCGAAGAGTTTGGCGGTATATGTCAGCAGATTGGGATGGATTGCGTGAATTTTACGCATCCTACCCATGGGGGCGGTTCTGCTTTTCCTCTGCTGATCCTGACGTCTGTGCGGACCGTCTTAAAGACGTGGTGCTCCAGGGGATGGAATTGTTTATTCCCTCCTCTGAAGTGCCCGTTGGGGGTCGCAGCAGACCCTGGTATAATAATGCCAGCAGGGATGCTGCACACCTCAAGCGGTCCGCATACGTGGCATGGGATAATGCCAGGAGACGTCGGAATCCTAACATCTCAGGGGAAAGGCGGAAATATAACGCCGCTTCCAGGTCCTACAAGAAGGTTATTGCCAGGGCGAAATCGGAGCACGTTGCTAGAATTGGCGAGCGACTGAAGAGCTATCCCTCTGGGAGCCGTGCTTTTTGGTCGCTCGCCAAAGCTGCAGAAGGTAACTTTTGCAGGTCTAGTCTCCCACCACTACGCAAGTCCGATGACAGTCTGGCCCATAGTGCGAAAGAGAAGGCTGACCTTCTGGTCAAACTCTTCGCCTCGAACTCGACTGTGGACGACGGGGGTGCCACACCACCGAACATCCTCCGGTGTGATAGTTCCCTGCCGGAGATCTGCTTTACACAGTGTGCAGTCAGGCGGGAACTCCGACTCCTGGACGTCCATAAGTCGAGCGGGCCAGACGGCATCCCTGCAGTGGTTCTGAAAACGTGCGCCCCTGAGCTGACGCCTGCGCTAACGCGTTTGTATCGCCTCTCTTATTGCACTAACAGGGTTCCGTCTTCATGGAAGACTGCCCACGTCCACCCTATCCCCAAGAAGGGTGACCGGTCGGACCCATCGAGCTATAGGCCTATCGCGATAACTTCCTTGCTTTCCAAGGTGATGGAGCGAATAATTAATATACAACTCCTGAAGTATCTGGAGGATCGCCAGCTGATCAGTGACCGACAGTACGGTTTCCGTCACGGTCGCTCAGCTGGCGATCTTCTTGTATACCTTACTCACAGGTGGGCTGAAGCCTTGGAGAGCAAGGGCGAGGCTCTTGCTGTGAGCCTTGATATCGCGAAGGCCTTCGACAGGGTCTGGCATAGGGCACTTCTATCGAAGTTACCATCTTACGGAATCCCCGAGGGTCTCTGCAAGTGGATCGCTAGCTTTTTGGATGGGCGGAGCATCACGGTCGTTGTAGACGGTGACTGTTCTGATACCATGACCATTAACGCTGGCGTTCCACAAGGCTCGGTGCTCTCCCCAACGCTTTTCATCCTGTATATCAATGACATGCTGTCTATTGATGGCATGCATTGCTATGCGGATGACAGCACGGGGGATGCGCGATATATCGGCCATCAGAGTCTCTCTCGGAGCGTGGTGCAAGAGAGACGATCAAAACTTGTGTCTGAAGTGGAGAACTCTCTGGGGCGAGTCTCCGAATGGGGTGAATTGAACTTGGTTCAATTCAACCCGATAAAGACACAAGTTTGCGCGTTCACTGCGAAGAAGGACCCCTTTGTCATGGCGCCGCAATTCCAAGGAGTATCCCTGCAACCTTCCGAGAGTATCGGGATACTTGGGGTCGACATTTCGAGCGATGTCCAGTTTCGGAGTCATTTGGAAGGCAAAGCCAAGTTGGCGTCCAAAATGCTGGGAGTCCTCAACAGAGCGAAGCGGTACTTCACGCCTGGACAAAGACTTTTGCTTTATAAAGCACAAGTCCGGCCTCGCATGGAGTACTGCTCCCATCTCTGGGCTGGGGCTCCCAAATACCAGCTTCTTCCATTTGACTCCATACAGAGGAGGGCCGCTCGGATTGTCGATAATCCCATTCTCTCGGATCGTTTGGAGCCTCTGGGTCTGCGGAGGGACTTCGGTTCCCTCTGTATTTTGTACCGTATGTTCCATGGGGAGTGCTCTGAGGAATTGTTCGAGATGATACCAGCATCTCGTTTTTACCATCGCACCGCCCGCCACCGGAGTAGAGTTCATCCATACTACCTGGAGCCACTGCGATCATCCACAGTGCGTTTCCAGAGATCTTTTTTGCCACGTACCATCCGGCTATGGAATGAGCTCCCCTCCACGGTGTTTCCCGAGCGCTATGACATGTCCTTCTTCAAACGAGGCTTGTGGAGAGTATTAAGCGGTAGGCAGCGGCTTGGCTCTGCCCCTGGCATTGCTGAAGTCCATGGGCGACGGTAACCACTCACCATCAGGTGGGCCGTATGCCCGTCTGCCTACAAAGGCAATAAAAAAAAAAAAAAAAAAAAACTATATAAAATAAATTTTAATAAATTTGTATTAAGAATAGTGTAAGAAAAGTGATTTTATTGTAAAACTATTTTTAATTCAAATTTATTAAAATTGATTTTCTATTTTCGAGTTAATCCGACGTTCTGAAGGGGGTCAAAAGCATGTTCAAAGATTCCGTTACATACATACGTCTGAAGCTAATAAAAGCGCATTAAAAAGAGAACTCAGAACTGATCATCATGTTCACTTCGAGCCAGACCTGTGACCAGAAATCGACATCTTTTGGCCAATGATAATGCAATAATTTTTGCTCAAGAACAATTGTAGATTATCTTCTTGTAATCAGGATATATTGTGATAAACTAACAAGGATTATTAGTTTAATAACATTGCTCACAACCTTCAGTGTGTACAACTAATTGCTAGTCTTGTGTCGTTTAATTATACGCCTACACGCTACGCTGCTACGCTGTGTCTACGACGTAGAGGTCTGCGTTGGTTTATTGGAAAACTTTTAAAATTTGAAAGTTCGATTATTAAAAGTGCTTTCAAACGTCATTATTATGGAGATTGGTTTAAACTTTGAGTATGTACTGACAGTATTAGTGTCTTTTTTATTTTCAGGCACCTTCAAAGCTGTACGATAGAATTAAAAGAAGGTTACACTTACCATTTGCCTCCTGGTGATAGGATCTCTTGTGATTCCGCACGGGTAGGTACCACCACTCCGCCTATTTCTGTCATGAAGCAGTAATGCGTTTCGGTTTGAAGGGTGGGGCAGCCGTTGAAACTATACTGAGACCTTAGAACTTATACCTCAAGGTGGGTGGTGCATTTACGTTGGAGATGTCTATGGGCTCCAGTAACCACTTAACAGTAGGTGCGCTGTGAGCTCGTCCACAGATCTAAGCAATAAAAAAATGTTTATCTCCAGTGCTTTATGTCATATTGTTATTAACAAATACCGCAGCTCATTGTTAGTAGAAACCTAGATGAGTAGTGATTATTAATTAGATGAGTAGTAGTATTCCTCTTCAAACTTGGACACAGAAAAAAACACAATTTACACAATTTAATTATTTTTATGTCATTATCGAGATCTTTATGTAAATCTTCTTTGATTATTTTGCAATCCCAGTTTTAGGGTAAGCTAGCACCCGATCAGCTGTCTTCGGCATTGTTGATGTTCACGAGCAACAACAATCATTCACCTTAAGTTGGACAGTTTGTCTGCATTCAAAGACCAAATTAAAATAAGGAAAAACATTTGATTCAACAGAAGATCTGGGCATACCACCTCTTAGTACTGCCATCCTTTATGTCATCCATAACAGCAACAACATTTTTCTCCAAGCAAAAGACAGCCAAGCACCATTCTTACTTTTATCGATAAGCGTTGGTGCGTTCTAGTCTGAAGGGTAGGTAGGTAGGTACTGTATGGCGATACTATTCAAACTTCCACTTGATTTTGGACAATTTTGTAGTCCTAGGGTTGGTACATAGGGCTCTCACAAGTTGCCTCCACTTGATCCTGTCTTGCGCTTGCTACTCGACATCACTCCAGGTCATACCGGCAGTCCTCGTGTTGCTCTCCACGGTGCATCGCCAAGTGTGCACAGGGCGATCAGGTCTTCTCCTGTCACGCGGTTGCCACTCAAACGCGATTGATGCTGCATTGACTCTACTGCGCCGTAGAGTGTGTCCTATCCTTCTTCAAACGAGGCTGGTGGAGAGTACTTAACGGTAGGCAGCAACTTGGCTCTGCCCCTGGCATTGCTAAAGTCCATGGGCGACGGTAACCACTCACCTTCAGGTGGACCATATGCTCGTCTGCCTACACGGGCAATAAATAAATAAAAAATCCGATGAACAATATCTTGCGCGTGGGCGGTTAGGTCACATTTAGATTTTTGAAAATGGGTGAACTAATTATTGACTTTGAATAAAAACAGTAGTTGGCATCTTCTTTGACGTAAATGATTCGTTTTTGAATATTTTTATTACTTGAAACATTCGACTATACCAAAATAGAGAGATTTAACCTACTTCCAACTTGAAATGAATCCTAAAAATGTTGTTGGTAATCTAATTTGAAACTGTGCCCATTTAAACGTACAATTTACAGCTACGTTAAAACTTCCAAAACGTCTCATGAAAATGACTATCATAGTATAGTAGGTATATATAGAATAAATTTTAAAACTATTTTTACGCTTTAATTATTAAGCCGTAAAATAAATTAAGTAAACCGTAAAATAAAAGAAGTAATTACACTGCACATGATAACAATATGATAAAAAGGCGTGTGCTCTTTTAATAGTTATTTACGTACGAGTAATCATTGTTACATTGCATTATTTTTCAATTTAATGGTAAATTTGTAGGCAGCGGCTTGACTCTGCTCCTGGCATTGCTGACGTCCATGAGCGACGGAGACCACTTACCTTCAGGTAGCCCGTATGCTGCACTGCCTACAAAGGCAAATAAAAAAATATAAAAAAATAGTGTATTCGATATACTAAAAAAATCGTTTTCGATCATGACTTAAAGAAATTATAGGAATGTTTTGGTTAATTATAATTTCGAGAATGGTTTCCCGAAAGCCATATCTGATTAAAATTAAATCCAAAAAGGAATAAGCCTTTAAAACGTAAACGGTCCAAAATAAATTTTAAATAATTTAACTTATTTCGACTACTCAAGTTCAATACAAAACAGCTTAATGAATATTTCATAGCTCTGGCGTGTACAGTATGTCGGGCGCACGGGGCGCTCACCTAAAACTTAATTACCGGGTAAATAGAACCAATTTCCTAGCAGCCGTATCGCAATAACCAAACAAGCGAATATTTGCAGTGCGAGACATTTAAATCAGCTACCTTCAAGTCACTACAAGTCATACATATCATTTGAAATGTAAACATATCGTGGCGTGATATATTTGCGAACGATGATGATGATGAATATTTCATTATTATGTTGAGTCTGTGCTCAAACTCAACAGTGATCACGTCGGAGTCACCACTGTTGAGTCTGTGCTTATATATAGAGCGTGTGTATTATGTAGGGTGATAATTATTAAAAAGACACGACTGTTTGCAACCTGTTTGTGAAGACTCGACACAGACTAAACAAAGCACGCTACAATTACAAGACTCATTTAAGAGGACACCGTTATGTCGCTTCTTACCAAGACACCACTCTCCATGCAATGCGGACCACTATCAGAAATCGCTGCATTTATCCATATATGTATCATTATCAGAGCTCATTTATGCCACATACTTCCGACTCTAATGAACTAAATTTCACAATACTTCTGAGCTTTCTGACATGCTCTTTAAGCAAAATAAAAAAATATCCTAAGCTATCACTATCAAGGCACGCTTACCTTGATAATCCATGAGAGATGATCACCACTCAAAATCAGGTTGGTTGTACGGATAAAAATCAAAGAACTACCACTCTATCTATAAAAAAGGTCATAGACGTTATGCCACTTGGATGATTATGACGATGTTTTTTATATGCAAAAACTGTTCAAACTAAGCATTTTTCGCAAAAGACAGTGCACTGTTTTTATTTATTAACTAAGAAAGTCTAATGGAGCTAAACATCCAAAAAAGGCTCTCTGCCATCTACTGGGAACGCGGTACAACAATAACCGCGGGAGTCAGCTATCTATACTAATATTATAAAGAGGAAAGATTTGTTTGTTTGTTTGTTTCGAATAGGCTCCGAAACTACTGGACCGATTTGAAAAATTATTTTTCCATTAGAAGCCGACATTGTCCCTGATGAACATAGGCTACTTTTTTTTATTTTATTTTTTTTGTTTCATGTGTGTTTTAATGTTTCCGAAGCGAAGCGAGGGCGGGTCGCTAGTCAATAATAAAATATAGGTTTCCGAAGCGAAACGAGGGCGGGTCACTAGTTTAGAAAATAAAATTATGCACTGTGAACACACAATATGTGGGAATAACCGAAATTTTAATGCTTATATTTTTTATGTATAACAGATAAAAAAAATACATACATACAAGCATAATGGAGAGATTTCATTCGCATAAATTATTCTCCGTTTTATTTTGGTTTCTAGTCTCATTAACACGTATTCGCACAACACGGGACTTTGTTAGAACGTATCTACCCTGTTTTTTTATTGCTTAGATGGGTGGACGAGCTCACGGCCCACCTGATGTTAAGTGGTTACCGGAGCCCATAGACATTTACAACGTAAATGCCGCCGTAAATATCTTGAGATATGAGTTCGAAGGTCTCAGTATAGTTACAACGGCTGCCCCACCCTTCAAACCGAAACGCTTTACTGGTTCACGGTAGAAATAGGCAGGGTACTTGTGGTATTCATTTATTATGAGAGTTCGTACGATTAACAAGTACGTAGCGAGCAGAGTCGGAAAGCAATGCAGGTTAAGTGCTCTATACAGAGATATTATTTACGAATGATGTTACGATACGATCAGCTGGAAGTTAATAAACCACAGTGATGTCCAAAAGTGCTTGTTGCGTTAACTTTGGACTTCAACTAGGTCACGATGCGGTCCCTTCAACCCGTTCTCGGCTCACATGGTATTAACGATATATCTATACTTCTATACTAAGAGGAAAGATTTGTTTGTTTGTTTGTATTGAATAGGCTCCGAAACTACTGAACAGATTTGAAAAATTCTTTCACTGTTCGGAAGCTACACTATTCCCGAGTGACACAGGTGAACTTTTTTGAAAAAAATTAGGGATCCTTACTAAAATTCCAATAATGTAACCCAAGGTGTAAAAATTACCTAAAATATTATTTACATCGCGTGCCCTGCGAAAACAATTTATGATAAAATAAAATAATGTACTACGACTTTGTAGAACACATTATTATTTACAAAAAGTGTCGCGACAGCATATGTCTAACTATTATAGTTATGCAGCAATAAGTGTTATTTTATTTAAAATATAACAAAACGTCAAATATCGTTGAAATTTTTGTTGACCCGAGCGGAGCCGGAGCGGGCCGCTAGTATATAATATAAGCGCGAACACTGCCGTGTCACACGTGAAACATTTTAAATTGCCTCTTTTAAAATTTAATTTCTCCGCGTCGCCAACCGACTGGTTGTAGAGATTTTGTTGGATGCGCGGAATTTTATTATAAAACACACACGTGCTTGTTTTGGTAACATAAATAAATGTAGGATTGGTAAGAACGGAACGTATGTCAGTGAGAGAAAACAGAAAGAAAGGGAAAAGAAAATGACAGAACAAAATGAAGATGGCGAAGACGGTTAAGGCGTAAAAAAGGGGTTAGGTATTTTTTTATTATTAACTCGCTGACCCGGCAGACTTCGTAGTGCCTCAATCAATAAATAAAAGACCTAAACTTTATTTAATTTTGCATTTTCATATTTATCTACCTTTTAAACCTTCCCTGGACTTCCACGAATAATTCAAGATCAAAATTAGCCAAATCGGTTCAGCCGTTCTCGAGTTTTAGCGAGACTAACGAACAGCAATTAATTTTTATGTATATAGATAAGAAAAGATTATGGAACAGTGGAAGTTTTATTTTTATGCGCTGCGATCCCCATTCTATACATTCTTTTGGACAGGATGAGGTAATAAAAGCAAAATCCGACTAACATTTATTTTAATAATTCACACTATTCACTCTACGCACGTCTTCATTACGTGTGGAACAAAGTTTCAACGAAGCTCTAACTCTCCCTTCACTTACACCCTCGGGAACAGTCACTGTGTCCACTGTTTTACTGTCCGTTATGTTTTTGAAGGATGAGACAGCCGTTACACAATTGAGACTCCGACTCATGTCTCAAGGCGGGTAGTGGCACGTGTTCCGATATCTGGTAACTAGTGGATCGAACTTCCCTGTCCATTCATAAAGAGTCCCATTTTCCGTCCTTATTGCGAAGTGACAAAAGCTACTCTGGTGGACTATAAATTATTGGTCTGAAGCAGCATCTTTATTTAGTTTCCTCTCCAACTGCCCTTGCTTCTAGGACTCTGCACCAGATCCTACACATCCTTATAGAAGTCCCACTCGAAGAATCACTCAATAGTGGCTCTATGTACTCTGTAGGAGTCACCAACGACATCCGCAGTGCTGTAACGATAGAACAGATATCCTTTCGACTCTACGCCCGTCACTCCACTCATGCCCTCGGTGGCCGTCAGCACGTCGTTAGTCCTACTCCTGTGGCCCAAAGTCCTGAAACCGTCCCCCAGCTTTGTGCTGCAACTCCTGCCTAACGACTTCGATCGTTTGACTGTGAGTTTGTGTTTGGGTAGCGTCGTGGTCACGTCGTAGAGGGGGTTGGTGACGGCGGCGCGCCCCCCCGCCGGCCCCTGGGTGGCGGATCGGGGGGGGAGGGCGGTGTAGTCCGTGTAGGTTATCTGTAACCATATGATATGAGAGGGAGAGGAGTGAGTGTTGAGATGACGGCTGATAGAAGAGAATGGAAGAGAAAAATTAGCTGTGCCGACCCCAAATAGTGGGATAAGGTGGAGAAAAAGAAGAAGATGGTCTTATTGGTAACTGGGATGTTAAGTTATATGTGAACTATGAGGATGAGCGATTGAGCTATGCCTCATGCGTTGCTGATGTCCATGCTCGACAATGACCATCATTTTAGCTGTGAGTTTATATCTATACTAAAATATAAATCTACAGTGGTTTTTACGGATGTTCCGTTATAACTACTGAACCGTGCATCCGATTGACTTGAAACTTGGTATCCATGTAGAAAACACATGTACTTAATGGATAGGCTAATATTTATATGAGTGTTGGACTCTCTAATAATAATGACAATAAATAATAATGTTAATTTTAAATGCCCAGCGAAGCTGACGAGTACGGCTTGTACTTCTAAGAAAATTAAAATAATTGTGACTGATTAAAAATATTAGCGTAAAATTTTCTGACTAATATTCAATTTGTTAGGTACAAATTTTTTATTAAAGGAATGACATCATCTACTAAAAATGAAGTTCGTAAATTGTAATCCCACAAGGGTAAGTACCATCTTCCGCAGTATTCCTCCGCGAAACTATTCTGGACTCAGTATTCAAGAGTGGACAAGTCATCGTTGAGATTGCGACTGCTCTCATGTCTCAAAGAAAAAGGTCTGGTATGTAATGATGTTTATGAGCTGATTGGTTATCGAACTCACCCCCATAGTGAATTCACATGTCAATCGTCCTTTTTTTTATTGCTTAGATGTGTGGAAGAGCTCACAGCCCACCTGGTGTTAAATGATTACTGGAGCCCATAGACATCTACAACGTAAATGCGCCACCCACCTTGAGATATAAGTTTTAAGGTCTCAGTATAGTTACAATGGCTGCCCCGCCCTTCAAACCGAAACGCATTACTGCTTCACGGCAGAAATAGGCAGGGTGGTGGTACCTACCCGTGCGGACTCACAAGAGCTCCTGCCACCAGTAATTACGCAAATTATAAATACTTCTATTACTATATACTTCTGTAACTGTGGCTCGTTATTGGCTACCGACACCTGAATTGGCAGCAGATGATAAAGACTGAAAATTAACAGATTTTTCTTAACAACACATGCTTAATTAGAAGACTTCATCTACAACGCACCTGTCTCCTGCTGGACCTGCGCGGTAACGGCGGCGGTGGTGGAGGCTCTTCATCCCCTGATTCATAGTCTGGTGACCTCGGTTTGTACGTCTGCACCGACTCCAACCTGCTGGGGTATGCTTCAGGAAGTCTCCAAGAGCTGTTGACGTTTAGAAATGGTATGGAGTTAATTAATATCTGTATCATAGTGGGGCTGGATAATTACGATTACGGTGTTTTTATCAAAAATCTGGTGGGAGAACCTTGAATGACCACTAAAATCCTAGTCGACCATGTGCCGAGACGACTAAGGTGTATGTCCAACAGCGGTAAGCATTTAACACCAAATGGACTGTCATTTTATCTGCTGTTCCGACTCATATAGAGTGAAAGAGAGGGATAGAGAGAGAGATAGAGGAGGAGAGATAGAGAGAGGGAGAGAGAGAGAGACTATTCTTTATTGTACACCAACAAAAGAAACAATGCGAAACATTAAATACAAAAAAATTGGCGGTCTTATCGCTAAGGGCGATCCCTTCCAGAGAACCGTCAGGTGAAAAAGAATCGTTTGGAAACTAATTACACGCGGCGTACCGGGCGGCGCGCTCGCTGCTCCGGGACCGCGCCGCGCGCGCCAGCCGGTGCAGCGCCAGCAGGGCGCCCTCGCCGCCCGCGCCCAGCCGCGCGCACAGCTCCTGCAGGACCTGGATAATACACACAACAATACTGAAACACCACTCAAGATATTACTTGTGGGGGCGCGCGGGGTATGTGGGACTGGTCCGTGACTGCGAGACCGCGGACCCAAGGATGTTTGCAGGGTCCTACCCACTAAACGAGTCCCCTGCACCCTTCTCCCAAGCGTCCGATCCCCTCCGAGGTCAGAAATCAGATGAGGTAAGGGGGTTACCGCGGTCAACACTACAACCAGACGGCGCAGCTCACCCCAAGGACGCCCGGCCGACGGATCCTTCGAGGCGAATCGAAGGCTCTGAAACGTCGGCCGTCCCGGTACGACAGCCCGTCAGGCCGCCCAGACGGTGTCCCGGAATACTCCGCTGGATCAGAACCAGCCTACCGAGTCGCGACGCGATACACCGCCAACCGGTTGCTCTATTATGGATACTCCTTGGCGGCGCGCTAGAGTACTGGTAGCGCGCCGCACGGCCTCTACCCCCTCAGGTCGCCCCTTGATCTTCATCGCGGGAAAATATTACTTGTCCTGACCTAAGAATTACCTATGTTTATCGTATTAAGTCTGCTTAACATAAAAATCCCTCGTAATAGACACGAACTTTTTGGAGAATCATCAACTGAAATACCATTTTAAATCAATAAAAACATTGATCAAAAAGCTATTAAAGAACCGCCATTTTCCTGGTAAAAAATTTAGAAGAACACCGATTTCCAAAACTATTGAAAGTTTTTGTTTATTATTGCCTTGGTAGGTGGACGAGCTCACAGCCCACCTAGTGTTAAGTGATTACTGGAGCCCATAGACATCTACAACGTAAATGCGCCACCCACCTTGAGATATAAGTTTTAAGGTCTCTCAGTATAGTTACAACGGCTGTCCCACCCTTCAAGCGGAAACGCATTACTGCTTCACGGCAGCATTAGGCAGGGTGATGACACCTACCCGTGCGGACCCACAAGATGTCCTAACACTAAAAATTACACAAATTATATTTATGCGGGTTTGATTCTTATTACACATTATTATTCCTTCACCATGATGTCCACGGACATCACGCCTCAAGATACTAATCCCTGTCCAAAAGATACGCATCATTCAATTGAATGAAAAGCACACTCACAGTAAACTTTCCTCGATTCAACAGAGCCGGTATGAAATCGGCCAGCGCCAAATGAAGAGTGTCTCCCGCGGAGTGCGCGGCCAGCAGACTCAGCGGCGCCGTCTGCCCCACGAGCCACTCGTCCGCCGGCGACCACGCGGACTCCTCGGCATCAGACGCGCCAGACTCTCCGACTGGACCAACAAAACTTATTTCAGTCAACAAACAGACACTTTATTTTCGTTAAAGATGGTAGGACCTCTTGTGAGTCCGCGCGGTACCACCACCCTGCTTATTTCGGCCGAGAAGCGGTAATGCGTTTCGGTTTGAAGGGTGGGGCAGCCGTTATAACTATACTTGAGACCTTAGAACTTATATCTCAAGGTGGGTGGTGCATTTTCGTCGTAGACGTCTATGGGCTCCAGTAACCACTTAACACCAGGTGGGCTGTGAGCTCGTCCACCCATCTGAGCAATAAAAAAAAAGTTAAAGAATAAATGGACCACAAACTCACCGCTCAAAGCATCCTTCACGCTGTTAATAAAATCTAAAGTTTCCAAAAGACTAGGTCTACTGAGAGCCTCCTTATTCCTGAGAGTAGACCCAGCAGACCGCGGTCGCTTTCTTAACTCTTTGATACTCTCCACCGGTTCAGTGTATACTAGACTCTTCAACGTATGGTATTTTCTCCTCAAGGTCTTCGCGTCACCTTGTTTTGTGATCGAAATTTCTGGAAAATATGACGTCACTGGTCGATTCCTCCGAGATCTTCTGTGCTTGGGTTCTAAGTTCAGCTTAGAGACGTCTTGGTATGATGTCGAGGGTATGATATCAGGCTTGGCGGAGTTCCTCCAGTAGTTTCCGGATTTGACGCTTGTAAGAATTTCTTCGCTTTCGTGGCGTGGAATACCGCTGTTGGTTCATTGTTGCAGGTAAGTAAGGTAAAATGTAAAACTAATTACTAGGAAATAAATACACATATTGCAGTGGTTCACTTGATTCTATATAACTTTATTTGTAACTCCACTTATACAACTTTTAGGTATGTGTTCAGGTAGACCAACCAAGAAAAGGTGAACATCTAACAATGAAACAGATGATATTCTTTAGAGGAGGCCTTCACCTTCACTTGAGGAGGGGTCCATGCAAACAAACTTCTATATTAATTTATATTTTTTTAAAACGTTGTCTAGATTTGTACTTTTAAAAGGAAGCGGAAGGGAGAGAGAGGGAAAGGAAATTAAGTGAAATACGTGTAATAACATCATTTTTGGAACGAAGTTCCTTATGGGACGATGCGGAGGGGTACCCTAACCGGGAAAAAACGTCCGTAATGTAAGATTTTTTTATTTTTCTTCTTCTCTTTTCTCCTTTTTAATTAATTATATTTAATTATTTAATTATATTTAATTTTTTATTTTCATAAATTATAATTTGCGTAATTACTGGTGGTAGGATCTTTTGTGAGTCCGCACGTGAAGGTACCACCAACCTGTCTATTTCTGCCGTGAAGCAGTAATGCGTTTCGGCTTAAAGGGTGGGGCAGCCGTTGTAACTATACTGAGACCTTAGAACTTATATCTCAAGGCGGGTAGCGGCATTTGCGTTATAGATCCGGTAACCACTTAACACTAGGTAGGCCGTGAATTCGTCCACCGACCTGAGCAATAAAAAAAAACAGAAACAAGAACTGATTAATCGGTACACGCGAAAAATTTCATCAATTAATATCTCCCTAAACAAATATACCCGCACAGAGAGTGTACGCGCGGCAGGTGCGGCGGGGCTGACCCTCGTCACTCACGGCGCGACGGCGTATTAATTACGAGAAATAAACATTATCGATTAATTGGAAACGTTTCGGGGTACGTATTTTTCTAGGCTTCCAGAAATGACGGTAGTCTGGTAAAGTTACAATTGGTATGGTCGATATATCGTCTTCTCGCATTAAAACTGTATAGTCTCAAAACTTACTAATTTTACAGGAGAGTGCTTAAAAGGTTTAACATGTGATATTTTTAATATTTATCATCTTTGCAACATTTATTTTTTATTTTTTATCAGGTACATTATTTGTCTTTTAAAGAAAGATAAAATTATGTATTAATATTGTTAATAGTAGTCAAAACATAGGTAAACTAAAAAAAAAAAACTAAACTACGCTCTTTTTACAGCATTTATGAGAAACAATACTGGTGATACCAAATAATTCCGCATATTAACTCAATTTCGAATATTTTTGGAAATTGTACACTTTTATGCGAAGAGACGATATATGTCTATATATGGATATTCATGCCTTTTTACTGGTAGTAGGACGTGTAGCCCGCACAAGTAGGTACTACCACCCTGCCTATTTCTGCCGTGAAGCAGTAATACATTTCCGTTAGAAGGGCAGGGCAGCCGTTGCATGATTAAACTGAGACTTAGAACTCATTTCTGATGATCAATTATGTTGTTGATGTCTGTGGGCCCCGGTAGTCACTTAACGCCAACTGGGCCACCTATGCATCGATTTAAACAGTAAAAAAGCATTTGTAAGTCTCCGATCCAACTCATAGCTTTGTTACATAGAAAAGAAAACTAGGAATGTGTAACATAACTCCGACTATACTTGATTGTACTTAAAAAAACCTGAAAATTTCAGGCAACCTTTAGATTGACAATTATATTAAACATAGACTATAAGGCATTCTTAGTAAGCACATGTTTCCAACATGAGTCTATGAGCAACAATGATCACCCTGCAATAAGAGGGTAATAAGTTCGTGAGCCAAATACCGCAAAAGGTCCCACGTAATTTCACCTGCCAATATACACAAATTACTGTTTTCTTTTACAAAACTCTATCGGATCCGTAGCTTTTATCGGTCTAACGATATTCGTAACGGCTCTAACGATACAATAATTCACCGTAACGGCCAATCTGCGTAAAATATTCAACTGACAGTGAACCATTTTAGACAATTTTACAATACAGGACTTCGGGAAAATTTCATGGTAACATAAAACACAAGAGCGTGCTCACAATTTTAATTATCGGGAAATATGAGCTCGTCGTCCTTTTTTTTACTGCTTAGATGGATGGCCGAGCTCACAGCCTACCTGGTGTTAAGTGGTTACAGGAGCCCATAGACATCTACAACGTAAATGCCGCCACCCGCCTTCAGATATGAGTTCTAAGGTCTCAGTATAGTTACAACGATAGCCCCACCCTTTAAACCGAAACGCATTACTGCTTCACGACAGAAATAGGCAGAGTACCTACCCGTGAGGACTCACAAGACGTCCAACCATCAGTAAATCTTGAAATTATTTACTTTGTGTTTTACTGTTGACTGATTCGGTGGTACAGTCGTTAGCACCCCTGACTGATGCGCCGAGGGTCGTGGGTTCTATTCCCACATCGGGAAAATATTGTGTGATCAACAGGTTTGTTTGCACTTTATTTGGGTGTTTATTATCAATATATATTTGAACGTATATAAGCCACTTTACACAACTTCCTTAACACTGTCATGTTCGGCTCGAAGGATCAAATAACAATGCATAGTTCTTTTTTGAATTTTATTTTACTTTTGTGGTAAATGAAAACCATAAAGATGTAACGCTTGATCAGGTAATTTAGTAGTAGTAGTAATTGTTTTTTTTTATGTTTTATTGAATGTAAAACACTTACCTCTTAGTAAAGGTAAGTGCATCGTGGAAGGCGCCTATGACGCACCTCTCCGCCAGCCTTAGTTTAGCTTCCGACTTTCGGGCGGCGGTCAGCGTGAGGGTCCGCGCGGAGGGGGGCGCGCTCCGGGGTGGGGGGGGCGCGCACACCGCCACCCCTCCACTTGAGGGGAACACCACGCGAAACTCTTCAATCAAAACAATAAGCTATTATAGCATTCGGACATACAGCTGCAGACCTCTGTCATACCCTATTTGAAGAAGGACATATTATAGAACTCAAGAAAAACCGAAGCATACAGGTCATTTCAGAAGCAAACGGTAGGCGGCAAAAATTATGACTTTCAATGCGTTGTGAAATATTTGTATCGAATATTAT
Source organism: Bombyx mandarina (assembly GCF_030267445.1). Classification (NCBI taxonomy): domain Eukaryota; kingdom Metazoa; phylum Arthropoda; class Insecta; order Lepidoptera; family Bombycidae; genus Bombyx; species Bombyx mandarina. The sequence continues at coordinate 14,634,764 of NC_143215.1, read as the reverse complement.
TCCAAATAATAAAATAGAGCTCCTAAAACTTACCGATATGCCGAAACTTCTCCACAAAGTCCACCATAACTTTGGCCCAAGTGTACTTTTTGGCCACTTCCAACAATCCCATGGAAGGATCAATGCTTCCCTCATGAACCCCAAGGCAGAACTCTTTCAAACCATCATGCTCCGATGATGACTGCTTCATCTCAAAGTCTTCTAAAAACCAAGAATTCTCCAGAGAAGAATTGAAAAGACCATCTAAGTATGGCTTCAAGACCGGTGCTAAATATTTTTTATCTTCTTTACAGCCTTTATGAAGCCAGTTCAAGATGCTCTTCATCAAGGTCTGTGGGTTGGTCAAATCTTGGTTCTGCAGATCAGGGTCACGTCTAACGGCATCTATGAGACACGCCGAAGAAGCATCGTAGTAGCTTTTTAGTTTATTCCACTTTTTTGATCTGTGGATAGTAGAATATTTTATAGTAACATTGTTTTAGTCAGGGCTATGTATTTTAGTTGTGTTTTGTCTGAAGTGCTTCGAAAGCCATCTTCTTTCATTGACCACACTGCCTCTTTACCAAAAATCAGGAGAATATCTTTGCTTTTCGACCGAGAAAAGGTGCTAGCTCATTAAATAACAAGTCTCTTTTGTATGTGTTTTTATTTTCGTTTACTAGCAACAGGAGCTTTAGTTCAGTATAGGTATCCCTCGGATAATACGTTACTTGTAAATCACGGTCTCGCGGGCATGGGCAGCCACACAATTGAGACTACGACCTCATGTCTCAAAGCGACATTTGCCTTGGGACACCTATGAGCTGGCGCTACACACAGATTGCAAGCCTTCAGAAAACGATAAACCGACTCCATCTCACCTATACACAGACGTTTCCCGGTCAAACTCCTTAAAGGTCCTGCACTGGAGACCATTCAGATACAAGTCTCTGGCCTGATCCAGCATTATCGCCAGAATGTGTATCAAATCTTCTATTGCTTCACTGTTCGATGACGTCATCTGTATTAAGTTCATTTTGAAATTGCTCTGAGGTTCCTGCAGTCAAAACCATCAGCTCTTAATCTCCACTTCCAATGGCTAAAGCAATTCTGGACATAACGAAATAGTTTTTATTTTTTATATTTTTGAGATTCAATCGGTTTCCAATTTGCGATTTTTGGATGAAATATACGAATTTCATACAAAAACAATAATTAAGACCTATCAACCGACATTTTATTTAGAATAACTTTAATTTACGCTTCTGCTTATATACTAGTATATTGCCGCCTCACAAATAGTGCTTATGTAAGAAAAAACCCGACCGGAAATTCGCAATTTTTTTATTGTAAAAGAAACATTGTACAATAAATAATGGTTCTACGACAATGAGACCGGGAATGGAAGCCGGATCCGGTTGTATAATAGTCACAGACTAGTAGCCCAACGAGACATTCAAGAAACATTGCTGATGTCCATGGAGCTCAATAAACACTTAACACCAAAAAGGTGCGAAACTCTTTTACATGTATTTTATTTTACATTGGTCGTCGTCGTGGCGTAAAAGATAAAACGTCCGGTGCATTCGTGTCGAACGATGCACCGGTGTTCGAATCTCGCAGGCGGGTACAATTTTGCTAATTAAATACGTACTTAACAATCGTTCACAATAGACTTCCACGGTGAAGGAATAGCATCGTGTAATCAAAATCAAACCCTCAAATTATAATTTGCGTAATTAGTGGCGGTAGGACCTCTTGTGAGTCCGCGCGGGTAGGTACCACTGCCCTGCCTATTTCTGCCGTGAAGCAGTAATGCGTTTCGGTTTGAAGGGTAGGGCAACCTTAGAACTTATATCTCAAGGTGGGTGGCGCATTTACGTTGTAGATGTCTATGGGCTCTGCTAACCACTTAACACCAGGTGGGCTGTGAGTTCGTCCGTCTATCTAAGCAATAAAATAATAATAAAAAAAGATTTTTAAGACTCTTACGATGAAAGATATGATGGTGCTACTCTCGGCTGATAACATACACACATATAACTTACCGAATAAACCATACTTTTGCATTTAACAAGCTCAGTGGCGACTCTCCACAAGTAGCGTATTTGTCTCCTAGAGTACGTGCTTGTAGAGCCGACAGAAGCTTTAAGTTCTCGATTCAAATTCTCCCAGCGGTTGAACAGCGCTAGTTCCAAAGATTCTGATGGAGCGAGGGGAATTTCTTCACCTAGAGATAAAGGTAGAGCGAAGATAGAGTTTGCAAATACTACCACCGCCGTTTCTGCCGCGATACAGTCATTAAGTTCTTAACCACCTGAATCGCGAAATCAACTGTATTCACAAACTAACCATAAATAAAATTATGCACTTTTAATTTTTCGGAATCGGGGGCAAATTCAGTGAAACCTCATGGTAGAAACCTGTTAATTAAAGTTGCATCATTTTGAAAATGCATGCCTTGACTCTACCACGTGCATTTTTGAATTCCAATACGACTGAGTCTTCGAATTCGTGCGTCAAACTGGGTGGCAGAAAACGCATTGCAGTGACTAGTGGAACTCTGGTGAGCTTACTTGGCAGATTCCCACCAAAATATTTTGATAACTATAAAGTTTCCACCTCATATGTCAAGACGAACGGCCATATTATATTGAAGTATAATTATAGAGCTTATTGGCTCGCATAACCAATAACACGACGATATAATTACCTATATTACTAATGAAAATACGAAATGCATAAAAATATAAAGGTTTTATTCACCGAAAAATTTTCAACACGACAGCGACTCTATACCTTTCAGAGAACATAATTTAAAAACAATTTGTTTTAAAATTTTATGCGGATTTGTATATTATAAATTAACTCACTATATTAAAAACCAATAAGTAAAGGAACGCGTTAAATAATAGCGTAATAGTATTTTTAATAATTTTATATTCACCTGCAACTCTGTTCAAGTTCCGTAAGCAAGTTGCGATGCAGACAGCGTCATTGTCCCAGTCAGCGTCCCCCGCGCCGCGACGAACCAAGCACCCGCGGTCCGTGGGGTGCACATACCCGGCCACTCCGCCGCGCTCGCATATCGATAGCAAACTGTACAATAAAAAGGGAAAAGTAATCTATATGTAATGAAACTTACTAGGCTTCTTTACTCGTAAAGTACATTTTTACAGCACTCTATGGCTGTTGATTAATCATATAGATGACGCTGTCAGTTGACTTTTTGGCGGGAACGCGAAGAGTGAAGTGGTGTGTTTTGTGTTATTTTGTCTACTTAGTGTTTTTTCAGGTTTAAATGTGTAATTACGGTGGTTTATTAACTGTTTAATATCTGTGAAAGTGCATAAATGTGGGAAAATGAAACAAAGCTGCTGAGCGTAACTTTTCGGGATCCTCCAAAAAGTCCACTGAAAAAGTCTCAGTAAATGACCACCATTTTATAGAGATTATATTTCATCCCATATCCAACCAAACCATATCCAACCAAAAGTTTTATATACATATTAATACGTGAAGCATAAACTAGGTACTCCTTTTCACGAAAATTGCACGGAGTATGAAATCTTCCACACTTAAAGAGAACACAGAGGAGAAGTGCAGAATGTTAATATTATTTAATTAAGCACAAAAAATACATTAAATCAATAAATAAAAACATTACACACAATACCGTGTATTTGACACACACACATACATATATAATATTATAATCTTTAGTTTATTGTTAAAGTCTGTAGTCAAATTGAGATTGAAATATAAATTAATATTGTTTGCCTTTTATAAATAATATTTGTCTATAGTGCCAACCTCACCTAGTGGGATAAGGTGGGGAAAAAGAAGAAGAAAATCTGTGGTAAAATTGAGAATAGATTAATATCATTTGTCTATAGTGTATTCTTGGCAAAATCTGTGATTATAGAATTATAATAAGTAGTCTTTAACAATAGAACCAAATAATAACGTTCAAATTTATAATTACAATTAATTATAGTCGGATTTCGACTACTGGGGGACCACTTGCATTATTAACTATAGACCATTCAAATAATATTTGAAGAAGATGAATATCTATAGAGTAAATAAGGTATAGTCTTAATTTTTTTTTCATATTGTTATTTTATGTGCTTGTATATTAGATTTCTTTGTTAATTCATACTAGAGGTCCCGCAGTAGGCGAAACTCGACTATAATTAATTGGAATTGTATAATAAGTTTGTACACTATTATGATTGTATTTTATACTTATAGAATCACAAATTTCGCCAAAGCTACACTATGAAAAAATATTAATAAAGACAAACAATATTTAATCTATTCTCAATTTGACCACAAACGTCAAGAACAAAAGTTTGACAATAAATAGTATGCATGCGTGTGTGCGTCAAATACATGGTATGTAGTGTGTGTAATGTTTTCTTTATTGATTTAATGTATCTTTTATGCATTATTTAAAAAAAAAAATAGTATTGTGCACTTCTTCTCTATATTCTCTATAAGTGTGGAAAATTTCATACTCCTCCGTCCGCGCAATTTTCGTAAAAAGGGATACAAAGTTTTTGCTTCACGTATTAATATATAGATAATGTATTATTTTATTCACATAAAAAAAAAGTTAAGCTAAAGTAAAGTAAAAGTTTAAGTAAAACTACAGCACAAATTGAGTTGCTCTATAAAGAGAAACAACATTTAAAGCTATTACTTCACCAGTTTTTTTATGCTTTTTATATTTTACAATTTTAAAAATGTTTTTATATTTCTTATGTTCCTTCTTCTAATCTTTCAATATTCAAATTTACATTTATATCACCTGTATAACATTCATAAGGAGTGAACGAGCTTACGGCTCGTCTAGTATTAGTTGGATATAGAGCTCATAGACATTATCAACGAATCGTATGATCGCTGTTGTCATTATCTAGTGCTTCGACTCACGAATCCAGTACGAGCAGCAGGTGGTGTGACGCGTGCGCCCCGGGGCAGCACCGCGCGGCCGCTGAGGCGTATCCCGCACACCGGTCCAGGCGACGCCGCAGCGCACATTGCACCAGGTAGCGACTGGTAGCTCGGAGACTGCCCTGACAATGGAAATGATCTTCTCAATGATCCCGGCTATTATCAGTCTTCGTGTATCTAATTTGCTTAAAGAAAAGTACTACTGATTCCGATATGAATTCTATACTTTTCAATTTTTTTTGAAATGAAAATTCTTTAGACGCGTTGAGAGTAAAATTTAACTCGCGACAGATTCGTTACGGCTAGAGAGATAAGATACAATTTAGGCAGAGCGAGAGTGAGAAAATAGACAGAGCGTCTCGCGAACCATTCAACCGTGGATAGAGGGAAAGCACAAAGCGAGCTAGGTCGTTTATCTTATATACGACATTCCCTATTACAAGATAAATTTGATTTAAGAATGAAAAATTAAGAAAACCACAATACTGCACACCGCAACAGAACCATTTTTTACTATAAATACAATAACTATAAAAGTGTCTAAGCTCTGCTATTTATCTTACCTGGTGACTCTGTTCTCTCATTTTATCGACCAGAGCGTTCAAAGCTCCAGCGATCCTGGCCACCGTGGACAGCTCAGAGCAATGAGCGTCCAAGGTGGCCTCCAGCGCCGGATGCCAGAGTTGCCAAGTGGAGGTCCGGTCCGGACAGGCCGCGCTTAGAGGGGGTCCAGCCGTGACGGCATAATACATCTGGAAATTTCACTTGGTGAAACTTGTGGAAACTTGGTATCCATGTAGAAAACACATGTACTTAATGGATAAGCTAATATTTATATGAGTGTTGGGCTCCCTACACCAGTTGCGGGGGCGTTATGATGAGAAGCTTTGTGGGGGTGAGAAATAATAATGTTAATTTTAAATGCCCAACGTAGCGGACGGGTACAGCTAGTAAATATATTTCTTCTGTGCGTGAATTTGTCACTAAACTCCTCCTAAGCGGCTAGACCGATTTGAATGAATTTTTTGTATGCCTTTGGGTGGCACCCTGGATGGTTTAGATTCACAAATCAGCCCGGCAGATAGCGCTGCAGTCGGTATCTAGATTATTTATCTGTACTACAACTAAACGGCTAGATCGACTTGAATGAACTTTGCAGGACAACGTCTGTCGGGTCCTCTAGTTTTAATAATAAATCATTAAAATACAGAAGAAGGTGCTTAAATTACACCACACAACACCACAAATGTCAAATACGCTTAAAGGTATTTCACTTAAAAAATTATAGACAGTTAAATGCTATCTCAATTAATGCTTTAAAGGAATGGTGAAGGAACATTACTAATCCGCCTAGTGTTGTTTGCTTTATGCTTTATCTATACTGTTGATTTATTATGTGTATGTAAGTTATATTGGAATATAAATCATATAGTGATTTCATATTATGTTTAACGGTATATATCTATTTATTGTATATATGTATTTTCTTTAATAAAGTATCATTAATAGTACACCGCAACAGGCCTGCTGTATTTTTATCTTTTTCGGAATTTCTGTAAATTATACGGTTGTCTGAAAGAGATCGTTTTTAGCGATAAGACCGCCCATTGTACAATTGTTGACTGTTTTTGTTTGTGTTTTGGTGTGCAATAAAGTATATTCTCCCTCTCTCTCTTCTTCTCTCTCTAAATCTTACCCCCTGAGCTGCAGTGTAATGTAGCAACGCCAACGGATGTGTTATAGGCACTCTGGTTGTATAGGCCTGTGGGTGGCAGCCCTGGACCCTGGCTCCCAATACGAGCTTGGCCTCAGCCTCCCCACCCCCCACGCGGACCATCACCCACACCGCCCCTTCCACGATGGCCAGACGACGGTCGATACTGGTGAAACCTGATGATGCTTGAGGAAAGAACAGCTTTGGTGAAATTCTTTAAATTCACGATTCAAACCCATGATAGAATTCAGAATGTGAACACAGTTATTAGACTTGAAACTCTTTGACTTCACAGACGAAGGCTATTTAGCCTATATGAGCGCCAGCGCTATAGCGCTTATAGCGCTGGCGCTCTGTGTGACGGTATGTTACCACAGTAGTACATCACATCTCGGCGTCATAGCGTAGCGCTCTAACGCGCGCTAATTACGCGTTCTGTTTGACGAAGCCTTTTCGTTTGTTTAAACGACATTTTTCATCTTTACAGGAGAGTCATTTAAAGTTTTAAATTTGGATATTTTTTTTGCTTAGTTGCGTGCAGACCGCGGGCCTAAGAATATTTTTAGGACCTTCCCGCATCAAATAACTCCCCTTGCACTCTCACATCTGACGTCCAATCTCCGTCCGGGGTCAGAACCCGATCAGAATAAAGGGTTTCCCGCGGTCACCACTACATCAAAACTCGCGGCACTACCCCGAAGACTCCCGACCGACGAGTCGTCAAAGCGATTAAGGCTCACAATACCCAAGTTAACAAAAAACTTGACTGCGACCGGGAGATCGCATTTACTTCATGAACCCGGTTTCCGTGGCATCCTAGCCATCACCAAGCCCTAATCCTAACAGATCATTCTAATGCCTATAAATTAATTATGAACCACGCTGTTTCACGACATAAACCAAAGCTTGATAACTTCACAAACATTCAACCCCAGCCCCTGTTGTTTGGATCTCAATCCTAACAACAGAACCATCGAATATTAACAGCGCGAGTTTGACAAGCGGCGGCCGATCTATAAATCGGTGTGAGATACGGATCGTAAACGATTTAGTTTCACAGTCGAGACCGTTCCCGAGCTCCGGGGGAAAATCGTTTTAATTAAAACTTTATCAAGTTCGAGTAAGGGCGAAGTCGGCGAAGCGTGGGAACAACACGTGTGCTGTTTGCTCTATATACTAAACTCTTTCTTTTCCTATACAGGATACCATTATCCTGCATACTTATGTCTCGAAGCAATCATTAGTTCTGTGTGCTTAGTGCGAGTTTTTAACGTTCTCGATCGCGTAAAAGTTAACTCAAATTTGTATGGAGTTGGAACAGCGCCCCTAGCGGCAAACGAATTGAAGCCGTTCCGACTCCATACAAATTACGACAAGTTAAAAAACTAAGCACACTGTTTTGAAGAGTGAGACTGCCGTAACAAAACTTAGTGTTCGACCTCAAGCCCGTAGAGCGAGACTGTCGTAATACAGTTTCGACCTCAGGCCTCAAGAGGGCCATGACCGTGACCTGGTCTAGGCATCTAAGCTAATATCTATATCTAAGAAGACAACAACAACACAATTAGGCACCGCTTTCTGCGTTCTTCTCTTTTCGCGTTCATCAACCGGTTTTGTTTCTCTTTCTTATTTGTTTTATAGCTTTTTCTATTGCTTAGATAGGCTCACGGCCCATGTGATACTTACCGGAGTGTGTAAGCCCCACCTTGCACTATAGTTTTGATGTGCAAGACTTACCCCTCTCCAGGTAGCAGTATTGGTTGGGTACAGCCCTGAGAGCAGCCCGCGCGGCGAGGGCCCGGCCTGCGCCCCCGCCCCGCGCGCCCGCACTGCGCGCCACCAACCCCACCCAACGCTCTACTATTTTGTCTCTATCAAAAACAAACCATTCCCTTAGAACGGATTTTTGAATGCTCTAGATTTTGATAAATTACAATCTACCACCTTGAGACATGAGGTCACAGTTTCAATTAAAGTCACTGCTTCTCCAGACTTCGGACCGGCATCCATTAGTAGCAGCAAGTGCTTCGTGGCAGGAGATACATAATAGTACCTACCCATGCGGACTCACAACACGTCCTACCACCAGTAAAAATGTATATAAATTAATTATGAACAGTAGTACGTAATTGTTACAGTACGATCTAAACCAAAGCTTGAAAACTTCACAAACATTCACCTCCAGCCCTATCGTTTGGATCTCTATCCATGAATTTCTGTGAATTTCTTTTATACTACAAGTATACGGTGCTATTCCTTCACCGTGAAAAAGTTTCGCGAAATTTTGCTAAGTATCATATCATTAGAACAATATGTACCCGCCTGCGGGACTCGAACCAAGATACAGTCGCTTCCCTTGACATGCGTCTTATCCTTTAGGCCACGACAGCTACCATCATCACTTATAACGCAAATTAAATACAAACACATGTTTTCATTTTTATCTATCTTCAATTAAAGTCCACACGTGAATTGCTCGCAAAATGTGTCACGACTATCTAAGTTCCACGAGACTAAAACCCAAAATACCGGCACAAGTATCCCGCAGGTGTCAGAAATTCTTCCCATTTCTCAGCATCCCTCCCCGTCAGCCGGACCCGGCCGTAACCAGTTGGACCGTCATGGAGACGACATTCGTCATTAGAGTTGAGTACTGGAAGAGAGTCCAGGGTCACTAGGTACTCCAAGGACCGAGACCTCATCTGAAACAAGTTCCAACATCTAGTTGTGGATCGGTTTGAAGGTAGTACATCTTTACGTAGATAAACATTTAAAATATTATTCTCCAAGGTCAGGCACTGAGGAAGACTTCCTCTAAACATTCTCAAGATAAACTTAAATACAAACAGTAAGCAAAATCTTGAGTGATCTTCGCATTAGATCCCATACATTTATACATTACATTACCTTAATACTCTTCGATTTCATTTTCATAGTCAATGCGTCATGTGACCAATATAGACCCAAAGAAATATTTATTTCGGTATTGTGTTCACCTATCGGTAGGTGAGTAGCTGGAATAGCCCTTAGGCTACCAGCTATTAGAAAAGGAAAGAAAAATGCGTAGTCAAAATCGGCTCAAGTTAAAAACTTCAAAACTACTTTTCAACGACTAACACAAGCTTCAAGGAAAACGATTCGCGTCTAATGAAGTAACGGTATATCTTAACGCTTTATTTGAACGTTACGCATACGTCAATATGATCTCATAAATTCCATCAATCTATAAAGAAAATGAACTTACATTTGAACGTACCTAATAATCGCGAATCAGACCAGAGTGAGCGGTTTATTTTTCCCTGGCATTTTGAAATGAGGAATGTTTAGCTACCTTCTTTCCACGATGCAAAGCGATGAGGTGTGAACACCCGAACCTGGGGTCCCGACGTCCAGCCCCATCCACGATTCTCTGGACCAAACTCTCAACAGCGCTCTCGGTTTCTGTCGATATTCTCCCTAAAAAACAAGTACGCTTCCTGTAGGGACACAGTTTAGTAGCGCATGCGGCTTTGTACATCGCTTGATATAGTCAGTCAGACATAGCCCACCCGACACATCAGACACTTGTCATAATATACGGAGTAAAATCGGAACTACCTAACTTGTTTTATTTATAAAGGGCAGTTTACCCCTTTTACTTTGCATGAGCAACCGTAAACTTCCTACTATATTTGCATTACAGGGAAAGCTCAGGATTACCCAAACACACAAAGGTTGACTGTACCACAAAACACGCAGGTATACTGGTGTTCCTGCTAGCTCACAACCCTACCTGCAGAACTACTATGGCAGTCTAGTTCTAAAAGCTACACTCTCTCACCTTTCTGATCATCTTCCCATAAAGTCTCGACATAGGAATTTAGAGTTCGAAGCTGATTTGTGGTGAAACGCAGCCCCGATGCTGGAAGCCGAAGGTCTCCACCCGGCGTCTCACTAGCCGCTGCTGACGCTCCAGCTCCCATTACTGGCCATATCAGAAATATCGATAGGAACTCTATTAACTTGTATTTCTAAATTGCATGTGCTCTTTTAAATAAGGTATCAGATATGAAGCTGCTGCAGTTAGATCGGATGTTTAACCTGTGACAGCTAAGCTAATCGTAAGCAAAATTGCTTATGATGGCACACTATCTTATGCATATATCCATACCTTATTAATACCTATTTATAATATTAGATATTCGTCTTATTATATTATAAATGTGAGTGTGTTTGTTTGTATGTTTGTTTGACGTTCTTTCACCTCAAATAAAGGAATGAATTAATATTTTTTAAAGTTTTGAGAACCTGTATTTTAATCTTTAGAAAAGTTACCTGAGACTTTAGATAAAATAATTTTACACTTGACCACGCAGATGAAGTCGTGATTAACTTGAATAGACCACCTTTTAATTAATTTCACCTCATATTAGTACTTTTTAGAGCGACCTTCACCAAACTCCATCTTCCTCGTCTTCGAGTCGAATCGAAGACAATTCTATCACCAACTTACTATAGTTGTTGCAAAGTACGACTGCGCGCCGCCCTTAGTTGTGTGGGGGACCAATCTGTATACGCGTCAATGTAGGCGATATGTAGCTAATGTATGTAGCTACGGACCGCTCCGTCTGTGCACTAACGAAAATATATAGTTACAATATAATTACAACTACAAGCTTTTGAAGTCGTCGTGGCCTAAAGGATAAGACGTCCGTTGCATTCGTATATAGCGATGCAACGGTGTTCGAATCCCGCAGGCGGGTACAATTTTTTCTAATGAAATACGTACTTGATAAATGTTCACGATTGACTTCCACGGTAAAGGAATAACATCGTGTAACAAAAATCAAACCCGCAAAATTATAATTCGCGTAATTACTGATGGTAGGACCTCTTGTGAGTCCGCAAGGGTAGGTACCACCACCCCGCCTATTTCTGCCGTGAAGCAGTAATGCGTTTCGGCTTGAAAGGTGGCTACCCGTTGTAACTATACTGAGACCTTAAAACTTATATCTCAAGATGGGTGGCGCATTTACGTGGTAGATGTCAATGGGCTCCAGTAACCACTTAACACCAGGTGGGCTGTGAACACGCCCACCCATCTAAACAATAAAAAATAAAAACTTAAAAAAATTTTTTTTGAGATAAAACAAAAAAACCCGCTGAGTTTGTTTCGCCGGTTCTACTCAGGACTCTTTTTGGAACCGGTGGTAGAGTTAACATTGTTATTTTGACATTCGACAAGTGTGTTATGCTGACATCTAAATTGAAATAAATGATTTTGAATTTGAATTTGAATAAAGACGCGCTCATACTTTGGAACAACTATACAGCGAGACCGCTGTACCATCATATATTCCGTGACCACATTTAAATAACTTCAAATTAGTTCGGTAGCATCACGAAACCAGGGCCTCGTGTCCGCATCACCGGTCAGACATAATGTCACTTCCGGCGGAACTCGGACAATACAAGTTTTGATTGTCATTGTTGGTCGCCAATCCTATACTACACAACACATCGATCGGTGCTATTTGAATAATAAGAAAGTAATGAAACTCGATCACGAAAATCCATTAACATCGACGACTTTTTTGTTGCTGCGGATCAAAATCACAAAATGAAATCACGAGACATGGGGTCTAAGCCTCTATTGTCGACTACGCAAGACATAAATGCTTCGTGTCGCAAATCGGCAGAAAGGTTTTTTTTTATTGTTTAGATGGGTGGACGAGCTCACAGCCCACGTGGTGTTACGGGGTTACTGGAGCCCATAGACATCTACAACCTAAATGCCGCCATCCACCTTTGAGATATGAGCTCTAAGGTCTCAGTATAGCTACAACGGCTGCCCCACCCTTCAAACCGAAGTAATGCATACATTACGCTCTACTACCAAAAATCACGCTAATTTATCAATTTTACAAATTTAATCGCTCTTCAAACCGAAACGCATTACTGCTTCACAGCAGAAATAGGCAGGGTGGTGGCACCTACCCGTGCGGACCACAAGACGTTCTACTATCATGAAACCACGAAATAGTCATGAGAAACAAAAAACGATTCTCTCAACATCTTACTACCATATACTTTAGACGCTTCAAGGTTTCCTTATATAAAAGTGGTCGGAAACCTGCCGCGCTTTGACACCTCGACTACGGCTCTTTCGCAAAATGTTTAGTTCAGGCACGAAATATTATCTTGCCTCGTAAGAGAAAAGTAAAAATTTTTGAAACACAAGGCTATAAAAATATATGTTAAAAAATAATGGCACTTTTGAATAAATTTCAATTGTATGTCATCTATATTTTGTTCTTTTGATTGACAAGGTTGTCGACTGCTGTCCTACACGTATAATTCGTGAATAAAGTTAGAAGCTATGAAGGAACATGTAAAATACCATCATAAACAGGCCACACACATCTTTTTTTATTTTAGGTACTTTAATGAATGAGGGATTACTATTCCCCCAGAGGCCTTTCCAGTTTCACCAGGACAGGTGGGCGAGCAAAGGCTAAGCCAGGAGGGGTGGGATTTGCTAACAGCAGCCCGAGCGCCTCCGAAGGAGAACAACAACACAAGAGCAACCGCTTCGAATCTACTTCTGCATCGGAATCGCGACCCGTTGAGAAGATCCGGCGAGAAACTCCGCGGGCTGATGCATGGGTTAGGTTGCACATCGAACTCTTTGCCGATTTTTTTTTATTGCTTAGATGAGTGGACGAGCTCACAGCCCACCTGGTGTTAAGTGGTTACTGGAGCCCATAGACATCTAAGGTCTCAACTATAGTTACAACGGCTGCCCCACTCTTCAAACCGAAACGCATTACTACTTCACGGCAGAAATAGACGGGGCGGTGGTACCTACCCGCGCGGACTTACAAGAGGTCCTACCACCAGTAAGGTCGACGAGTACGGTTCTCATCACTTTACAGAGATGTGTGTTCATTGTACAAACACGAACAACGTAGCTGTGACAGAGACGGCCGTGTCGTATTGTAGGCAGCAAGGTCCCTCACCAAAAAACAATCAATTTAATAAATTATCCGTCATTCAACTATAATGTGTATTTTTCTTTAAGCTCATTACCGCATTGTTAGCTAGATAAGACTGCCATTTCTCATAATAATAGTGAATAATTCATAAGCTAAGTTTGACCTCAAATGAGTGTTGTTAGAGGCACCGCTGTTTATAACTAAAAGACGCATTGTTTTTTTTTTTATTAAGTTCTATAGCCGTTCAAACGTGTATTTTGAGTATTTTCGCCAATGAATCCAAAATTAACCCTGTAAAGTCTCTAATTTTAAAAATAATAATGGGCGGTCTATTGTGATTTTCTTATTACTGCATTAATAGGTACCAAACATACGGCAGTGATGATAAATGGTCACCGATGCTCACGGACATCAGCAATGTCAGGGACACTGCTGAGCGTCTGATAAGGACATCTTCTAGACTACCGAAAAAAAATAAAGACAGAGAAATCGGTGATGTAAATCGGGCAGCACATGTAACTCTCTAATTAATTCTCTGGTAAATTTGATTTACACAATCTTTTATTTGTTTATCTAAAAAAAATTAATTTTTTATTTTACTAACAATCACGCCACGTTAACTGGTCCCGTGTTAAGTTCGTAAAGAACTTGTATTACAGGTACCAGATAACGGAAATAAATGTAAGATTTTTATTATACACATACATATATTTAATATACATCCATAACCCTGGAAAATACATTTTATATTTAATTTTATCATACAAATATCTTCCCTTGGCGGGATTCGAACCCACAACCCCCTTGTTTAGTGACCATGTCACTTACCACTACACCAGACGCCCGTTTCTATTATTATAATTTACGTTAGTATATTGTATGTATTTATTTTATACTCAAATAAATTACAATTTAATAACATATTATTATGAAAAACTGTATTAAAACACAATGTAAAACAATAAACGTTGCTGCGAATCATAATCAAGGCAAAACTGGTTTACGAAATTTCCAAAACTTAAAAAATACAAACAACAAAAACATTCACGAACTGAGTAGAATTACACTGAAGGTCTCCCGAAACTCCAAACGTTTATTTATGGGACGCTTACCTTACTTTCTCGCTCCATTAAATGTTATACACAAGATTAAAAACGATACATACGTGTTTTTATGCAGATTTATACTGCATCACTTCCGTGAAACAAAGAAAAATTCGCGCGTTTTTTTTTTTTTTGTTAGCGCTCCGTGCTATGTTCCGCCACATACAGCCACGGGCAAAGCGCGGGAATCAAATGCCATGGTTGGTATGGCGCCGCAAGCGGAAATATCACAGTCATCATTGTAAACTTGCCACTGTCATTACTATTTTTTTGTTATTACGTATTCAATGCCGTATTAAAAGGAAACTGACCACTCCTAACTACTATTTCATTTCGATAATATTGTTTTTTTTTTAATTAATATTATTTGAAAATTAGAATGTGAACTCAGACTCTTAGCTTACATAAGTGTTCTTCCACCTAGAAGTTACGAATTCAATACAAGGCTTATCTGTACCTATGTCCTTTTACAACATGAAAAGGATACCGGTTATGTTTAACTCGACTACTACCGCCAGCGCTAAATGTAATAAAGAAAACTGCACGTAACATAAGACACGTAATTGTATTTAAATTTATCGATCATTTACATAAAAACAACACAAGAATGAACAGGAATTGGAAAGACAAGTCTACAAAGGTAAAGTTCCGTTATCAGTCGCCGAAACTTCTTATCAGCTAGTTGTAAATGTGGAACGCGGCGCCAAATTAAAAACTCATTAAGAACAAAACTATCTTAGTAGTATTCACGAGTTTGGAATTCCTGCGTTTGTGCCCCTTATTAATTTAAACTTGTGCGTGGTTTATGAATAAAATAGCAAATTAATGTTTGGCAAATATTTTTGACTTTGTTTGAATTTTGAATTTGAATTCTTCTTTTTCTCCACCTTATCCCACTGGGTGGGATTGGCACAGCTAAATTTTCTTTTCCATTCTCTTCTATCAACCGTCATTTCAACCCTCACTTTTCTCTCTCTCTCTCGAATTGTCATTCACACACACCATCCATGTCTTCTTCGGTCGACCTCTTCCCCCTCTACCTTGCACTACTATTTCCATACATCTCCCTAGTCTCATGCATCTTCTCTCTACGCATCACATGTCCATACCACGCTAACCGTCCGCTCTTTAAATTGTTAATTAACGGGCCTACTTTCACACTTCCTCTGATATACAGATACTCATTCCTTATCTTGTCCATTCTTGTCACTTCACACATCCATCTTACTCCATCTTAACTATTTATCGATCTTTAGCGATTGTCACTACCACGTCACCCGGAAATAATCAGCAATAGATACATTATCCTGGTAAACTAGGTCCTATTTGTGACGAAAAAATTGCGTTATTAATATACTTAGCATTTTCTACCGCTTTTGCGAGTCGTGAGCATAACTACAACAGATTTTGCGGTTTAATTCGGTTTACAGTTTAATTTTCATTTCAAAAACCGCAAACTGGCGTCCGTGACAATGAGAACTGTAAAATAGTGTTAATTATGCGTTGTCAATAGCTAAGTCTAATAACTAAATGCTTTAAATTATATTTATTAGTAAACTAGCCGTACTCGCCCGCTTCGCTGGGCATTTAAAATTAACATTATAAGGTATTTATTGTCATTCCAACACTCATATAAACATTAGCCTATCCATTAAGTGCATATATTTTCTACATGGATATCAAGTTACAAGTCAATCGGATGCATGGTTGAGTAGTTATAACGGAACATCCGCAAAAACCACTGTAGATTTATATATTGGTATAGATTTTATTGGCATAGCGAAGATAACCGCAACCTTACGTTATTGAATAACGAAGCCGTTTGCCGCGGTTTTCCCTCAGAAAACTAATTTCAAACTTCACGAACTCACAGGTATATACAGGAACATGGGCTCCTCACAAACACAGCGGATACATTTGATGAGCGAAATTATGGCAGTAACTAATATTTTGGTAACTGCTAAAACAATAATAAACTCCTATGCTATCACAACTTTATGTAAATGGGTGAGTCAGGTCACAGCCGAATGATAACTTACGGCTGTTAAAAAATAACTCGTGCACAAAAACAATATACAACTTGAAAGAAACAGGTCGCAATCTCAATTTTAATGGGTAATTAATGATCCCAATTGTCTTGTAATAACAGCTGTAATAACCTCAAAACGAGATGCATAACTAGTTCGCGGCAAAAAGATATTCTCGATAGCGTAAAAGTTAACTCAAATTTGTATGGAGTTGGAACAGCGCCCCTAGCGACAAACGTAGGCAAACTTTCCAATTCCATACAAATTTGAGTTAACTTTACTAACTACCCGTGCGGACTCACAAGAGGTCCTACCACCAGTCACCATCACCCAACAGTATTCAAACACTTTCGAACTTTTTTTTATTGCCCTTGTAGACAGACGTGCACACGGTTCACCTCATGGTTAGTGGTTACTGTCGCCCATGGACGTCAGCAATGCAAGGGGCACAGCCAAACTGCTGCCTACCATTTGTTCAAATTTCAAATTTAAAGCAAGGTAATAGACATGAATGAGAATAATCTTAAGATTGCTTTAATAACTAATAATAAATTATCCTAATGACTTTCTGGGTAAAAAATCTATAGATAAAACAATTCGCACCTTTAGAATTAAAGAGACCTATTTCCAAAATTTTGGATTTCGACTTTAATTCAACGACCTATAACGACCCCTTTCGGCGCCTCATAATAATTAAATAACCAAAAGTGGCTTATAAAGGGACAAACTTATCCGATGGATAGTCTCTTTCACTCCGTCCCCTTTCTCTACGTCTTTTCGGTTTGAAAACTTTATTCGACGTTTTCCAAAAAACATATTTTTTGGGTTGGGTCTCTATAATTCGAACGGCGCGAATTAAAATTTCAAACAACTTCTTGAGAATTAACAGTGTATGTTTTGCTTTTACCTTTATTTATTGAACAGTGACGGATCCGTGTCAAGTCAATAATGTCAACGTCTCGCGGAATCCTAAGAGAACACGAATTATGTATATTCTAAAATAACTTCACGAAACACTAAGAGCGTGAAATTTATCAGCTAATATATGCAAGCTAGTGATAGAAGCCCGCCATTCGTGTTGAAAGGCAGTTAACTGAATAAATTAAAACTTCGCCTACACGTTCGATATGAGCTCCGTCGCCAATTACCTATTCTTGCCTATAGTACCGTGATTAGGTTGAAAGTGTACCTAGTCCGGCCATAAGTTCTGTTGCAAATGAAAATGAATTTTTTTTAATGAAATAATGTAATATTATTAAAATTTATACCTACATATTTAAATAAATAAATATAAATATTTTACTAACAATCACGCCACGTTAACTGGTCCCGTGATAAGTTCGTAAAGAACTTGTGTTACAGGTACCAGATAACAGAAATAAATGTAAGATTTTTATTATACACATACATCCATAACCCTGGAAAATACATTTATATTTATCATACAAATATCTTCCCTTGGCGGGATTCGAACCCGCGACCCCCTAGTGTAGTGACCATGTCACTTACCACTACACCAGACGGATGTTGAAATTATTAAGTTGAGTTTATTAAGGTATCAGTAAAAAAAAACTATTCGAAATGGCCACTTTTGGCTTTTAAACATGCCTTTAATCTTTTCGCCACGCCAGGAATTTATGAAATTGCGCACTGTGTCCAAGGGAAATTTCGCCACTACTTACTCCAAAGATTTTTTAAGAGACTCAATGTCGCCGTGTCGTTTAAAACAGACCATGTCCTCTAAAACTGACCATAATTTGAAGTCTAAAGCGTTGAGGTCTGAGCTAGATGAGGGCCAGTCTTCAGCCCTTATAAAGTCCGGAACGGTTTCAAGCCAGGCTTGGGTAGTTCGTGCCTTGTGACCAGATGCGGAGTCCTACTGGAAAGTGCACGGTATATTTTAAAAAAAGTGTAATACTGAAAGGTTTTACAACATACTCCAAGCCTGTATCTTGATACGAATTGGCTGAAGTTTTCGCTCCTTTTTCACAAAAATGTAATTTTGTGACTCCTTGATAAGGCACCCACCAAATCATCACTGACGCAGGATGATGACCACGTTGTACCTTTCCGACAACTTGAGCAGCTTCTTTAGAACTGTGAGCGTACATGTTATCACTTTGCTTATTGTAGTGTTCTTCAATCGTGAAATATTTTTCATCGGTATAGTATAGAGGATTAACGAGTAACTACTGTAAGAGTAACTTGCCTAACGACCTGATCATTTTTTTTCCCTTAGACGTGTAATGAGCTCACGGCCCACCTGGTGTTAAGTGTTTACTGTAGCCCATAGACATCTACAAGTAAATGCGCCACCCACCTTGATATGTTCTAAGGTCTCAATATAGTTACAACGGCTGCCCCACCCTTCAAACCGAAACGTATTACTGCTTCACGGCAAAAATAGGCAGGGTGGTGGTACCTACCCGTGCGGACTCAAAAGAGGTCCTACCACCAGTGAATTCGCAATAGGCTGAGAATATCTGGCGAGAAACTCAGCGGGCTCGTTTAAGAGGCCAAGTTACGTAGTGATTAAGGAGGATCAATCAAGACTTGTCTAGGGACATCGAAAGCGGCTGACTGATGCGGAGTAATTGCCAGCGGACACGATAAACGCATTGGATCGCATGCTGTTGCAATCAACAAGACCTAGTTGCTAGGCATTCCAAGAACAAAATCATTTTAAACTTCCAAATTCAGTTCACAATTTGAAATCTATTTCATTTTGTATGTACGTGGTAACAAGAATAACTTGTTTTGGGGTTGAAAGGACATGAATAAAAGACAGAAACCTACATTATTAATCGAAGTAAAATTCAGATTACAATACTGCTATACCGGTAAGAGTAACGCCATCTATCACCGAATAACCGAACGAATGTCAAAGGATCAAGTAACATCTAGAATTCTTGAAGAGTTGATGACATCCAAGTTGAAATAAATGATTTTGAATTTGAATTTGAATTTGAATTTGAGTACAACGCCATCTATTGTCAGATAGCGGAAACACATGTCGAAGGAATTCAATTTGTGAGGAATGTTCTCGACGATTCTAGAGATATTGTATCGACTATAAAAGCGTTGCAGAGTTGGCACGCAGTTAGTAACTAATGGGAGCTACTCGAAGCGAAACAGCGAACGGATCACCTGAAGCGATGCGGAAGAAGTGAATTGAGAATTTTAAAGTGTTTGTGAAGTACCTATTTTACGTGTTCTAAGTGCTAATACAGGTTTAAGTTGTACTCCGGTAGAATTTTTATTTATCCGGAACCCCAGCGCGTAACAATACAATTGATTCAAGGTGGGTAGAAAGAAAAATACAAATATATTATATTTTATAATAAACAAAACCCAAATAAATTACAATTAAAACTACAGTAGTAATATTGTATCTCGTGTTTATTTTCAACATTATACATTATGAAGATTATGACGTATTCAAAAACTTTTTTTAACATTTCAAAAATACTTGTACGTTTCTTCACTATTTTAAACTATAAACCACATTTTTCGGTTTGATTTAAGGCAATTTTTTTTTGTTCCTGTTTGTACGCTCTATTTATTCTAACAATTTTCCATCCACTTTTGGATTTTCGCTGATAATTTCTAAAAGGTATTCGAAATAATTCTATACACTCGGGATCTTGTAATTATTCAGTACTGCGTCTTTAGTGTGAGTTTTTAACGTTCTCGATAAGGTAAAAGTTAACTCAAATTTGTATGGAGTTGGTACGGCTTCCCTTCGTTTGCCGCTAGGGGCGCTGTACGAACTCCATACAAATTTGAGTTTACTCTGGACTACGAATTAATGCGGACCGATAAAATTCACACACACAGTCCCCAAAGCAGTGAATACATTATTAAACGCAGAACCGTTTCTAAAACTGTCTATAGTAAAGTTTAATGTGATTGATCTTTGTATTTAAGAGCAGTGGCCAACGGACAACGACAAACAGTGAGGACACTTCAGATAATTTGCAGCTCTATTATAGTTAGAACCAAACGAGAATATTTGACAACTCATCACAACGAATCTTGAATTTCATTAAAACAAAATAAATAAACATTATTTTGACGTCAACATCTTACTCAATGCATGCGTCATATGTGGCCAATCGACGTGTGTTAGCATTAGCTCGGCTATTTTGGCCCCAAATGACGTCACACGTAATGACATTGCTTCGAACTTTTCGATAGTCGCGCGACAGATCATAGACAAAAGCGCTCCAATACCCATGTCTTTACGTGAACAGTTTAGTCGTCATATATATTATTATGTTTAATCCCCCCGTAAACAATTAGAATTTCATTAATAAAATCATCTTTGATTACATAAATAGAAAATTAAACCTTTTTTTTTGTGTTCACATTATTAATAATATTAGATGAAATTTTTTAATTATCTCTTATAAGATATTCATTATCTTAACTTAATAGTAAATATAAACAAAATTACATTATTATAAAATGCTATTTCCACCGGCTTCTTTGAACTTCTCTTAGCGATCAGTGTGCTTAGTGCGAGTTTTTTAACGTTCTCGATTGCGTAAAAGTTAACTGAAATTTGTATGGAGTTAGAAAAGCGCCCCTAGCGGCAAACGTACGCAAACTTTCCAACTCCATACAAATTTGAGTTAACTTTTACGCGATCAACAACGTTAAAAAGCTCGCAATAAGCACCTTAAGGCTAAGACCGACGACGCATTGGACAGTGTTACATTTAATTGAACACTCACGCGACATTATCTTAAAAGAGAATTTTAAAATTAAAACAAATTCCCGACACATAAAAACGATAACTTAACTATCATCTAATATTTATATATATATATATCTAATGTTTGTGGTTTTGTTTGTTCGCTTTCGATGCGTTTGACTTTAAATTTGGGACATTACGATGTTTTTTTGTCAAAGTTACAATTGATTTTAATGAAAAAATATATGAATTGATATCTGTTAGATTATGTATCACCTATTTGCTAGCGATGTTTTGTATCGGGCTTCTGTTTGTCTTAGGGTGACAGATGACTCAATCAATTTATTTAATCTGCGGGTAGTGCGGGGGCCGATGCATTGTCTTCTAGTTTTTTTTTAAATTGTATTTCCCCTTGTACAAACCCACGGCCACCTGGTGCCAAACGGATCCTTTAGATAAGTCTGTTCTCCAGACCTTCATATCAGATGGTGTGACTGGTTCGCCGGAGAACGAGGGAGGGTGGGAGCATCTACCCGTGCGGACTTTACTGTCATTAGTAATTAAGCAGATTTTAATTTTGGCAGATTAACATTGGAAAAGCCCTTTTTTCATCAATGGCGGATCCAGGGGGGGGTCATGGGGGTCATGACCACCCCCTGAGCTGGTTCCAGGACTTAGGTGGACCACTAATTGAATATAATGATTTTATTTATATATTTTGTCACCATACAGATTTTATGTAACTACATACCTTCAATATTTAATTAATTTAATATAATATAATAACTTTGTATAATGGCAAACGTTTGGGAACGAACGCATCTAAATTTGACTATGTGACCCCCTCCTGGCGCCAAAGCTGGATCCGCCCTTGTTTTTCATAATACCATCAATGCATGGTACGTTTTCTTTGAATACTTCAGTGTGCTTAGTGCGAGTTTTTAACGTTCTCGATAGCGTAAAAGTTAACTCATATTGGTATGGAATGGGATCGTTTGCGTAAGTTTGCCGCTAGGAGCGCTGTTTCAACTGCATACACAATTAGCTTAACTCTTACGCTATCGAGAACGTTAAGAAACTCGCACTAAGCACACAGGACAGGAGAGGAGTTGGCGTCACTAGCCACGCTGCTGCCCCTCGCCCCGAGACATGAGGTTCAATTTCCACTTGTATAAAGGTTATTTCGTCCTTCGAACCCGACATCTGCTTTACGGCAGAGACAGATAAGTCTCCGAGCGTCGACACAAAACTTGCGTCTGAAAAACTACGTAATCTTAGACACTTCATTGAGACCGGCTACGCTAGTTTAAATACTAATGTTCTCGGCTTTACTGGTGGTAGGACCTCTTGTGAGTCCGCACGGGTAGGTACCACCACACTTCCTATTTCTGCCGTGAAGCAGTAATGCGTTGCGGTTTGAAGGGCGGGGCAGCCATTGTAACTATACTGAGACCTTAGAACTCATATCACTCATATATGCAATAACAAAAAAAAGTTGTCTCCGTGACCAGTTTTAAGAGATATTTCTTTAGTTCCGTGAGAGTTCGTGGGCTCGGGCGCGGCTGTCGGTCTCTGGACCGCATCGGCTCAGCTGGCCACATGCGACGTAAGCTCCCAGACAGCACCGACCCCCGTGTTCAGACTACCCTCACAGCGAGTTGAGGGCGGCTACTCCCAGCGACTCTTCTTGCCGCTCTTCCGGACCCTCTCGGGCTTGTCGTCGGGCGGCGGCGCGGGTTCGTTGACCCCGGGCTGGACCCGCGTCTGCTCCCACGAGTGATCTGACGACGCTGTGAACTGAAATATCGGATGTTCCAACGAGTCGTGTACTTTACTGTCTTACAACGTCTCACAACTTGAGGCGTTTTTAAAAAAAAAAAAAAAGCGGTTTTATGACCTGGTAACTAAGACCTTTAAGTCAAGTCTTATTTTAATTTATATTCTTATTTTTATGAAAAATGATAATATGGAATGGAGTGAAATGAAATGAAGATGATTAATTTGAGACATTAATTAACTGGAATGAAATTATCTTAGTAAAATGGTGGTCATTTACTAAGATTTTTTCAGTGGACTTTTTGGAGGATCCCGAGAAGTTACGTCCAGCGGCTTTGTTTCATTTTCTCACATTTGTGTACTTTCACAGATATTAAACAGTTAATAAACCACCGTTATTAGACATTTATACCTGAAGAAACACTAAATAGACAAAATAACACAAAACACACCACTTCACTCTTCGCGTTCCCGCCAAAAAGTCCTTGAGGCATGAGATTAAAGTCTCGATTTCACCGTATGAGGAGTGTTCTCGCAGCGGGTAGTAGCAGGTAGGTAACCACTAGACGTGTGGACATACTACCAATTGTTATACGCATTATATTTTTTAACAATTCCAAATATTTTAAGCGTATATACTCTTTTCATTTATAGTATTTAAGAATTTGTTAAATAATTAAGATTTTAGTAATCGTCAGCGTGAAGGTGAGTTAGGGTTGTGTTGTCGCACCTGGTTGTACTGTGAGCGGAAGGCCTGCTTGAGGGAGGCGAGGCGGTCGGTGGCGGGCCCGTGCGGCTCGCAGGGCGCGGGGGGCGCGGGGGGCAGCCCCGGCCGCTCCTTGTACCTGCGCACGACACATACTCAATGACCACACGTGGAGGGGGGGGGCATGAACTCCTAATAAACTTTCCATAAAATGTATATTTGTATAAATACTGTCGAAATAGATTCCAAAACACCCTGTATAGTGTACAATTTAATTGGTAACTATCTATATTTTTCGCCTTGATATACCCTTTGTGGGACACCCTGTATATCCCTTTTGGGCATCTCAATTCAGAGCTCTGTTTAACACATCGACTGTCATGTAGGTCACCGGTGCCCTACGCGGCGCACTGAAGTAATTATCTCGATTTCTGTTATTAAACGCCTAGATTGCCTTCTTTTGTTTGTTAACGTATGTTTTAGTCTTTTAGGTCTCTTGAAAAAGATTCATTCTCATTATCTTTGCATTCGTTTTTCCCAGAGTCTACTAGATGCTCCGACTCCTTAATGATAAGTCGAAGAGAGAAATCGAAACAATTACTTTAGTGCCTACATGGCAGTGAACGTGTTAAGCTCACCTTATTAGCTTATGAATATTTAAAAACATCTAATATTTAAAACAATTATAATCTAATATTAAAAAAAAAGACGTGACCGCTGAGTTTCTTGCCAGTTCTTCTCAGCACGGAGGCTAGTTTTTGTGAATTGACGGTAGTTCTTTTTGACAAATTCAACAAGTGTACTTACATTTATATTGAAAAAAAATATTTTTTTGTTGATTTTATTTGATTTACCCCAAGCCGCAGCCGCCGATGTTAAGATTCTTTCCTTTTCCTTTCTTGAAGCGCGACTTCCTAAACCAGGCCGACTGCATCGCCAACTGCAGAAGCTCGTCGGGCACCACCTGCGACGCGAGATGCACCTCGATCGATCGCTCTTGTCTAATCCCATCCAAATAGGGACAGACAAGATGTTATGAAATTAGTATACAGAATTTTTTTATTGCCCTTGTAGGCAGACGAGCACACGGCCCACTTGATGGTGAGCGGTTATCGTCGCTCATGGACTTCAGCAATGCCAAGGGCAGAGCCAAGCCGCTGCCTACTGCTTAATAGTCTCCACAAGCCTCGTTTGAAGAAGGACATGTCATAGCGCTCGGGAAACACCGTGGAGGGGAGCTCATTCCATAGCCGGATGGTACGTGGTAAAAAATACCTTTGATTTGATATGTTAAAAAACTCGCACTAAGCACACTGGATTGGGTTATAGCGTGAACAGTAGTCGGGTGACGTCACAGCACCGACAGACTGGGTAGAGGTACTGGCCTGTTGCGCGGCCTCCAGGTTCCTCAGCAGGTGCCCCGCGAAGTCCCGGTCGTGCTGGCGCAGCAGCAGCGAGTGCGCGTCGCCCGGCACGCCGGCGCGGCCCGTGCGGCCCACGCGGTGCGTGTGCGTGTCGATGTCGCGCGCCACCGTGTAGTTCAGCACGGTGCGCACGTGCGGGATGTCCAGGCCGCGGGCTGCGGGCGGGGGGTACCGATGTAGCCTTGCTCGATATTTATTAACAGTAACATTTTTATTTTATTTTTTACTAGCCCGCGACTCCCTCCGCGTGGAATAGTCACTTTGGCATAACGCTAAATTTTACCCCCCACTTCATTTACGTAGAAAGTGAAAATATTTTTGAATTATAGAATGTTAAGGAGCTATTTGCTTAAATAGCTCCTATAGGGGCTTCCCTATTTTGAAACATTCTTTATTGGTGCTCCACTTGTATTGGCCTTACCGCTTTGTTTACATATTAGCCTTCCTCAATAAATGGGTTATCTAACACTGAAAGAATTTTTCAAATCGGACCAGTAGTTCCTGAGATTAGCACGTTCATACAAACTTTTCAGCTTTATAATATTAATATAGATTGCATGGATAGTTAGACCTGGTATTAAGTGGTTACTGGAGCCCATAAATATCTACAACCTTAATGCCGCCACCTACCTTGAGATATGAGTTCTAAGGTCTCAGTATAGTTACAATGGCTAGCCCGCCCTTCAAACCAAAACGCATTACTGCTTCACAGCAAAAATAGACAGGGCGGTGATACCTACCCGCGCGAACTCACAAGAAGTCCTACCACCAGTAATACAATACGTTTAAGTATAATGTAGCGTACCGGCAACGTCGGTGGCTACTAGTATGTTAGTCTCCTGCCTCTTGAAGGCCGTGATGACTCTGTTCCTGTCCGCCTGCTCCATGTCCCCGTGCAGCAGCAGCGCGTCGTACTGCTGCACGCCGAGGTTGGCGGCCGTCTGCTCCGCCTCCAGCTGCCGTGTTCAGAAACTGTGTTTTTACTACCTAGTATCTTTTTGAAACGAAGTTCCTTATGGGGCGATGCGGACGAGTACCGTAACCGGGAAAAAACGTCCATAACGTAAGATTTTTATTAGTAATGCACACAGTGTACGACTTAACTTTGTAATAATCGGATCGGGAGGATCCGTAATGACGTGTTTAGGGTAACATCCGACTGTTTACCATTCGGTCCACAAGACAGGGTAGTATGTAGATAGGGTGGTATGTACCTAGTATCGATATTATATCTAGTATTATGAACGATCTACTAGGTACAACAGAGCCAGCCTTACTCTTGTTTCTAGTCACAAAAACTAGGGATATCTAAAGGGGAGGAGACACTTTTTGCTTAGCTCGTTTCCAAAGAGAAAGTAAAGTCTTATCAGAAGTAATTAAATAACAAGTAATAATTTAAATTATTACACAGTTATTACTACTAATACTAGTAACTATTGCCATTGTACAGACGCGCATATGGTGCTCATCGTCGCTCAAGGACGTCGGCAGAGCTAAGCTGCTGCCTACCTGCTGAACTCTCCTCAAGCCTCGTCTGAAGACGCTGATGGTGAATGTTTCTGTCCTCTTAGTGGAATAGCGAAGAGTGCTCACGGTAAATTATTAGTTTAATTAAAGATATTAATGTGAGGCGCTCGGTTCTTACCTTTTTCGTAACGAATATGAGCACGCTTCCCGCCGACAGGAACTCAACTAAGTTACTGAGCAGCCATGACCACTTCTCTTCTGGTTTGTTGAATATTCTGTAACAGAAGACGTTTCGGTTAGTATAATAGGTATTTAATGATCGGCACTATACATTGCAGTGTGAAATTATAGTGTTTTAAAACTATTAGTGAACCCCACGGCGCTCCGTTACCAGTCCAACACGTCACCGCAGCTCTGCTGACGGATACCCCGGCCGGAGGACACCTCGTGTCGCGGACGCTGTGTGATGGACCAAGTAACTGCGAATGCCGCTGTATATTTATTTTGTGCGACAGGTAAGGTGTCTGTTGGCTACGGAGCCTGAAAATGGAACCTATCCATATTGTGATTGCACACATACAGATCACTCAGTTCCGAGACACCAGCGGCACTGCCCGAGAGGATCTTACGTGGTGCTGTGAGTGCGCCGTCTCCCCCGCGGCGCCGTGCTGCTAGTGCGGGCACACTGAGCGTGACGTACCGGACGTGCTGCGTGACGAGGTGCGCCGTCTCCCCCGGGGCGCCGTGCTGCTAGTGCGGGCACACTGAGCGTGACGTACCGGACGTGCTGCGTGACGAGGTGCGCCGTCTCCCCCGGGGCGCCGTGCTGCTAGTGCGGGCACACTGAGCGTGACGTACCGGACGTGCTGCGTGACGAGGTGCGCCGTCTCCCCCGGGGCGCCGTGCTGCTAGTGCGGGCACACTGAGCGTGACGTACCGGACGTGCTGCGTGACGAGGTGCGCCGTCTCCCCCGCGGCGCCGTGCTGCTAGTGCGGGCACACTGAGCGTGACGTACCGGACGTGCTGCGTGACGAGGTGCGCCGTCTCCCCCGGGGCGCCGTGCTGCTAGTGCGGGCACACTGAGCGTGACGTACCGGACGTGCTGCGTGACGAGGTGCGCCGTCTCCCCCGGGGCGCCGTGCTGCTAGTGCGGGCACACTGAGCGTGACGTACCGGACGTGCTGCGTGACGAGGTGCGCCGTCTCCCCCGGGGCGCCGTGCTGCTAGTGCGGGCACACTGAGCGTGACGTACCGGACGTGCTGCGTGACGAGGTGCGCCGTCTCCCCCGGGGCGCCGTGCTGCTAGTGCGGGCACACTGAGCGTGACGTACCGGACGTGCTGCGTGACGAGGTGCGCCGTCTCCCCCGGGGCGCCGTGCTGCTAGTGCGGGCACACTGAGCGTGACGTACCGGACGTGCTGCGTGACGAGGTGCGCCGTCTCCCCCGGGGCGCCGTGCTGCTAGTGCGGGCACACTGAGCGTGACGTACCGGACGTGCTGCGTGACGAGGTGCGCCGTCTCCCCCGCGGCGCCGTGCTGCTAGTGCGGGCACACTGAGCGTGACGTACCGGACGTGCTGCGTGACGAGGTGCGCCGTCTCCCCCGGGGCGCCGTGCTGCTAGTGCGGGCACACTGAGCGTGACGTACCGGACGTGCTGCGTGACGAGGTGCGCCGTCTCCCCCGGGGCGCCGTGCTGCTAGTGCGGGCACACTGAGCGTGACGTACCGGACGTGCTGCGTGACGAGGTGCGCCGTCTCCCCGCGGCGCCGTGCTGCTAGTGCGGGCACACTGAGCGTGACGTACCGGACGTGCTGCGTGACGAGGTGCGCCGGCTCCCCCGCGGCGCCGTGCTGCTAGTGCGGGCACACTGAGCGTGACGTACCGGACGTGCTGCGTGACGAGGTGCGCCGGCTCCCCCGCGGCGCCGTGCTGCTAGTGCGGGCACACTGAGCGTGACGTACCGGACGTGCTGCGTGACGAGGTGCGCCGGCTCCCCCGCGGCGCCGTGCTGCTAGTGCGGGCACACTGAGCGTGACGTACCGGACGTGCTGCGTGACGAGGTGCGCCGTCTCCCCCGGGGCGCCGTGCTGCTAGTGCGGGCACACTGAGCGTGACGTACCGGACGTGCTGCGTGACGAGGTGCGCCGTCTCCCCGGGGCGCCGTGCTGCTAGTGCGGGCACACTGAGCGTGACGTACCGGACGTGCTGCGTGACGAGGTGCGCCGTCTCCCCCGGGGCGCCGTGCTGCTAGTGCGGGCACACTGAGCGTGACGTACCGGACGTGCTGCGTGACGAGGTGCGCCGTCTCCCCCGGGGCGCCGTGCTGCTAGTGCGGGCACACTGAGCGTGACGTACCGGACGTGCTGCGTGACGAGGTGCGCCGTCTCCCCCGGGCGCCGTGCTGCTAGTGCGGGCACACTGAGCGTGACGTACCGGACGTGCTGCGTGACGAGGTGCGCCGTCTCCCCCGCGGCGCCGTGCTGCTAGTGCGGGCACACTGAGCGTGACGTACCGGACGTGCTGCGTGACGAGGTGCGCCGTCTCCCCCGGGGCGCCGTGCTGCTAGTGCGGGCACACTGAGCGTGACGTACCGGACGTGCTGCGTGACGAGGTGCGCCGTCTCCCCCGGGGCGCCGTGCTGCTAGTGCGGGCACACTGAGCGTGACGTACCGGACGTGCTGCGTGACGAGGTGCGCCGTCTCCCCCGCGGCGCCGTGCTGCTAGTGCGGGCACACTGAGCGTGACGTACCGG
This sequence comes from Bombyx mandarina, assembly GCF_030267445.1. Lineage (NCBI taxonomy): Eukaryota > Metazoa > Arthropoda > Insecta > Lepidoptera > Bombycidae > Bombyx > Bombyx mandarina. The sequence continues at coordinate 14,605,185 of NC_143215.1, read as the reverse complement.
ACGTGCTGCGTGACGAGGTGCGCCGGCTCCCCCGCGGCGCCGTGCTGCTAGTGCGGGCACACTGAGCGTGACGTACCGGACGTGCTGCGTGACGAGGTGCGCCGGCTCCCCCGCGGCGCCGTGCTGCTAGTGCGGGCACACTGAGCGTGACGTACCGGACGTGCTGCGTGACGAGGTGCGCCGGCTCCCCGCGGCGCCGTGCTGCTAGTGCGGGCACACTGAGCGTGACGTACCGGACGTGCTGCGTGACGAGGTGCGCCGTCTCCCCCGGGGCGCCGTGCTGCTAGTGCGGGCACACTGAGCGTGACGTACCGGACGTGCTGCGTGACGAGGTGCGCCGTCTCCCCCGGGGCGCCGTGCTGCTAGTGCGGGCACACTGAGCGTGACGTACCGGACGTGCTGCGTGACGAGGTGCGCCGTCTCCCCCGGGGCGCCGTGCTGCTAGTGCGGGCACACTGAGCGTGACGTACCGGACGTGCTGCGTGACGAGGTGCGCCGTCTCCCCCGGGGCGCCGTGCTGCTAGTGCGGGCACACTGAGCGTGACGTACCGTGCTGCGTGACGAGGTGCGCCGTCTCCCCCGCGGCGCCGTGCTGCTAGTGCGGGCACACTGAGCGTGACGTACCGGACGTGCTGCGTGACGAGGTGCGCCGTCTCCCCCGGGGCGCCGTGCTGCTAGTGCGGGCACACTGAGCGTGACGTACCGGACGTGCTGCGTGACGAGGTGCGCCGTCTCCCCCGGGCGCCGTGCTGCTAGTGCGGGCACACTGAGCGTGACGTACCGGACGTGCTGCGTGACGAGGTGCGCCGTCTCCCCGCGGCGCCGTGCTGCTAGTGCGGGCACACTGAGCGTGACGTACCGGACGTGCTGCGTGACGAGGTGCGCCGGCTCCCCCGCGGCGCCGTGCTGCTAGTGCGGGCACACTGAGCGTGACGTACCGGACGTGCTGCGTGACGAGGTGCGCCGGCTCCCCCGCGGCGCCGTGCTGCTAGTGCGGGCACACTGAGCGTGACGTACCGGACGTGCTGCGTGACGAGGTGCGCCGGCTCCCCCGCGGCGCCGTGCTGCTAGTGCGGGCACACTGAGCGTGACGTACCGGACGTGCTGCGTGACGAGGTGCGCCGGCTCCCCCGCGGCGCCGTGCTGCTAGTGCGGGCACACTGAGCGTGACGTACCGGACGTGCTGCGTGACGAGGTGCGCCGGCTCCCCCGCGGCGCCGTGCTGCTAGTGCGGGCACACTGAGCGTGACGTACCGGACGTGCTGCGTGACGAGGTGCGCCGTCTCCCCCGCGGCGCCGTGCTGCTAGTGCGGGCACACTGAGCGTGACGTACCGGACGTGCTGCGTGACGAGGTGCGCCGGCTCCCCCGCGGCGCCGTGCTGCTAGTGCGGGCACACTGAGCGTGACGTACCGGACGTGCTGCGTGACGAGGTGCGCCGGCTCCCCCGCGGCGCCGTGCTGCTAGTGCGGGCACACTGAGCGTGACGTACCGGACGTGCTGCGTGACGAGGTGCGCCGGCTCCCCCGCGGCGCCGTGCTGCTAGTGCGGGCACACTGAGCGTGACGTACCGGACGTGCTGCGTGACGAGGTGCGCCGGCTCCCCCGCGGCGCCGTGCTGCTAGTGCGGGCACACTGAGCGTGACGTACCGGACGTGCTGCGTGACGAGGTGCGCCGGCTCCCCCGCGGCGCCGTGCTGCTAGTGCGGGCACACTGAGCGTGACGTACCGGACGTGCTGCGTGACGAGGTGCGCCGGCTCCCCCGCGGCGCCGTGCTGCTAGTGCGGGCACACTGAGCGTGACGTACCGGACGTGCTGCGTGACGAGGTGCGCCGTCTCCCCCGCGGCGCCGTGCTGCTAGTGCGGGCACACTGAGCGTGACGTACCGGACGTGCTGCGTGACGAGGTGCGCCGGCTCCCCCGCGGCGCCGTGCTGCTAGTGCGGGCACACTGAGCGTGACGTACCGGACGTGCTGCGTGACGAGGTGCGCCGGCTCCCCCGCGGCGCCGTGCTGCTAGTGCGGGCACACTGAGCGTGACGTACCGGACGTGCTGCGTGACGAGGTGCGCCGGCTCCCCCGCGGCGCCGTGCTGCTAGTGCGGGCACACTGAGCGTGACGTACCGGACGTGCTGCGTGACGAGGTGCGCCGGCTCCCCCGCGGCGCCGTGCTGCTAGTGCGCACACTGAGCGTGACGTACCGGACGTGCTGCGTGACGAGGTGCGCCGGCTCCCCCGCGGCGCCGTGCTGCACGCGGACGGGGTCGTGCAGCGCGTCCCGTGCCAGTCGCTCCACGCGGCGCGGGAAGGTCGCGGAGAACAGCAGCGCCTGTCGCTCCGGCCGCACGTGGTTGCAGATCGAACGGACTTGTGGCTCTAGCATATCACAATTAAAAACATCATTCGAATTATTTGACCATTAAAATTTGATAATCTTATTGTTCTATTATTTTAAACTACTTTATTTCAAGTACTACATTGAAGTGAAGTGAAGTGAAGCAGCGTGCCAAAATATGACCTTCATTTCAATAACTAGGAACTACAGATGCCTAATCTAAAAAAATTAATATGTTTTACTGTTTGTGGTGTGGTATATTTAGGATGAGCAGGATTCGAGCTTGAATCCTGCTCACCCTTTGCCAGTAGAATATCATTTTTTTATGTATTATACAAAATTAATCCACATTTGTTATAATTAACTAATTTATCTATGAATTAATTACATTTAACCATAATAAGTGTTATCACAAATTATTAGTGACTCACCGAATCCCATATCAAACATTCTGTCAGCCTCGTCGAGCACTAGATAAGTCACCCTTTGTAGATTTGTAGCTTTACACTTGACCAAGTCTATAACGCGTCCCGGTGTGCCTACTATTATTTCTGCACCACCACCTGGAATATCAAGCATTTGATTTACATCATTGTCTATAAAATGGTAAGAATCAGATAATAACTTTTTACTGGTAGTAGGACCTCTTGTGAGACCGCGCGGGTAGATACCACCACCCTGCCTATTTCTGCTGTGAAGCAGTAATGCGTTTCGGTTTGAAGGGTAGAGCAGCCGTTGTAACTGTACCTGAGACCTTAGAACTTATGTCTCAAGGTGGGTGGCGCATTTACGTTGCAGATGTCTATGGGCTCCAGTAAACATTTAACACCAGGTGGGCTGTGAGCTCGTACACCCATTAAGCAATAACAAAAAAATTTTAAATTAAATGTTAGTAACATCACTGCAAATGAACAATTAAGTAAATGCTAGCGTCAGAAAACTGGAGCCTAGATAGTCAGTCTATTGTATAAAATCCTAAACCTATGTACAAGACAACTTTGGGCAAAGGAATACTGTAGAAATAGTTGACAGATTATTTTGTTATGGTGTACGGTGACGTCATTGTGCAAAATAATGATTCTCACGCTTTAGCATATATTTAGAATGCTTATCACTTCTATATTTCTGAACAGCTTAAAATTCTTTCTTTGTATAATAACATAAAAAATACATCAGCCAACCATCTACTGGTGGTAGGACTCTTGTGAGTCTTGACGGGTAGGTACCACCGCCTTGCCTATTTCTGCCGTAAAGCAGTAATACGTTTCGGTTTGAAGGGCAGGGCAGCCGTTGTAACTATACTGAGACCTTAGAACTTATATCTCAAGGTGGGTGGCGCATTTACGTTGTAGATGTCTATGGGCTCCAGTAACCACTTAACATCAGGTGGGCTGTAAGCTCATCCACCTATCTAAGCAATAAATAAAAAACACTCCCAACAGCAATAGTTCAATAGTACATTAAGAATTAAATAACAGGCGACTCCACTTCTGTTTGGCTAAAATATAATGTTTGGATACAACACAGGACTAGATTATTTCGTGACGATCTCGGCTGCTGCCACCTGAGATTATTTTTATTTAAATCAACCTTTGGAATAATGACCTTCCAACGCTTTAACTTGTTCCCATTTCGATCCACCACCGTAGCAGCACACACACCTTATGTTGTACACTTTACCGAATTTCTTCGCTTCCATGTAAATCTGAAATAGAAACATCAAAGAATAAAAGCAACAACATTAAAGCAATCTCGTAGACATAGCTCGCAGCAACCTAAAGTTTATATGAGTGTGTTACTATTTATAATATTTACAAAATTCAAGCAAAAAATAAATACAAAAATTTTTCCCTAAAACAATAAGTTATCTCATTAGTAATTCTAAACACAATGATATAATATTTACTAACAGTGTAAATAATTATAGTTTTTTGTACTGCACACAATGTATCTATCACGTACAGATGACACGTCAGGTCAGCACTACGCTATTACAAAATCTGAACTATTGATGCATCGCACATGAAGTGCTATAACATATATAATATACGGTGCTATAAAATACATATAAACTTATACAATTTTGATTAACACTGAACTGAGTATGAGAAAATACGTTTTTTAGTTATTAGTTATAGTAAGTGGAGAGAGATGTTTGCTTTTACTGATGAAGTTTGTAGTTTAAATATTATCATTTTATTTCTATAGCCTAGCAGAACTATATAAGAAGTATATTAGTAAGATGTTTAATTTTTCAACATTTCTCCTGAAAAATTACATAATTTGCATAAGTGACGTTACCACACCGTATGTGCGATATATATAATCATATGTTTAGCTTTCGTTAATTACATTTTCTGTTTATGTTCGGCCACTACAGCATCGAGAGTGCTATCCTTTGAATTTAAATGTATCTTATCTATACCTGTTGAGCTAATTCTCTGGTGGGAGCAAGGATGAGTCCTATTGGTCCATCGCCGGGCGCCAATTCCTTCTGATCCATGATGTGAACCAGTAGCGGCCACAGAAACGCGCACGTCTTGCCTGAGCCGGTTCTGGCAATACCTAGAAATTATAAAGCTAAAGTTGAAGACTTATCTTGTTGGCAAATTGTTTAATGACAAAGAATAGCCGTTGCTATAACAACCGGTTTGTTTTCATTCTATTATAGAGTATACACTATAGTTCACTGAAACCATAATTTAAAGTGCATTTAATTATTTATTTAATTAATTATTTTAGCAACTAAGGCAAATTTCACTATTCACTTCGCTTTCTTGAGATGACCCGTCCGTCGCTTCACTTTGAATAACTTTATGTCGTCAATGACACGCCGTAATAATTCGTTTCGATTTTAAAAGCCCTTTTAAAGAGATAACTAATGTCGATGCTTGTTCCTACATGGTATGGTATAGTATGGTTTTATAGACAAAATACATCAGAAGTGTGTGGATACAACATTACCTAATTGCCAAAAAATTAATAATAGTTTAAAAAAACTAAAAACATACGCTTTTATAGAGAATCCAACTAATAAATAGAAAATAAATTTTAATAAATTTGAATTAAAAATAGTGTAAGAAAAAATGATTTTATTGTAAAAAAAAGGAAAACAAAAAATGGCTAATCCTGATTATCCTAGTAAGGATAACGGATCAAACTGTTTAAAATATTGAATTGTCATCGGACCTTAATAAGTATGCCAAATTCCGAGCTAATCTGACGTTTTGAAGGGGATCAAAATCATGTTCAAAGATTCCATTACATCTCTGAAGCTGATAAAAGCGTATTAATTACTACTTATTGGCTCGTACCCAATACTATTACCTGGATTTAAATATAAAAAAGATCAATACATTTATGCAGTAAATACTTAAAATCCTCATTGAGCAGTGTCGATGCGTACCAATAATGTCTCGTCCAGACAAGGCGGCGGGCACGCCAGCGGCCTGCACGGGCGTGGGCTGCGTGTACTCCGAGCGGCGGATGGCGCGCATCAGCTGCTCGTCGAACCCGAGGTGAGCGAAGCTGCTCACGGGCCGAGGGGGGTCCGGACCCGTTATCTGATGAACCAAACAACATGCTTTAAAGGAGTATTTGTGTCATCGGACCATACAGTGACAATACTCTGGCTGGCTATTCACCTAACTAGTCCTAGCTAATGCTTTCCTGTTGCACATCCATGGTATATTATCTGCCCAATTTATCTCTTCCCAAATTAATCCTACCACCAGCCTCCTTGTACCTCTAACTTTACTAGTGATTGGCCATTTAGTAAAACTGCTCAAGTTATAATAAATTAATAAAAATACATGACTTAAAATACTAATTTACAAAATATTTTTATTATTAACCAGTGAAACCCAGCATTATACCACTTTTCTGTGATTATAATTTATAAAATAGATCTATTGAGAGATTATTGTGCCAATGATGGTATTATAATGATTTTTTGACAAAATCCTTTCCTAAAGCAAAGCAAAGCAAACAGCAACAACTGTACGAAGTTACAAGGCAACGGGATATGTCTACGTAAGTTCTGATGCACACATTGTTATTCTTTTTTTTTTATTGCTTAAATGGGCGAACGAGTTCATAGACATCTACAACGAGAGATTTGAGTTCTAAGGTCTCAGGATAGTTACAACAGCTGCCCCACCCTTCCAAACCAAAACGCATTACTACTTCAGAGCAAAAATATGCGGAGTGGCGGTACCTACCCGTGCAGACTCACAAGAGGTGAATTTATAAACATTAGTAAAATGTCAATATTAAACATACCTTCACACCTAAATTCTTTTTTAATTCCTCAACTTGTTGATGTGTGAGCTTTTCAATATCTTCATGAGGAGTGTAGAAGTTCTTTTCAAATGGTTCATAGTCTATCTCAGAGTGGTCTATAGGAGGTAAGGGATCGATGAACTTTTTCTTCGCTGGAGCTAAAGGATTGCCATCTTCATCATATTCTATTTCTACATCAGATGTGTCATCTGCATTATTCAGAGGATTTTCTTCCATATACCTAAAAGTTTAATGTAAAAATACAAATAATTACATCAGTTGAGCTTTGCATTGTATATCATTAAGATTCCACCACACCTCAAGGGTGTCGATTTTCTACAGATCCACATAACCAGTAGAACAAATATTTACAAACAGATCACATCAAGCAATTTGAAGATTTTATAAGATCTACATAAGCTTTTTTACAGGTTTATTCCATAAATTACAGCTATAAAAGGACGTAATTACAGCTAAATTAACAAAAAACAATGAACGTAAAATTACAAGTAACTTACTTATAATAACTCTCTTCATCATCCATATCATCAATATCACCCCTAGTTCCTCTCACACTGTCTTTTCCGCTGGCTGCATTCTCCTTACTGGTGACCAAATCCCGAGCTGCCTGTTGTTCCAACCCAGCCATGTAGGCATCTAGAGGATCTTCATCATCATCATCAGCCTGCAATTTTGTAAAAAAAATAGAATTCAATAAGCTATATCTGCATACAACAGTTGACAGGCATTTTAATCAGAGAATCTTAAGTCATGATATTTGTTAATGATGAGAAGATTTTTCTATGAGTGGTACAATTCGCTGAGCTGTTTTTGCTGCAATGTAATCCTGTATTATGTATTCTAATGGTAGGATAACAATTGCAATTTTTTGGTTCCCATTAAAATAGGCTGCTGATTGATCATGTATTTTTCAGCTCATTAATTTCGAAGTGAATATTGTCAAGGATAAAAAAAACAAATCAAAGTCGTATTAAGTAGCTGAAACGACTAGATGATCATAGCCAACTGATGTTACTGATGCTGAAAAACACGATACTAAGAACATTACAATTTAAATAAAAAAATTTAAAAAAAATTGGCAGAATTAAATTTTGAAGATAAAATATCCAATTCTAGAGTTCAAGAACTATTGAACCCATGAGTCTCGGTCACTATCCACATGTATCTGTTTACATATTTATAAAATATCATCATATGCAGGACAGATTCTTGCTGTCATCTACATACTTACCCTAGAACTGCTTGCTGCATTAGTAGGGCTTCCTGGTGCAGGTATATAAGCCAACGCTGGTGTTGGAGGTTCATCATCATCATCAAAATACCTACGAAACAGAGTCATGGTATCATTTTCGAGCAAAACATAAATGTGTTTGTAAAATTTGTGAGAAAGACAAAGATATTAATCTAGAAATTCTACTTTATTCTAACAAATTAAAGCTTTGCTCTTACTCATCCTCTGTTTTGGCGCGTTTCTTCCCAAGAGTACCCCATGTGCCGGTAACTGCATTTTGTGTAATAGCACTCATTGTAGAATATCCTTGTTTTGAAAGACCACTGGAAGGCGGTGGGACAGCATGCATAGACGTCGTTGGAGGCGGCACAGCATGGAGAGACACATTCGAAGGGTTTCGCTTCGGCATCGAGAAGCCGGCAAACCCCATTCCTCTACCACCACCGCCCGGATAACTCATTGCGATATTTATTTAATCACAAAATAAAAATTTCTAGTGTTCAAGCCAATTTATAAGGTTATGTGTCTCCTGTATATCATAAATATTGTTTCCTTCAATTTAGAGGTAAACATGAACCCATTGTCAATTATAATGCATGACAATTTCAAAGTAGGTACGTACCTACTACGTATCAAATAATAATTAATTAAATTATTGGCAAGCAACTGTATACTATGTATAAATTGAGAAATATCAATTTTTTTTAGTCTTGCCAAAGAGTATCAAACGCGAAGAATTATTAGTCCTAAATAGTCTAGGAATATTAAGTGTATAATCTATGGTCTAGGACATCTAGGTAGTAGTAGTTTTAGTTTTCTAATTGGAAAGGCAAAGGTATCATACCATGCACCTTAAATTTTTTTAAATGAAAAATGATTTTGTGAAATGAAGTTAATTAACATGAAACATGGCATGAAATGAAATGAGATGAAATTGTTGGACGGTTAAATTTGACGGGATTGGGTTCTGTAGGAGATGAGGGGCTATTTAAAAACACACTTCTTCATTCTAAATATATTACAGATAGTTTGAACACTGTTACACCATTATAAAATTATTATCTTTATATTTTTATAAAACTCTTACATGTTTCTTTGACCGTGTCTAGATGAGAAGTTCTGACTTTTTCTTACGAGAAGACAATCATCTGTTTTTTAAATATTTAAAATAATTCTAATATTCTAAATCTGTAATTATGTGTCAAGTGTTGCCTGCCATTACATTTATATTCAAACTCCATCAGAAATGAAATGAAAAGAATTTTTTACTCAAACTCATTATTTAAAATTTGATTTTGATATTGTGGGCTTAACCTACATTCCACGTACACACACTTAAGTACTCATTACAATATCGTACCGCATCAATCAGCTGGCCGCCCGTTCGTTTGTGCTGTGGACACGCGCACTTTTTTTTTTTTTTTTTTTAATATGGATGGAATGTCGCGTACAGCTCGAAAAAGTACTCCTACGCAGCTGATCGCGGCTAGTCACATCCCCAGTTGGAGCTTATATCAAGACTGAACGCACCTCGCTTTTGCAGAATATTTACCTTGTTTCCGAAGCTTTTGCCTCGCTTTTGATAACGCGCTTTCCTTGTGCTTATCGTAATTGTATTGTCGTGTAAAGTGTCTTCTATGTATAAACTGAATCTCTTCTGTGCTCGTAACCTTTTATTCTTCATTATTATAACAATATAGACTTTGTTGTTTTCTCGTGTGGACTAGTGTTGACTGTAATAAACATTAGTGTGCAAGGTGTCGTAATTGATTTACCACCCAAACACCGACGACGCCTACTCAGGTACTTACTCCATTATAATACACACCACCGACGACCCATACCCATTCGCGTCTTTAATATTTTAATACCCTTCTTCAACAGTTGTCAAAGTGAAGCGATCAGTTAAGATTATTTTAATGTGTATTTTCTAAAGCTTTTAAATATTTATAATATATTAGAAATAGATTGTGCTAGAGTTCGTATTCAATTATTAATTAGAAATATTGGTAGATACAATTTTTTAAATGAAATACGTATTTAATACATGTTCACAAACGACTTTCATGACGACGGAATAATCGTGAATCGTGTATTAAAAATAAAACCTGCAAAAATTGTAATTTGCGTAAGTACTGGTGCCTCTACGGGAAGGTACCACTATCCTGCCTCTTTCTGCGGTGAAATAGTATTGCGTTTCAGTAAGAAACGTGGGAAAACCGTTGTTCTATAAGCCTGAGACTTAAAATTCATTCCTTAAGGTGGGTGGTGCCATTTACATGTACACTAGGTGGCACGTGTCCGCGACATAGTCAGATAGTCTGAGGTCAACGTGAATCCAAATACAAAACTTCAGAGAATATTTTTAAGAATTGTGATAGATTTCCAAAATGATAATTATTGAACATCGCATTCAATTCCATTTTACTTCATCCAATTACATTCCTTTTGTGTAATCAATTCGTACGTTATGTTCCCTACATTACCTTAACCTGTCCAAGAGAACGATTCAATCAACAAAAATATTCTTCTGTGATAGTTTTGAGTGCTTATAGACTTTTTATTGAAGTGAAACTTCTTTAGAATCGTTGTGTGTGATTTCAAACTCGATGAAACGAAATGAAACGAAACGAAAAAATAAGTGTGCCGCGATTGGCTTACTAAAGCGGCTCCGAGCGGCGCCGACAAATCACCAAGCGCTCCACACGGTCTCGCGTCCCCGACTAGTTCAGTGTGTTTTTGATATCTGTGCACGCTGTCGTGACTCTCGGAGCGCCCTGAGATACTTTTATTTCTATTTAGTTTGTTATCAATGGATGTCGCTGCACGTAAATTCAACAATTCCTGAATCGCGGTGACGCGGTCAACACATTTGATGACGTTCTTGTATTTCTCTTCCGAAATCATACTTACCTGGCGTAGGGATGCCGTGGTCGTGCAGGTGGTTTCCCCAGGGTGAGGCTGCTCCATTGCAGGCCGGAGTGGTGGACCCTTGCGATTATTTATATTTTTATAAGTTTCACTTCTAGCGTGTGTGACTTACTTGCACACACATTTTTTTTTTTGGTTAAATAAATTTTTCTTCAGCATTAAACGTATAAATGCGGAGACTTAATAACAGTTTGACTTCTGTGCACAAGTATGAGAAAATGAAACCAAGTCGATGGCATTTCGGGTTCTTCCAAAAGGGCTATTGAGTTTTTAGTGTATTTCCACTTTTTGTGAATTATTGAAGCTCATTTAATTCAATTTTCATACAACAAAGAGAAATTCGGCCATTGTTACAAAATAGTTGTTAGTATAGCATACATTCCCTCTGCGTATTCATTCATAGACGAAACAAAAAGTCATCGCATGTCAAAGAATTTACAAATAATCAAGTAATCTGTGCAAAGAATCAAAACAGCATTCCAAATTTACTAAATTTGTTTTAAATTACTTTCAAAATGTATTTCCAATTGTGTTTCCTGTTATTCACAATTCTTGGTATAAGCAATGTGGAAGCATCTACAGGTTACGACTTTGGTGACTTTTTGGCTACTGTTTTAGGTATCGGTATAGCCGTTGTAGGAATTTTAGCCTGTTTGGGTAATTACGCACGGCAAAGGGCGAGAAACGAGTTTATATAGGTTCATCAAAACTTGTAAGTGAATCTATAATTTTCTAATCTGCACAATTCAAATAATTAATTGACATAGCCTTAATTTGCCTTGATGAACCAGTTTTGTTTTGTAAAACCAGTTGCGCAAATACCCGCTTTAATTAGCAAGTAAAATACTTTAAAAATATGAACGTGTTGTTTTAATATTTTTCAGGCCATCTTGTTTCAGCACACACAAGTCTAGAATAAATGAATATGGAAAAAAATATCTCATTCCATCCCATATACCTGTCATCTATCCAAGAAACTTCCAAACTATATAGAATAAGTTAAAACTACTAATTTACTGTTTCGTTATTATATAAATGTAATGAATATTAACTAATAATACATTTATTACTAAATTATTTTGTTTTTTAATCTTACATATCACTGTCTCAAAAATGATCATCTTTTTCATTAAAGTAATAGTACAGGAAATAGGAACTTCTACGTTTCCCACATTCAGACCTCCACACAACTTAGTAATCCAGAGCGCAAAATTATGAGACAATTTAAATAAATAACTCAAACACATTAATGTTGTAAATATATTGTATAATTAAAAAGAAACATTTCACTCGCACATCCACCACAACACACACATAACAAGAACATGATAATCAAATGTCTCATAAAATCTTGAATTGCAATAAATCATAGAATACTATTCTCTAAAATGTCAATTTCATTTAAAATTTCATTCTTTTTTGACATTTTCTCTTTTTGATCTTTATCAGGGCTCTTAAGAAGCCCTGCTTTTATTTTTTCCTCTAGAAACTCTATTTCTCTAAGCTTTTTTCTGAGATTCTTGAGGCGTTTTGTCGGATCAGACTGAGATATACTTTCAGTCGTTACTGACTGACTAGGTAAGGTTGGTTCTTGTATTTCACATTTGGCAAGTTTTTCTGCAGCTTCTTCAACACCTGTAACTAAAAATTTAGAGTTCATAAAAATCAAAATTCTCTAACCAAATGTTCACTGCAATAATATTGGTTATTTTTAGTGGTGTGTATCATATAATAGTAATATAAAGTAACTATGTTCAAAAATTTAAAATGGCTAAAGGATTAAGAATCTTTAAAAATAATTTATCAACATTTTTGTGAACTTGATAGCTCTTGTCATTTTTTAAATATGTTTTTGGAATCTTGTAAGGTTTACATATTTACTCAAAATTGCCTTAAATGTTCATGTTCACCAGCCGTGTATGCCAGCAAAATAATAATCTATAATATGAATAGGATAGTATGCTTCCTAATATTGCTATCGAGCTTTTGGAGACTGCAACTTAAAATCCCTAATACTAATTATTCCTCAGAAGTTATTCTGTAAGATTTTTATTACCCTGTCTTATTCTTTATTTGTGAAAGCTATTCATGAACATGACAATGTGTTGCTGTTTTGACTAGATTAATTTCTCTTAACTGCGGTTGGACTCCCTGTCAAGTGTCCTTCTATATTCTTTGTCACTTGATGAAGCTGTTAAGCTAAGTGATAAGCAACCCATTTGTATCAAGCAATGCAATGGGGTAGGAATCTGCAGTCAGGTGCCATTTTTTCTAATAAAATAAGTACATAACAAATGTTCATGATTGACTTCCACTGTGAAGGAGTAAAATCGTGTATTAAAAATAAAACCCATAAAATTATAATCTGCATAATTAGTGGTAGTAGGACGTCTCATGAGTACACAGGTAGATAACACCACCCTGCTTATTTTTGTCGTGAAGCAGTAATAGATTTTGTTTTGAAAGGTGGGGCGGGGCAGCCATTGTACTGTAAAAGGTTGATGGTATTTAGGTTGTAGATGTCTATGGGCTCCAGTAACCCTTTAACACCAGGTGGGGCATGATTTTTTCCAACAAAATAAGAAAAAATAGCATATTTATTACTCATTTCATCCTTAATTTTTTGTATTCTAAAAATATTATATGGCAAAGCTCTAGATAGTTTCTATAGCCAGGGTGCTATTACTGAAGGAATTTAGCAAGCGCAGGAATATTTTCTTTTATGTAATTTAAAAGTACTTAGCACGCTAGAGGAAGAGCATCAGCTAGATGGGTGACCAATTTAAGGAGGTGACTGGAGGCCAGATACAGGGAGCGGTACTTATGGCACAGAACCGGACCGAGTGGAGGAGATTGACATACAGTCACGATCCTCAGCATTGAGGGAATGACCAGAAAGGAGAAAAGTACCTTAAATTTTTTCATGAAATATTAATTCGGTAGGGACTCAAAGCTTCATTTATTATATGTGAGCCCTATAGATAAGCAGATGAGCTCAATGACCATTTGATGATGTAATAACATATTACACCAAGTGCCACTTTGCTTCAGGAACAACAAAAAAAGTTTTTTTTTATACCTGTCTTCTTTTTCTTTTTCTTCTTTTCAACAGTTATAATCATTCCAGGTATAGGTTGGATAGTGCTTCGTTGACCTTTCTTCTTTTGTGCTTGAGCTACAATCTCAGGTGTAAGTCCAACCGGAAGTCCATCATTTTGCCTGGCCCTGAACTGTTTTCCTTTGCTTTCATACAACGGTACCTCTTCTTGAGGTACATAACCTTCTTTTATTCTTCTCGGCTTGCGCCAGGTTCCATCAGGTCTTTGAGTTGCAGGAATGAATTTACTCCCTTGAATGTTGAAATTTTTTAAAGTTAATTATAAATTAATTTTGTAAAGTTTTTGTAATTAGTTTTATCTTTGAAAATCAGTAAAGGTTAAGCTTGATTAGAAATATATAATAGATTGTTGATTAACAATAATAGGTAATATATTTGCATGAAAAATTCAAGCATTTAAAGGACAGTTCTTCCTATTTTTATTGTGTGAAACGTTAATCTCTAATGTTTACAAAAAAATCGTATTGTATCAATTAATTCGAATATCTTCAATCACACGAGACGTGGTTAATGTGAAAACTACTAGAGAAAGCGGTGAGGCTTGAAAATTCTTCAATCGTGAATTTTTTTATACACTAACCATCAGCGTCGTGCTCATAAGCCGTTGGTGTTGACATTATAATACATAAGATTTCAATTTGTATTTCAACATTTATAAATCACGGCAACGTATTTTTAAATAATGAGCTATTTTCGTGGTACTTTAAACAGTCAAACCAAGATTCACACAAGAAACTATTTTGACAAATAAAATATTGAACCGCTTCGTTTGACACATAACAGAGGGACCATAGATTGTTACTTTTTATATATATATAGCACTCGGTTTCTTTCTCTGCCATCGTTACTCGTGTCGAGTTTGATGGTTTAATTTTATTATTTCAGAGATACATTAAAATACTTTGTTAAATGAGAAATAAGATTAATTTATCTGAAATAAAATGGTATGAAACAAAATTAAAGAAAATAGTATGCTAGTAAGATGGGAATTGACTGCTACTTTAGTTAACTTTTGAGAAAATATCAAGAATTCTCGTCTAAATACTTATGAGTAGTTTTTACATGAAAAAAACATATTAAAATCCACTGTCGTCACCTTTTTTAACTTATCCTTTAATATATCCTTTTTATAACTTCAAGATTTCTCCAAAAAAAACAGCATTCAACAAAAATCACAAATGTAGACCCAAACTTGGAGTAGCCAATGGCCGTATACAAATTAAAAAAGAACAAATTAAATAAATTGTGCAGTGTATAATCTATGGTGCACATCTCATTTGTTTTGATTAATTGTTTTAGTTATTTTAATTTTAAATAGATTTATTTCAATTTACACAGTTCACGTTTATTCTCCTAAAGGAGTAGGTTTAAAAATGCGTAAACGAAGAAGGATTTTCACTCCAATCAAAAACAAAGGAAAGAGTATAACGCAATTCCCTCAAATTTCTAATAAAGGTTTGATCAACTTCACGAACTTTAATACACAATTGTATATAAAATTTTCCTGATATGGTAGTCTTGTTGATTGGTGGTTAAACTTTTGGCTTAGGGGAGGACCATGTTCGATTTGAGTTTCCTTCAATAAAGATGCAGAATATTGAATATCGAATATAAATTCTTAATTTAAAAACGATTTTTTTTTCTGAACTGTTATTAAATTCGAAGCTTACACCGGATTCGTATCTATAATTATCTCTTGTATTCCCGCGTCTAGTTTATTATATATAATGTCAGTCATCATAAAATCACTAACACTTTAGTAGTCGAAGATCCTGATAATTACAAAGTATTTAAAATGTCGTGAAAGTAAAATACGCGTGATTAGAGCCAAAAAATAGTTACAATTACATCTTTTAAAAAGTGAATAAAATAGTATATCACATACTTTATTGTTTTTTGTTTAAACAAACAGTAAAAGAGGTGACAACTGCTCGAGGGAGGCTGCAGGGAGCGTTAATGGAAATATTGGAACCGGCATTGGATTCTGATGATTCTACTGATCTTACACCAGGGAAAAGAAGGTATTTATTCACAGATATCTAATATACATTTTAAACTAGGATTGCATTATATTTAATATAGTTTAAGCCAATAAATAAGGCTGAGGCCATTGAGACTTTGCGGAGTTTGTCATAATAGTTGATTGATGAAAAATCAAACTAGACACAACCATCAACGATTAAGGCATGACAACAGAAGAAAAGTAGACCAGCTAAAATTAGATTTTGTTATAAGACAATTTTAGTTAGCCAGGTTAATAACCAGAATAAATGTATATGAATGTAACACAGGATTCCTAAAGTTTACCATTATAGTACAGACCATTACAGTATTCACACCTAAATTTGTGTAAACATCAATAGCCTATGTAGGGTTTTAACATATAAGCTACTAGCAGACCCGGCCACACGTTGCTGTGGCTAAGGTTTTTGTTTCTAAATAACATGCCGCGTGGCCGGCTATGCTAATATCAAAAATTGACAAAGTAAGAACAATTGGATTTCACTGTATTGCGCTTACTACGAAATAATTTTTACTTAAACTTTAGCCTCAGCAACACATGGTGTTTATGCCATTAAATTGTAGCTTAAGTGAAACTTTGGTATTTTTAACATAGCGCCATCTATGAGATAATAATGTCAGACAACCGATTTAAGGCGCCATCTGTTTTAGACTTATGAAACTTCAATTAATAACAAAAATCAACATAAGAAATCATTTTATTGTTAATTAATAAATATTGCGACCATTAATCGAAATAAAAACCATTCTATCTTTCAAATTGGATCAAACTGCACACAGTGTGCAAATTTAATTTAAAATCGGTTAAGTAGCTTAGGAGTCTATCACGGACAAACAATGTAACACATGATTTATATATATTAAGATTATAAATTGTTAAGTCACATCAAAATCTTTTAACTTCAAAGATTAACAAACGTCTATCCATCCCCACAAACATTCTCATTTAAAACATTGATAGAATCAAAATATGAAATCACATTCACAGACAATCAGATCAAGATGAAACCTATGTATCGGAAGAAGAAGACATTCACTCACAAAAACAATCCCAGCGGCAGTCATATGTTCTCAAACTGTTTGATCGGAGTGTTGACTTGTCACAGTTTGATGAGGATTCCCCTCTCTATCCGATCTGCAGAGCCTGGATTGCAAACCAACCTAAAGCTGATTACAGCAAATTTGGGTATTTATATATTTTTTTAATAATAATGCTAATCATCTTGTGATCTTCCTTGCTTCGGTTTCCTCAATGCTGAGGGTCGTGATCACTTATTTGCAAAGAGTTTATTGTGAATCACTCTAAGCCATTTATTCCTATTAGCCACCAAGTGTAGGGCATCATGGACTGTGGTGTCAAGAGTAGTACAGATCTGGTCAGTCCAATGTGCTGGGCCTCTACCTCGTATTTTTCTGTCCACTTTGCCAATACCACGAACCTATTGTGTCTCAATATAATTAAGTATGATTAATGAAAATAAACTTTAATTAATTTAATCAAAACATTTTTTTTAGTTATGATCAACCTGAAGACAACGAGGATATTATGACAATAGACTTGCCAGGGCCAGAGGGACCTCCAGTCTCTAGGATACCAGAGTTGTTGCCGGAACAAAAGGCAGCCAACAAGGACAATATTGATCTTGAATATGTAAGTTTAAAATATAAAATTTGTAAGAATAGGTAATTTTATATTTTGTACATGCTGTATTGTATGTAGAAATTTTTCTTCTTTATTTATTCAGATACAAAAGGGAAAACAAAACCATTTTCTATTCTGTTTATCATTTTTTTTTTAATAACTATAGAATATTTATTTATTTCTTTTTTAGATGGGTGGACGAGCTCACAGCCCACCTGGCGTTAAGTGGTTACTGGAGCCTATAGACATCTACAACGTATATAACGTATGCGCCACTCACATTGAGATATAAGTTGTAAGATCTCAGTATAGTTACAACAGCTGCCCCACCCTTCAAACCGAAACGCATTACTGCTTCACGGTAGAAATAGTGGTGGTACCTACCCGCGCGGACTCACAAGGGGTCCTACCACCAGTAATTACGCAAATTATAATTTTGCGGGTTTGATTTTTATTACACGATGTTATTCCTTCACCGTGGAAGTGAAACGTAAACATTTGTTGAGTACGTATTTCATTAGAAAAATTGGTACCTGTCTGGGATTCGAACACCGGTGCATCGGTTCAACACGAATGCACCAGACGTCATATCTTTTAGGCCACGAATTTCCTGGAAATAGTTCTGTTCTCTGTACAGCATCAAATTTTGTACACACACACACAAACACTTTACACTGTATTGCCTCATGGGTAAGATTACTGAGAGCTTTACATGATTTCAATTGTTCTTATTGCCGAGACGGGTGAACAAACAAACAATACGTCTGGTGATAAGCAGTTACTGAAGACAATAGATTCACAGTGTGAATGCGATCTTGAAACTCGTGGTCTAGGTCTAGATGGTATAGTATAATAACCATTCCACTATAAAAATCAATAAGGCATGACTGCTTGGCGTCAGAGATACGCAGGGTGGAGGTACCATCCACGCAGGGTCATATCTGAGGCTGGTCAGATTTCATAATATTATTTATTAATCCCAATAATCAGACACCACCACCAAGCCGGGAGCAGCTGTTATCTTCACTGCAAGCCCGCTGGTCGGCTGTGAGGGAAGCCTGGTTACAACAATCTGCGCGAGCAGAAGCAAGATATGAAGCCACGCAAAAAATTCTCAACAAGATCAACGTTAAGTGAGTATACATTTTTTTTTGCCCTTGCTTCTATGTTTGAATTTCAATAAACTAATAAAAATCCTAAATGCGCCATTGTGATCAGTTTACTAAAATATGTAGTATTTTAAATACGCCCATTCACACGTAATACCAGTTGGCGCTATTTTAATTTCAGTGTTAATATAATGAAATAATTTAATTTTAACTTTGTTTTATTTTCAGTTCAACTTAGCTGTATTCACACTACATTATATACAAATGAAAACATAATGCAAAATTATTTTTAAGGTACATTATATTTGATTTGAATCATTTGATCATGATTGTGAATTATTTTATAATAATACAAACTTTTAGTTTTTATAATTGATTTATTTTTTAATAAATGTTTCATGCTTGCTTTCGTCTCTTCTTTACTTTTTCCTGTAGCTGTGGGCACTGGGTTTTCTTGTGACCCTTTTCATTGCAATTGTAGCAAGACTGTAAGATTATAAATATATAGTAAAGTTGCATACTGGGAAGGACTGAATATGCTATAAAAAAATAATATTATCAAGTTTTTTTTCCCTGCCTAAGCTGATGGTCGAGTCTAGAGAGACCATATCAGCGTAACCTTAACTAGTAAGTGAGCTTGCGGGGCTCAAGCCTGACGATGTTGCTAACACGAACTCTAGCAAGAGCCGTACTTGGCAGAATCTACCACCGGATCGCAAACGCGACCCCACTGAGAAGATCCGGCGAGAAACTCAGTGGGCTGTGTCTGTGGGTTAATTTACTCGCCGAGCCCTTCGTCGCGGCGTCGGGTTCGACGAGAACAATGACCGGGGCTAGGAGTACCTAAAAACACCGTTAGATCGGAAGGATCCGAAATGACGTGTTTTGGGCGACGACAACTGTTTACCATTTGGTCCGCAGGATCGGCTATGTAGTTTCCGGTCGCCACGATGAGAGGATTCTCATGTCGCGCCGCTTTATCGAAGTGGGGTTCAAATGAGTAAGTGAGCTAACAACCACAGCACAGGGTTTTCTGTAGTCCATAAATGTATTTGGTGTAAGTAAATACATTCATAATATATAAAAACGATATAGATAGGTTTATATTTACCTGACTTGTCACTTCAACACCACAAACATGTTCCTTTTCCTGGCAACATCGTTCACACTGCTGACAATGGAAGAACGTAGGCTTCACGCACCGCTTGCAAATATTACAATGTCTATATGTCATTCCATTCTTACTCGTGCACTCTTTGCACTTATTACAGTGGTTATTTGTCACTGAAACCCAGTATTTACATTTGTCACAGAACTTGTAGTTTTTATCATTCGATAAATCTATAGTGATAAGAGGTAGGTTAGTATAGAAACGAACTGGTGATCCGTATTTGCGTCCGGTTTTCGTTTTATTTTGAAATTTCTTATGATTCTCATATTCAACCTGGAATGCAAAGAAAAAGTGGAATATCTACTTTTAAGCAGTATACTTTTGTTCTAAGTGATTCTCATTGTTAACTGATGAAAAGGGTAGGACGACCTGTAAACAATGCAATCTAGACTTTGACCTGTATGTCACACTCTTTGAGCAATTATGTATGACATCTTCGTGGCAGAAATATGCAGAATGATGGTGCCTAGTATCTATCAATGTGTTGTCACATATATTTTACGTGGGTTTCATTTAAATTAAGTTGATGGAGAAAATGTAAAACATCATAATATGTGTTTCTTTGGAAAAATTGCTCCCGATACTGGTATAGATATGTTATAGTAAACAACTGTGTGAATCTACTCTGAAAACCTCTCAAAACTTTGAAAAGATAAATAATCAAGAACATACCTGATAATCATGCATTTTAATTTCCGGTAACATATTTGTAATGTAGGGCTCAGAGAAGTATGGAAATGCCCATAAAACAGGTAGCAAGGTATCGTCTTTCTCACATATTTTATTGTACATATCTGTGAGCTCCCTTAGTGTCTTCGCTAGTGGTTCCACACGGCCTCCAAAAGGAGGGTCCACTACGACACAAATACCACCATCTCTAAAAATAAATAAAATTTGTCATAATGTTATCATTTCCTACTTTAAATAAAATGTTCTTAAATATTATATTAATTTGTTATTTTGTTTCTTACCTTGACTTCTTAAAGAACTTTTTTAGTAATTTTTCATCATCATTAGCATTGAACATGTAATTATTGAACATGTTGTACCATATGTATTTATCAGGGGGCTGGAACACATGGTATCTCTTGTCGTAGTCCAGGAGTATAGAGTTAAAGTCTGGGTGGGCTTGTGCTGCCTCATGAACAGTTGGAGTTCCAATGCATAAGATATTTCTGTTGAATAGTTTTTTTATTATATCGACGCTTGATAGGCAAACGTGACTAAGCAACAATAACTGCTTTGTACATAAATGATAGGCAATAAACATGATATTCGATGTGCAAAAAAAAATATTTCTAGGTCTATTAAAATCATTTCAATCTTACAGCTAGATTCGTTAAAATAGATTTTTTTCAGGTATTTCAACTTTAAATTAGTCTACTGCAAAGTTCACGCATTGTCGCTTAGTCACGTTTGCCTTTCAAGGGTTGATATGGTATATTAATACATTGGTTTCTAGGTATGAAATAGATTTAAGCTGATAAGAGTTATTAAATATGAACTATCCATTAATCTGAAACTATATATCAGATCAAGTTGTTCAAGCCAAGTTAGGTTCTACAATATGGAGTCCTTAAGAGAGTGTAAGTGTCAGAGCCAGACCACTCAAATATCAGTTATTTCCTTTTAACTCTAAACAGAAGTGGGCTATTTGGATTGTCCATACTCCCATTCTAAAGTTTGAGACAATTTCCTTGTTACTATCACACCTCCTACTACCAGAGCAGAGTTCGCACATACTATCTTGACAGATGTGTTCAGATACTTTTTCCCACATGCCATCCAGCTCTAGGATGAATAGCCTTCGCAGTATTTACAGAGTGCCATAATATATTCTTCTTTAAACGAGGTTTGCAGAGTCCTCAGAAGTAGACAGCAGCTTAGCTGTGCCCCTCTCATTGCCCAAATCCATTAGCGAAGGTAACAACTTATCATCAAGTGGGCCACATGATTGTCTACCTAAATGAAAAAAAAAGCTTATTAGCAGAATAAACAAACCTTATGCTATTGTTTTTGAGTATACCCAGCACAGTGCCGGCAGATTTCTTTGTGAACAAGTACTGTGCTTCAGCTGCATCATTCTCTAATAATGGCAACCATGATGAAGGTTGTTTGAGCTGCTCATCCATAAGTGGAGTGATGACCCTGTGGTCTTTACCATGTTTTTTTGTTCTTGACACTATGTACAGTTCTTGGCATGTGTTGCAGTAGGCCCGGTCAGATACTGGCCTTGATCTAACCTATTCAAAAAAAGAGATTTATGTTTTCTTATAATATAAGAATGGAATGAACAATAAAAACTCTCATTACACATAGCATAACATAACACTTAAAAAAACTCAGTGGCAATTATGCACCAAATTACAATTAGTTTGATGAAGGCGTATTTTTTTTTTAAAGTAAATATTTGTCGCAATTTTACATTATTAATACACTACTATTTACTTTCTGATCAGAGTTTTTTTGACAGACAAAGTGACCATCTACTTTATCCCAAAATACCTGATTCCGAAACTTTTTTTTACCAACGTTACTTTTTAATAACTTTATCTTCCGAATTATCAATTACCAAACTCGGCAATCAGAAATCTGTAGAAAACTTTCTAACCTCCGCAAAGTTATTCCACGCTTGATTTTTATTGATCGTTGGAATTAGGCTGTAGTACTTTTCATTTCGTTTCTTGACGTTCTCCTTCAACCAATCTTCTTCGCTGATGTGTACTGTGCAGTCTTTTTTGTTCCTGCACGACGAACATGCGAAATATCGACCTTTTTCGCTAGAAAATAATAGTGTTGGCCCGTGCATGCACAGTGGGTGATTTGTTACGTCTTCTATGACAACTTCGACCGGTGCTGACTTAGGTGTGTCGCCCAATTTTGACATAATTTTTCGCTTTTTCGCCATTGCAAACTATTTATAATTTAATTTCCGTTTAATATTGTATAGCTTGAATAAAAACACGTTCCAACCAAGTCCAAGTTGTTAGATGTCAATTGTCAAAAACTTATGCAAAATTTTTATCGTTCCAATGGGCCAGCAAGGGGAATGTAGCCCGTACGTTATCTTATGTCACACACCCGAAGTCTATTTAACAAAATTTATCGAGTTTTAAAAAAGTCCAGGTGGCTCTAGATGTGCTCGTCATTTTACTGAAAAGTTATTTCATGTCATCAGAAATGATAAATGATCATTTGTGATGGTCTTATCTAATTTTACCTCATTTAAACGTTAGCAGTAGTGAAATAAAAATAATAAAAGCGAGATTAAATCGCAAATCACGTTTAAATTAAAAAAAATACCGAACCCGAAAAACGAAGTTCACGAAAAACTACATTCAATGGATTTGTTTCATTTTTGTGCACTTTCACAAATGTTCAGAAATATAATAAAACAGCTGGTTTTATGCAATTAACTCTCGGAGCGCTTAACCCTCAGACATAGCCACAGCCCACTGAGTTTCTTGACGACGGATCTTCTCAGTGGGTCGCGTTTCCGATCCGGTGATAGATTCTGCGAAGCATGGCTCTTGCTAGGGTTCGTGTTAGCAACGTCATCAAGTTTGAGCCCCGTGAGTTCACCTATTAGTTAAGGCGATGCTGATATAGCCTCTTAAGGCTCAGCTTAGTTAGGAAAAAAAAAATCGGAGCGAATGAAAAAGTTTGATTTAAATTAAAGAAATTATTTGATTTAAATTATGTAAATTATTTACAGACTCCCGCCATTTGACACAAAGTATTTGATTGCGCCAGACAGGCAATGAGTTCAGGAAATGCCATCACCCACCTTGAGAAACAAAACTGGCATAGGCATGTATCAACAATAGGGAAAGGTCGATATCTATCCATGCATGCATGTCGTATATATTACTACCAGTTTTTTCTTTATATTTATTTTAACTTTAAATACACGGTTCCACCTTACGAAACAGAAGATTCAGTTCCATATTTTGTTAAAAATATTCATCTCATCCAACTCCTAAAATGTTGCATCCTCTCATTTAAATCTATTTCATTTCATTCAATTTCATGTCCATAATTATTTCATTTATAGTTTTTAAGCACTGACTTCAGCTTTTCAGAAGCAAAAATCTTGTATAGGCCATTCCTTTGCCCCTCCAATAGACGAATCGTGAAACAACTAAAGTCGTCTGTGGTCTCAAATCTCAATTCTCATTCACTTTTTCACCCTGACTAAAGTTTTGTAAAAAAATCTAGAAAAGTGAACATTAAGTTCAATAAGCAGCAAAAATGAGCGGCATAGTTAAAGCGACCCATAGAGTGCTGCAAACATGCGTTAAAACTGCGAACTTAAGCGGGTTGGTTAGTCGCACACAGACGGCTGTGAAACGCGACTTTACTAGGGGTATATGGCACATGAGCTGCTCTCGAAGGTTAGATGGGACCCTGGCTTCCACCAGCTTGCTACACAACCATTCCAATACTTGCAGCTGCGGCTGCGGGTTGAAGGCGCTTCACACGAAAGGTATTAAATTTCCGGCTATCTCCATTATAGGTTATAATTACACCATGCTTCGTTGGTCTTTAAATGTATCACCAATAATAAAATAAGGTATTTGTTAATGTTAATTTAAAAGGAAATTATATTTTCCTACAAATTCGTTGCACAAAAATGACGAAATAATGGGGAATCATTAGATAAACTTAATACTTTAAATGCGTTTTCTAGCCGATAAAGAAGACGAACACTCCATTAAACCCAAGCCCCTTGGTGAGTCCTAATCCCATTCCTTATTTGGTAAGTTCTGCGGTGGTACTAGCTTCATGTTAAATTGATGAACTGAGCAAAACTGTAAAATTATATGGACTGATGAATATATTTAAATCAAATTTTGATCATCACCAAAAAGTACTAATACTCTGAACAAAATTTGTCATATTTTAATATTATGTACTTACATCAGATCATATTATTAAGGTTGGTTGGTATATTAGTATGTGAAACTTTAGATATTTTTTATTTCACTTACTTAGCCTTTTTGAAAAAAACACATCTTGCATCACCGCTTGTGCACTAAATGCAAAATTCAGAAACCTGGTGTGTAATATCAAAAACAAATGTAATTTTTTTTTTAATACAATACAAATAAACTATGAGTTCTCATTCAGAAACAAAACGAGGACAATTAATCAGAGTATGGGTTTGAAATGCATCAACATTCTGTTGGTCTAAATTTTAGCTCATTAAAATCATTTTCAGTAACAACAATAACATTGAAGATAAAATTAATTAGTCATTGAGGTAAATTTGGGAGTTTACAGAATTTTTCAAAATTAAAAAAATCATTCCTGCAAAATTATCTTGGGCCTTTCAAAATCAGAAAGGTCTTAGAATCAAGCAGGGTACATTAAAAACACACTTTCATCCAGGAATGAAAGTAAAGATTTTCATTCCTGCATAGAGGTATGTGACATTCTTTCCAGTTTTAGTGCGGGTGTGCTCTTTCTTTCAATTTAGAATAGGAATAACATTTATATTTTAAAATTTAAAATAATCTATTTCACTATTTTTAGAATAACAATTATTTCAATGTATCAATCCTAATAACATGTATTATAAACATGGATATATCTAAATTTTTCAATATCCAATATACATAATAATATATCAATGTATAATGGTGATAGCACGTTTTGCCATACTGTAGCACTGTATTTCTATCACTAAGCAGTTACGTGTTCAAGTTTGAAGGCATTAAATAAATCAATTAAGATCACAAGCTCATGTTTCAAGGTGGGTGGCAGAATTTATGTTGTGATGTCTGTAAGTTCTGTAATCACTTAACATCTGGTGGTCTATGAGCACATTTACCATCTAAGCATAAAAATAATTCCATTTGCTAATGGTATTCAATTAAATGTAATAATTGAAATCCTTAAATAGGACAGACATTATAAATAGGCAATGCTCATTTGCAGATAATCATTCATTTATTTATATTGTAAAGGACACCCTTGATTTTCTAGCCCCAATAGAAAACCTTGAAAAGTATTTTTTTTAACCTTAATTAGTACTGTGAGGATCTTTGATCAGTGTGTGCTGCATGATGGTGTAGTTACTAATTCAAAGAAATAGTCATATCCAAACTTCGCTATCTGTAGTACTATTCTCTACTCTAAAAATGCTAACATCCTACTAACTTATATTCTGACAGGCACAATGAAATATAGTGTTGAATAGAATAGTTGGATTTTCCCTGTTGATCTGGAGTTATTATCATTATAATCAAGAGTAATGTAAATCTAATGTAGTTGTTGTAGTTAATAAAATAGTAGTAAAATGAGAGAATAAAAAAATACCTTATTCGTGTATTATAAAATTGTTGTTTGTTGATTAAAATTCATTACCTACTTATTGATGTTTTACAGTATTGTAGAATAAATTGCACATATTTTCGTTCTCAATATACATAATAAGACCAATTTATATACATTCAGGTGAAAGAGAACTGGTAGAGTTCCTGACAGAAGAAATAGTTGCTGAACGCAAAGCACAGAAGGTCAAGACTCTCCCTGCTGAAGTAGAAGGCTTTACTGTAAAGGGAGACGGGGCCGAAGTTGTTTTAACAAAGCAGCTTAAAGATGAAACGTAAGTAATGAAATCTTGAGAAGGAGAAATATTGAATAAAATTTTTTTGGGGAAACAGTTGTTAATAAATGTTGCCAAATAGTTATTTTACTGTTAAGCAATCTTTGTCAATTTGTTGAATTACGAAAAGCTAAAGAAACAAGCTCACAGAAATATCATAAAA
This sequence comes from Bombyx mandarina, assembly GCF_030267445.1. Lineage (NCBI taxonomy): Eukaryota > Metazoa > Arthropoda > Insecta > Lepidoptera > Bombycidae > Bombyx > Bombyx mandarina. The sequence goes on along the minus strand of NC_143215.1, from coordinate 14,578,552 downwards.
ATAGTGAAATTTTAACAGTCTCTAACTATAGATTTTTTTCAGAATTCGTGTCACATTCAACGTGAATCACACTGTGGACTCTGATGACTTTGAGGGTGATGTTCAGACTGAGAAGCAAGAGTTCTCTGAGATGCGTTCCAAACCTCAGTTTGAGGTTGACCTAGTCCGAGGAGACACCACCCTTGGTTTCACCTGCTCCTATCTTCAGGATCCACCTGCAGCTTCTGCTGATGAATATAGTGAGTATACTAGTAAACATAAACGTAATCATTTCTTGATCCTGATTAATCTAATGGGTCTAAAGATTGAGTACTAAGAAGTCATTATAGTCAGTTTACCATATACATAGGCGGCACTGAAAATTTCGGGAATTAACGAAGTGACACAACATTACTATTTAAAAATGTATTTATTGCTTTTCGAAGTATTCTCCGCAAAATTTGACACATTTTTCCATACGATGGAACCAATCATTGAAGCAACCATTCCATTCGGAAGTTGGGGTCTCCAAAATGACCGTTTTGTAGGCGTCCACAGCTTCTTCAGGTGATGAAAATCTCTGTCCACGCAATTTATTTTTTATTTTAGGGAAAGTATAGAAATCATTAGGGCTTAGGTCGGGCTGTACGGCGGATGGTCTAATAATTCTATGTTTTCTTGCTCTAAAACTCTTTTATTCTGTGCGCGGTGTGAGAACTCGCATTGTCGTAATGGAGGATGATGCGGCGGTTGCTGTTCTCTTTACGGAGTTCAGAAACGACCTGTGGCAAACAAATGCTAGCATACCATTCTGCATTAACCGTTCTTTGTCCCGCCAAACGTGGCCACCATTTTTTTTGCAACACTCCGTGAACGAACAATTTTTGTTGGCTTTAACTCATTTTCGAACACCCAAACTCGTGACTGGTTTTTTGTTTCGGGTTCGTACGCGTATATCCAGGATTCGTCACCAGATACAATGTTGTATACAGCATTTGAGGATCCTGCGTGGAATCTTTCGAGAGTTCTGACGCACCAAGTAACGCAAGCCGCTTTTTGCTCTTCACAGAGCGAATGCGGTATCCATCGGGAAAACAACTTTTTTACACCTAATTGTTCATGCAAGATTATTTATATTTGACTCATGCCAATGTCTAAAGTTGCCTGAATTTCGCGGTATGTCACATGTCGATCTTCCTCAATCAGCTTACGCACAGCATCAACGTTTTCTTGGGTGACTGCAGTTTTGGACGACCTTGACGGGGATCATCACTGAGCTTGACACGTCCACGTTGAAACTCAGCAAACCAGCGATAAATTGTGGTTTTGGATGGGCCTTCATCACCAAATTCAGAAATCATCCGATCAACACACTGTTTTTGTGTTAAACCACTTCGAAAGTCATAATAAATCATCGCTCTTGAATTTTATCGAGTCAATTCCATTTTCTCAACGACTAAACAAGTTTGACAAAACCTCGTGACAAGACCGAGAATCTTTTTTTAAATAAATAAATGGTATTCGATTTTTAAAACCAAGGAGTTTTCAATTAAAAAGATTTTAATATGACAGGAACAGTGGAAATATTCCATTCCCGATACTTTTAGTGCAGCCCTCGTACAATTTACAAAGAAAAAAGATTATTTCAGTTTAGAATTTGGTGAGATTCACCATGTGGCAAGATTCACCCTCCCTTTTCCTTTTTTCCCCTTTTTGTTTCTGCCATAAAATATATAACCTCAATCTTAAATATCAAGGTGGTATCATTATTCACTTTTTAGAGGTATCAGAATTGTCGGTTGCCCATAAACATACCATTATTAGTTGAACTACTCAAGGTGTGAAGGTAGCAAGAATCCAGTAGATCTGAGCAGCGTGACGTCCATAATGGGTTTTTTTTTATTCTTATTGCATAGATGGGTGGACGAAAGATACAGACATAATGAGGGTCACATTTCCAGACGGATTTTTATATACTTTTTTTTTATAGCTTAGATGGGTGGACGAGCCCACGTGGTGTTAAGTGGTTACTGGAGCCCATAGACATGTACGACGTAAATGCGCCACCCACCATGAGAAGTTCTAAGGTCTCAGTATAGTTACAAGGACTGCCCCACCCTTCAAACCGAAACGCGTTAGTGATTCACAGCCGATATAGGCAGGGTGGTGGTATCTACCCATGCGGACTCACAAGAGGTCCTACCACCAGTAATTATGCAAATTATAATTTGGCGGGTTTGATTTTTTGGGGGTTGTTTTGAACCTTCAGGAGGTCTTTATCTAACAGTAGTTGTCTGTAAACTTGATTATTGAAAATGAAATGAAAATACATTAAAATAGTCTATGTAAGCAAAAATAATTCAATTATTGACCATGTTGAATTGGCATACTAAAAATGTAGTAATTCATGTTCTGTGTCTGTGAGCAACCTTTTGAGTTTCAGCTTAAGTAAATAAATCTGAATGTATCCTCAACGCATTATAGACAGAAAAGAACAGAGCATTTTGCAAATATAAATTGTTTGGTATCACATACAAAATACCAGATGATGATTATTATAGTTCTATAGGGGCAAAAACGATTGAAAATTTCCACTTCACGCAAAAGATACGTTAAGTCGTATGATTTGTTCAGATCCGGCCATGTTGAAAGCTTTGGTCATAGTAGTTCTCAGAGGCTAGTAGACTAATATAATTGCAGTTAATCAACGCAACTCCAACGGAAACTAAGTAAATTTAACTACTTGTTAATTTTGTTTTCAGACGATGTGTTCGGCATTGACGAAATAACCCTATATAAGGGTGAATGGAATGACAAAGTGTATGCAGTCGCTGGTGATGTACTCGATGGGGTATGTTATCTATTCATCTTTATTTAGTATGTAAGATACAGCATCTTGTCGGTTTTATATAATACTAGCCGTACTCGCCCGCTTCGCTTGGGATTTAAAATTAACATTATTATTTATTGTCATTATTATTAGGGAGTCCAACACTCATATAAATATAAGTAAATGTATTTTCTACATGGATACTAAGTTTCAAGTCAATCGGATGCATGGTTCAGTAGTTATAACGGAACATCCGTAAAAACCACTAGATTGATATATTAGTATAGATATTAGTTTCACATATTATTATATCAGCTCAAAAAGATCTGAAAGCCAACCTCTCTATGTGTATTTTCTAGTAAGTAGCTTACAAGTTGCTTAGAGAGATTTAATTTTAGTTTCAAGCCACTTGGACACAAATTTTATGTAAAATTAAACAACACGTAAGGCTCTTAGTTTGATTGTTTTTTCAAATAAATTTGATAGGACCTCATTGTGTGATCAACAGCATACCAGAAGGAATCTTATAAATCCCAAGAAATATACCTACGTTTTATTGTAATCATATACTTGTAATTTGCTGTTTGCATTTTCTTATTTGCGGCTTAATCGAGGTCAGTTGATATAAATTCATATAAATGAAGAGAATTATCTCATAAAATTATAAATATTATCTTGTTTTTACTTTGAAATTAACTTCACAATTAAGTAAAATTCCCCTGTAGTTCGGCTAGAATACGAGGTGTTTACAGAAAAGAGGATTGATAAAATATGAATAATAATAAATCAGTCCTGGTTATTCGAAAATCCTTATCTAATATATACACAATTTAATATTAAAATATAATTTTCCTCTGGTTCTCGTAAACGCTTAAAACCAGGTGAGCAATGCAAAAAACAAATGAAAATTAAATTAACAATCAATATTTTTGTAAACTTTAACAAGATTAAATAAATTTTTATAGTTACATTTAAAATAATATAATATTACTATAACTTCATTAGTGAAAAAAAGCAAATAAAAATGTACTCAAATAAAAAAAGAATACCATAATTTCACCTTAAACTCACTAGCTTTCAATACCCTATTGGTATAGAGCTCTGCCTATGAACCGAGAGTCCCTAGGTTCGACGCCGACTGTGACGTGCCCCATTTACTTGCCACACTTGAACTTACATCATTGTAGTTATCAAGCGCCAAAAATTGGGGTATATAGAAAGCACGAAGTTATTATCCATTTCACAATTTGGGAAATGGAATTATGAAATGCTTACATATTTTTTTTATTCTATAAACTTGCTGACTTCTACTATAATATGTATCATTATTTGTTTAAGTGGGTAAAAGTTCTAATTATAATTATTATAGTCTAAAAGAATATGAGTTTAGCTTCTCTGAATAGATAAAATTTCAGTCTGAGATCATGGTTGCGGCATGCTGGCGAATTCAACCGACAACATATTATTTAAATAATACCCACAGCCTATATTTACGGCTGCGTTTAATTATGCAAAATAATTAACAGCATTTTGCATCCTTGATAAAGCATTATTAATATAATATTAATTTATTTTCTACACTCTAAAATAATTGTAATAATATTGTTTTGTACAAATCTGTTTTTTTTTTCAGTATTTGTACGACCTACTCATGAACCTACTAGAAGAGAAGGGCATAAGCAATGAATTCGCGCAGAAGCTGTCGGACTTCAGTACTGCCTACGAGCACACGGCGTACATCAATCTTCTGGAGTCCATATCTAAATTCACCATCGGAAAATAATGTAACTTCAAACTAAAATTTTAAATATCATACAAACATTTCATTTTTTCAAAAATAACTTGTTTCAAATTATATTATTTTTATTTGCTAGTTCTGTAAACAATTAAAATTTCGAAAATCGAATTGCTACAGATCCAACAATAGTGCAAATTAAATGGCGGGAATTTTGACAGTTACATTGAAAATTGAAAATTGTGCTGCATTTGTTGATTTTAAGTAAAACATTTATTTTGTTCATATTTACAATAATAGCCTTCACCGATGTAGTTTTTTTTTCCTTCTGTTTAACACACCGAATGTATGAAAACGGATAGTATTTTAGTTGTGGTCGGAGGAAGTTTTTGTGCTAGTACAGCTTTAAGTTAGTTAGTGGACGTTCGTGTGTTAATTGTTTTAGTGTTAATGTTAGTTATGTCTCAATAAAAAAGTTCAAATTAATGGCTGTTTCATTTTAAACTTGATGATCAGTGTGCTTAGTGCGAGTTTTTTAACGTTCCCGATAGCGTAACCCAATTTTGTATGCAGTTGGAACAGCGCCCCTAACGGAAAATGTAGGCAAACGATCCCATTCCATACAAATCGATGCCTCCAATGAACACTAACTCAAAATTTTGAAATTTTCGTTTTTCACGCAAATCGCTTCACTATTTTAAAAGTATTACAAATTCATTATTGATGGGGTTCGAAGCAAGAGTAAATCAGCTAGTTACACAAGAAAAAATCAGAAATATATATGCAATAATAAAGATTTTATCAACTTTTTTCGTTTAAACTCTCCTCCTGTAAACCTACGAATTTGGAGTTAGAGTAGTGTTCATTGGAGGCATCGAAATATGAGCTAACTTTTACGCTATCGAGAACGTTAAAAAACTCGCACTAAGCACACCGTATTTACCTACGTACCTACCTGCCGTACCTACCTGCCTGCGGGATTCGAACACCGTTTTAGTTGTATCGCTCGATACGAATGAACCAAGCGTCTCTTACTTTAACCCTTTTAGTCAGCACTAAAAGGGTTAAAGTACAAGTTTATTTTAACATGTTTTGCAGAAATTGCTAGAGAATTTTAAAAAAAAGTACCTTATAATAAAGCCTTTAACTTAAATACAAAAAGCAAAACTAGATTCACAGTAAAATAACTTTAAATGTTATTCATAAATAAATGTTTAAATAGCATATAAAAATAAAGTCGATACCTACCTATATTCAAACGGCGCAGTAGTCGGTATTCCGATGCTCTGCACTTTACGCATTAGTAGAGTCTGTGTACAGATTTCTCAATTCTAATATAGCTTATCTATATTGTTTTGACTCGTATTGTGCATTGTAATAGTGAACAACTTTATATATTAACCGAGCGTTGACACTTATTTCACTGTGATTGCCATTTTTATCTTCAGAAACGTCCGTGGACAAATCTGCGAGGCACTCTGTGTAGGTATACTTGATAAGTTATTATGTCGCTCACTTCGGGCAGTTCATAATTTCTCAGTTTTATTTTTATTTTTATTGCCCTTGTACGAGCATACGGCCCACCTGATGATGAGTGTTTACCGTCGCCCATGGACTTCAGCAATGCTAGGGGCAGAGCCAAGCCGCTGCCTACCGCTTAATACTCTCCATAAGCCTCGTTTGAAGGAGGACATGTCATAGCGCTCGAGAAACTCCGTGGAGGGGAGCTCATTCTATAGCCGGATGGTACGTGGCAAAAAAGACCTCTGGAAACGCATTGTGGATGACCGCAGTGGCTCCAGGTAGTATGGAGGAACTCTACTCCGGTGGCGGGCGGTGCGATGGTAAAAACGAGATGCCGGTATCATCAGAGCACTCCCCATGGAACATACGGTACAAAATACAGAGGGAACCGAAGTCCCTCCGCAGACCCAGAGGTTCCAAACGATCCGTGAGAATGGATGTATCAAAGTATGCACCTAATACATTTTCACAAACGCCTTACACTATGAAGGTTTCATTCCTGTATAAATATAAATACGAAGCCATAGTCCACCAGGGCAAAATAGTTTACTGCCACATTTCGTATTCATCCCCAAATTTATTTCTAAAGCATTTTAAAGTTTAGAACCAATAAAAACTACAGAGTATGCATGCGGATAAAATGGATACGAACGTTTAGAACGGACTTGCAATACGAAGTCCGTTCTGTGAATGAACGCAGTGGTTATAGGTAGTATGGATGAACTCTACTCCGGTAGCGGGAGGTGCGATGGTAAAACCGAGATCATGGTATCATCGCAAATAATTCCTCAGAGCACTCCCCGTGAAACATACGGTACAAAATACAGAGGGAACCGAAGTCCCTTCAAAGACCTAGAGGGTACAAACGATCAGTGAGAATGGGACTGTAGACAATGCGAACGGCCTTCTTCTGTATGTAATCAAATAGATAGAAGTAGCTGGTATTTGGGAGCCCCAGCGCAAGGGTAAGATAACTATTCCACGCGAGGTCGGACTTGTTCTTTGTAAAGGAAAAGTCTTTGTCTAGACGTGAAGTATCGCTTCGCTCTGCTGAGGGCTCCCAGCATTTTGGACCTCAACTTGGCTTTGCCCTCCAAATGACTCCAAAATTGGACATCTTTCGAAATGTCGATCCCAAGTATCCAAATACTCGTGGAAGTTTACAGGGATATTCCTTGGAATTGGGGCACCACGACAAAGGGGTCCTTCTTCGCAGTGAACGAGCAACGTCCTTCAACGGGGAACCTCACTCGGAGACTCGCCCCAGAGAGCTCTCCACTTCAGAGATCGTTATTCCTGCACTACGCTCCGAGAGAAACTGATGACCGATTTTAATTTTTTATTTTTATTGCTTAGATGGGTGGACGAGCTCACAGCCCACCTGATGTTAAGTGGTTACTGGAGCCCATAGACATCTACAACGTAAATGCGCCACCCACGCCCCAGTATAGTTACAACGGCTGCCCCACCCTTCAAACCGAAACGCATTACTGCTTCACGGCAGAAATAGGCAGGGTGGTGGTACCTACCCGTGCGGACTCACAAGAGGTCCTACTACCAGTAAAAATCGCGCATCCCTCGTGCGTGCATGCCCTGAAAAGATAACATGTCTTTGATAATTGATATACAGGATGAAATTCGTGAGGGAGAGCACCGAACCTTATGGAACGCCAGACTGTAATGCTCCGCCCATCCCTTTTCAGGATATTATCAAAATAACCCTTCAACTCATATCTGTTCATAAAATATTTATAGCTACTGATACCATGCACCCCACACTTTTTTACAATAAAATAATTTTTTGTTACACTATTTTTAATTCAAATTTATTTTCTATTTTTTAGTTGGATTTTGTATAAAAGCGTATTTTGTTAGTTTTTTTAAACTATTATTTATTTTTCATTTTTTAGTTGAATTTCAATTTTTTCAATATTTTTTTAAATATTGAATTGTCATCGGTCCTTAATAAGCGCGTTAATCCGACGTTTTGAAGGGAGTCAGAATCATTTTCAAAGATTCCGTTACAAGCATACATACGTCTGAAGCTAATAAAAGCGTATTAAAAAGAAAAGGAAGAATGAAAGATGACAATGACAAAATGTAGAGAAGAAATAATACATGTCAAAGGCATTTTAAAACCGATTAAGACATTAACATAGTAAGTAAATACACTTAATATTTATAAGACATTAATATGAATGCTATATAGATAAGCGTGACTAATTAAAGGTAGCCTACATGAAATGTCTTCAATACAAATGTTTATAATAATAGCGTAACCATGAAAGTGATTTATAGCACAACAAAATTATTTGCCGCGATAAAGAGGTTGCGTTTTTATTCCAAACTGTGTAGGTATCTTATCTGTAGTACATTTTACTGCTGCTATTATGTTATTGGGGATATACAAATAATGAAACTTGGTACAACATCGTGGCTGATAAAGCGCTATTTACATAGATTACTATCTAGGTCTTTAATTAATCCATTTTTAAAGCGTACATAGCGTGACAGGAAATGTTTGGTTTTACCTATATACATATATCTACATATATCTTGTATGAATATGTTGATTATCGAAGAAAGGATTATATCTGCAACATACGCAAAATATTCATGATCGTGCTGAGCTATTAGACCTCCACTTGGACTGCTAGTCATCTCCCGAGCTTGGCCACAGTGATCGGTCCTGTACTGCGCGCGTCCTTAAGATATGTAATTTGTGCCGTATGTTCCATGGGGAATGCTCTGAGGAATTGTTTGAGATAATCATATCATCTCATTTTAACCATCGCACCGCCCGCCACCGGAATAGAGTTCATCCATACTGCCTGGAGCCACTGCGTTCATCCACAGTGCGTTTACAGAGATCTTTTGTGCCACGTACTATCCGGCCTTGGAATGAGCTCCCCTCCACGGTGTTTCCCGAGCGCTATGACATGTCCTTCTTCAAACCAGGCTTGTGGAGAGTACTTAACGGTAGGCAACGGCTTGGCTCTGCCCCTGGGATTGCTGACGTCCATGAGCGACGGTAACCACTCACCATCAGGTGGGCCGTATGCTCGTCTGCCTACAAGGGAAATAAAAAAAATGTTATGAGATATTAAAATTGAGACTAGAGATTAAAAAATGCGTCAATGAAAAATATGTATGCGTGATATTGCGTTAGTAAAAAGTAATGAAATTAAGTAAAAATAAGGATTTCATATCACAGTGAACGTTTATCAGTATAGATAATATGATATGTGCAAGACACGACATGCGTAAGCATATAATTAATTTCAGTCAGCATATAAAAAACAAACGACATGTTCCATTTTGCTCAAAAGTTACCGCGATCACGACGGTACGGTCGCTACAAGTCGTTCTTTCAAGTCAGCTGATGACCACTACGCGATCAGCTGTTCAGTAAAATCGATTATGGCCGTCGCTATACATCTCTCTCACTCGAAAATGCTTTGTTTCTTATCAATTTGAGATCGCAAATTGTCAGACAAGGTCACCCAAATTCTACAGTTATTTTCATTTATTGACGCCTTAAAGTTAATATCATCCAATAGTGTTACAGCTTATAAGCAAGCCTGGAAACATGCTTGATTCCAACCAATAACGTCCCGTCTATTGACTGACCTGAACATCGTACGGGAGCTGTTGTCATATTCGTTAGCGAAATGAAGCGAGTTTTGTGGTACATCGCCAAGATGGCTGACGCGTCGCCGCCGTTACCTGCGAAGAAAATACCCGAAAATTTATACGAACTGTGCCTGACGAATTTAGTGAATTTTTGGTACAAATCAAAGTGTTACAAAAAGGTCTTGCGTTTACTTCCAGATACAGTGGTCATGGACGTTTATTACAAGGTAAGTTGTGGGCTACGGTACATTTTTTAATCGTTTTTGGATCTAATGGATTCGAAACATTGTAATAACCGAGTTAAATCTGCTCATATACATATATTTTGTTTTGATACAGTTCCCGATACATAATTTGGTCGTTTTATGTGTTCTGGTGTATTGTTTTTTAGTACTGTTGTCAGACCACGAGAATAAGTAGGTTTGCGTGCGATAGCACTTTCACTGTTGCTGGTTGGTTGCACGTAATTCTTCACATGAACATTTTCTTTGTTCCCGTGTGGGCAATTCGATATTACAAACTGATTACTTTGATGGACGGTTTTATTGTTTTGATTACCTATTAAATTCGTATTTTACGTAATATAGAAAACATTACTAAAGTCCTTACCCCTGTGTGATAACGTACTCACATCGGTTCACATCACACACCCATCTTCTGTTTACTGTTTGTCAGATCCCCGACATGGCAACGTCCACCGCCAGTCACCTAGACATATGCCGAAGTCTCGGCTGAGTTATATTTTCTAAACTTACATAATTTTTTTTACCCTATTACACAATTCAACAAGAACTTCTTTCGATATAAATATTGTTTCACTATCAACAATTATCTACCAAATCCCAATTAGAAAAAAAAGGTTTACGTCTGCGCTAGACCACGTGGACTATATTTTATATAGCATGGACGAAGTCCCGTGTTCAACAGTGGGATGAAAGGTAGCTTATGTTCTTTCCCAAGGTTCAAACTATTTCCACACCGAATTTGATAAAAATTTGTTCAGTGATTTGGGCAGGAAAACGTTATAAACAATACTTTCGTAATGTAACCTCTAAGTAAAGAACTAACTGAAAAATATCTAAATATCTTTAAATGACGATTTTTTGGCAACATTCGATTTTATTTCAGCTGCAAATTAATCTCTGCCTAGGTATGACCTACCTAAACTATAAGCGTGCTTTGGTTTCGGAGATGTTTGCGAACAAACAGATACACAGGAAATAATTCTAAAAATAGCTGGTTTTATTATACTTTACCTTAGTTAGGTATCTGTTTTCTGTTCTGATAGCTTTTCTTCGATGCCCAGACGTACTGTCTTAGTGTTTTCTTATATTGATAACTGTTCTTTTGAACTTCGGTGTATCTTATAAAAAGTGCTTAAACTATCTAAGACTACGATTTTCCCAATACAGTGTCGATCTGTATCACATCCTCATTTCATTGGCTGGGTCCTTCTCAGTCGGACACTCTTGTCAGAGTGGTCGTGGTTGCGCTGACGATGTATATGCAGAAGTACCCGTTAGTTCGCCCATGCCCCCGAGGACCGCCCTCGAGGTCCGCCCTCGAGGTCCAGGTCTGGTGGTTCGAAGCGTTTCGAGTAAGTACATGAGCTGGGTTAGTCTACACTAATGTCCCAAAGATACCGCGCTCATGACCCGTAGATATTATACGTGGTTCTCAATCCAGAGGACGCAGTTTGACGACTGGATATGCTTTTTACGGTTATACCGGTGTTTCCCAACGTGGGGCCCAAGCCCCACAAGGGGTCAATTTGATATTTAAGGGGGGCAATCGCACTAAATTAATATAGGAAAACTTTATTAAAATTATTTTGAATTTGAATTTTAGTTTTTATTAATGATTATTATTGTTATTATGTTTTGAAATATTACTTACTGTGTTCTGATAATAATTTAATAGTGATTTCTTCCTAAAACCTATCATTTATGTTTCTTAAGTGAACAAATAAATTTTTTAATGTTAAAAACTATGTATGGGTGGCGTAAAAATTTTAGAAATGTTACAGTGGGGCATAGCACAAAAAAGGTTGGGATATACTGGTCTATACGGTCCCTAGCTTTGGACGTATGTGCGCTGATGATGAGATGAAAGTAGCTTGCTATACCCTCACATAGCTTACTCGACACAAACCACTTCAGTCTGTACCGATATGAATGAGGTTGCGAATAAAAGGTAATTTAGACTTGGATTATATTTAACAGAAACTATATCTGAGGTGACTGACCTATTCTGAGTCACAAAATTGTATAAAGCATCCGATCAAGCAGTTACGAATCAATAAAAAGATTTGAAACAATGAGCACATTTTGTCAATAGTACTCGTTAAGACATTCATAATGAGTGTAAAAAGTTTAACGATTGTGTTAACTAATTGTAGCCTGTGTAACGCTGTGTATGTTCTGTCTCTTTCTATCGAGCGTGAGGCTGACAATGGAAAAGATATGCTGTATTATTGGTGGTCTACATTTATTTTCATTAATAAGTCTGTACTAGGTTACAGATACACATTGTCAAGTTCGATGATAATGCAAACGTTTAGAAATCAATTGAAATATAGTCGATTACAAACAAAGGATACCACTTACTATTCTTGTGTAGTGTACTATATAAAGCGTACAAAGTATACGGTACACATTGCGGTTAATGACGTCATCGTGAAATCGCTTAGTTTACATCTCATTACGCTGTTATATTTTTATCTAGTGTTCGCCCAGTAGTCGAAAAACTCGAGTCTGATACTTGAACATTTACTGCATTAAATATTTAATGTATTGCATGTTCTCTTTTGTTTTGTTATTGAATTTTATTGTTGCTAAATTTTATATTGATAGCACTAAAAGTCGCGAATAAAAATAAAAATAAAAATAATAAAACTGGACTAAAAAAATATTTTAATTTATAAACAAAGCAGAAAACGTTGGACATTTTGTTTTTGACCACTTATATGTATATGGATGTATTATACAATACTATATCCCGTCCGGGCGTAGCTGGAATAGCTTTTTACACTACCAGCAAATAGGTAGGGAAAAAAAACTATAATATCTAGACCATGAAACAAAGTATACACATCCCTAAAATTAATTTTGCCCATACGCAAAATCTATTGACCAAAGTTTGGTCAATAGATTTTGTGAGTAGCAAGGTCCAAACGGGGTAAAAGTTGGCATTTTAGGTATTAGATGTCTCCCAAACTCCAATACTAGTGCGAAACTCGTGTGATCGATTTAGGATTGGAAATAAGAGATTAAGGTTACGATTTATTTTAAGGGTCGAAGTTTCAGACAACTATAGTCTGATAAACGAGTAAGTGAAGACGGGGTTCCTCATGCTCAAGATAACGGGACTGAAGTTTGATTAGCTTTGTGAAAAGTTCTTTCTTTTCTAAAAGTTCTAACTTTTAACTGATGGCACATATATACGTACCATAATGTTGTTAGAACGTTAAAAAAAACTAGAAGTTGCAACTATTATGCAGGCGGTGGATCCTAGTTTTGCCTCAGTCATTTGACATTATGATCTATTTTTTCCCCTACCTATTCACTTGTAGCTTATTCCTATATAGGGGTGGAATAGCCCGATCTTGCTACGATAGCTACGAGTAGCTTGTCGGTAGGCGAGCTCACGGGGCTAAGAGAGATTGCTAATACTGGCCCTAGCAAGAGCAGTGCTTCGCAAAATCTACCGCCGGATTGAAATTGCGAGTCACTGAGAAAATCCGGCGAGAAACTCAGTGGGTTGTGTCTATGGGGTTATGAGTTACAACGGTTTTAATATATGGTGAGAAAAAGGCCCGGTTTTCTTAAAAAATAATCTGGGATGAAACCACGCACGTAAAAACACGCCAATTTGAAAGAACTTTTTTATTTGGCATAGTAGAGCGCTCTCTGACTTTCTTTAGTCAAGATGTACTCTGAAGCCAGAGTTAAAAGTCATAATAACATTGCAGCGAAGGCTTTGTTAATCTGCAAACAGGTACGTATTATTGCCGGATAGGCAAGACCGTGGCACCGATGTATACAGACTCAACACAACCTCCTGCCAGTGCTCAGGATAGGACTTAGGGGAGATTAACTAAAAACACCCCAATGTTGCCCCCAAAAACTTGGTCGCCAGACAAGATGGCGAAAAAGTGAGAATGCTTAGTGGAATGAGAACTCCAACAGGCTTAGTCGAATATCGATATCTTATGACAAACTATCCGACAAATCTGTAAAATAGTAGAAGTGGTTTGAAAACTAAAAAAACACTTTAACAGTAAAGAACAATTTTTTCTCCTTTTTTTTATCCTGTTGATACTGGTCAGAATATTAGAGCGAACTTATAAAATTATTTTATCAACACCGATCCTTGGCGCAATCGGACGTCCTGAAGTCTGCGAAAATGTAGTTCAAATATTCCGTTAAATACAAACAAACATACATACATATCAAGCTAATAAAAATGTTGATAAGATACTCTATTTCAAGGCAGGCGTATATCAGCAGACGAGCAATGAACTAATTCTACTCCGCATCTACACCAATAAACGAAGCATAAATCGTGATCTGTGACATGAGCAGTGTGGTGCCGGAATAAAGTTTACTCATTGCAATCGTTTCAAAAGTTTACAATGTCGTTTAACAATATCTAGCGTCGTCAAGACTTTATTGACCGACAATTGCGCGATTGTGTCGCTTTTGTGCTCTTAAATTGCGCCATGGAATGCTCTGGATGTTTCGGTGTGATTCAATTTTTCACTTAAGTTATACTAAATATGCCAGAACAGATCCAATATTGCATGGTGCAAGCAAATACACATTTACTATTAATACAAATTGTCATTTAAGAATAAAATATTTCCTTGTTTGTTGTTTTTTTAACCCTAACTTATCTGTGATAAGATTATTCGTGACACGCCTTTTCATTGGCGATGAAATGATTTTGTCGCTGCTTTAACGTAATATCGATCGATCGCGCTCAGAAACATTTGTGACCTTAATTAAACCCATTTATACCAACACTACGGAAACCTGACTGCGCTCCGCTGTGGCAAAATTAATGAAACTAGAGGTCCCGTAGTAGTCGAAATTCGACTATAATTAATTGAAATTGTAAGTTTGTACACTATTATGATTGTAATTTATACTTCTATAATCACAAATTTCGCCAAGACTACACTATAAAAAATATTAACAAAGACAAACAATATATAATCTATTCTCAATTTGACAACAGACGTCGAGAACAAAAGTTTGACAATAAATAGTATGCATGCGTGTGTGCGTCAAATACATGGTATGTAGTGTGTGTAATGTTTTCTTTATTGATTTAATGTATATTTAATGCATTGTTTTAAAAAAATATTAGCTTTGTGCACTTCTTCTCTATATTCTCTATAAGTGTGGAAAATTTCATACTCCTCCGTCCGCGCATTTTTCGTAAAAAGGGATACAAAGTTTTTGCTTCACGTATTAATTAATGAAATACCCCCATTTGTTAAAGGAGTCGCTTGTCGTGCCTTGATGGAACTATCACGTAAATCATCCTTCGAGCGCAAACAACAACTACCAAATTTAATTACAATCAGATGAGCAGCTTAGGAAAGCATAAACAAACAAACATATTTCATTTTTATTATTAACATTAAAAAACTCATTCGCATGTTAATAAACACGAGTTTCATTAATTCAGAGCGCACATGCGTCGGAGGACGAAGCTTGAATACTAAATCTGCAATAAAATAATGACCTATTTATTAAAATTGTGTAAATTTAATACGTTGCATTTGTCTTTAGTCCGGCTGGGTAGTCATATGCTTTTTTCCCCCTACCTATTCGCTGGTAGCCTATGAGGCTATTTCAGCTACGCCCGGATCGATAGGGAGCTCACGGGCTCCAACCGGGATTGTTGCTAACACTAGCCCTAGAAAGTGATTTAAGTGTCACTATGACATATCGAACTCACAGATTTTCAATGCTAAGGACGATCAGTGCGATTTTTTTCCCTACCTAAGCTGATGGTCTTGAGATACCATTTCAGCGTAACCTTAACTAGTAGGTGAGCTCAGGGGGCTCAAACGTAACGACGTTGCTAACACTAGCCCTAGCAAGATCAGTGCTTCGCAGAATCTACCATCGCATCGGAATCGCGTCCCACTGAGAAGATCCGTCGAGAAACTCAGTGGGCTCTCCCTTTGGTTGACTTAGCTCGTCGAATTCTTGACGGACTATGATTGACGTCATAAGCCTGTGGTACATTCGCCCTTACGGCTGGCTATACATCACAATTAGGCACCTGTCCCACGCCATCAACACGTTTTGCCGCATCGGACATCACTTACGTAATCTTATCGAGGTGCTATAACATGAGCTACGTACGTAAATAATCACGGACATAGCACGGACTGTTTTGTGCCTGATATAGTTTAAGCTTATTGTTTTCAGTACACATAGTGTTTCGAAATGTTTTATTGCCCTTTTATTTAGAATAATTCATAAATATCGCGTTTAAGGTCTTGAAAAACAACAGTGGCAATAAATACATTGCGGTAAATCGTTTTTCAAAAAATTTCTACTTAATTCTCGAGTATTTTAAGCAATTTGCCCACTGAGCTTATCGTCGTATCTTTTCAGTGGGTCGCGATTCCGATCCGGTGGTAGATTCTGCGAAGCACTTCTTGCGAGGGCTAGTGTTAGTAAACCTACCCGTCCGGACGTAGCTGGAATAGCCTCTTAGGCTACCAGCGAATAGGTAGATGGTGGAAACAAAGTAAGCAATTTTATCAACTGCTTTTCTCAGTTCATAACTTCTATTTTAAAAACCTCTATGAACATTTTAAGGCTTTTTTTAATTTCTCACTTTTCTGTAGTGCTTACAGAATTCACCTATCGTCCAAATTTGACTATATTATATCGTCAATGGTTTCCTAGTGGAATAACATTGCATGTAATCGAATACAAGTAACGATTTTTTTTATTGCATTGATGGATGGGCGAGCTTACAGACCACCTGGTGTTAAATGGTTACCGCAGCCCATAGACATCTACAACATAAATGCCGCCACCCGCCTTGAGATATAAGTTCTAAGGTCTCAGTATAGTTACAACGGCTTCCCCGCCCTTCAAACCGAAACGCTATACCTACTACTTCACGGCTGAAATAGGGAGGGTGGTGGTACCTACCCGTGCGGACTCACGAGAGGTCCTATCACCAGTTATTACGCAAATTATAATTTTGCGGGTTTGATTTTTATTACACGGTGTTATTCCTTCACCGTGGAAGTCAATCGTGAACATTTGTTAAGTACGTATTTCATTAGAAAAATTGGTACCCGCCTGCGGGATTCGAACATCGGTGCGTCATTAGATACGAATGCAACGAACGTCTTATCCTTTAGGCCACGACGGCTACAAAATTTATTTCATATAATTAATAAAGTACAAAATTAATTTATTTCATTTTTCTGACATAATATATGAACCATAGTTTTTTTCACGTTTTTCTCGAAACATTCGAACAAAATCGATACATCACGAAGTCCTTTACGGTTAGGCGTGCGCGCGTCTCGACTACCGCTATGTACATTTACATTTTAGGTGAAGGTGAACCGGACGTAACTGTAAGCAACAATGCTTTTAAAGTACTCGCATTAAGATTGAATATTCTGTGCACGTTGCTACGAAAGAAAGTGTTCATGATTTGATCTCGTCAGAAATTACAGCTAACTCTCGTTTTGTAAGTTTCGAGTGCTGTGTACGGAGAATGGTAAGTTCTAGAAGCTTCCCGGGTGAAAAACGATATTTAGAAATTGTTATTGTCATAGCAATGATAATTATAAAATCACTAGCTTTTGCCCACGACTTCGTCCGCGTGGAATAGCTCACAAATAAATATGCAAAATTAAATGTATATTTTTCAATATTTCTGAGAGATTTTCTTAATATTTGTTTCCGTAAGAACCTTGTACAGAGTATTAGAAAACTACAAAAAAAAAAAAGCCAAATCGGTCAAGCCGTTTTCATGTTATGTCGTGACAACGGAAAACGAGTTTCATTTTTATATATATAGATTAGGTCCTTTGGGCAAGGGATCTTGTAGAATATTCTTTCAGAAAATTATTTATGGGTTTTTATTCTGAATAAATCTGAACTAGCTCACTGCCTACTTGGTGTTGTGTGGCTAGCGGAGCCCATAAGTATTAAAACTAAGGCATTTGGTCTAAGTCTGAATTGTATTGTTAAACGGGTGTCCCACCCTTCGAAGCAGAACAGCCAACGGTTTCGCAATTATACCGGCTATATTATTATTATTCTTCATGAAATATAAGAATATGGAGTCAGACCTTAAAATATCAGGTGGTGTTCGTTTAAATTATTAGAATAACGCCATTGAACCTTAAAGCGAACCTCATAATAACAGAAATAAGCGTGACATTGGTATAACCTAGTACACAACGAAACGACAGCAACTAACTAGGCTCTTCGCGTGTACTGCTACAACTCATTTACATTGAGATGATAGAATATCTTCTTTTTTTTCCTGTCTAACCTGGTAACCTTATAGGGTTTTACGCCAAATTAACCGAGCGAGTAGGTAAGCTCACGGGGCTCTAATCTGGTGACATTGCTACCACTAGGCCGAGCAAGAGTAATGCTTCGCAGAATCTACCACCGGATCGGAAACGCAA
This sequence comes from Bombyx mandarina, assembly GCF_030267445.1. NCBI lineage: Eukaryota > Metazoa > Arthropoda > Insecta > Lepidoptera > Bombycidae > Bombyx > Bombyx mandarina. Next base: position 14,560,162 of record NC_143215.1, on the reverse strand, counting down.
CCCATTGAGAAGATCCGGCGAGAAACTCAGTGGGCTGTGTCTGTGGGTTAATTTATTCGTCAAACCCTTCGTCGTAAACGACAGGTTCGACGTAAACGGTGACTGGTGCTTGTGGTACCTAAAAGCACCGTTAATGGATCGGGATAATCCGAAATACGTGCTTAGGGCGACGTCGTCTGCTCACCATTCGGTTCGCAGGATCGGGTATGTAGAATTAGAGGTAGGGTTAGAATTAGAATTTACTGGTGGTAGGACCTCTTGTGAGTCCGCGCGGGTAGGTACCACCGCCCTGCGTATTTCCGCCGTGAAGCAGTAATGCGTTTCGGTTTGAAGGGTGGGGAAGCCGTTGTAACTATACTGAGAACTCAAGGTGGGTAGCGCATTTACGTTGTAGATGTCTATGGACTCCAGTAATCACTTAACACCAGGTGGGCTGTGAGCTCGTTCACCCATTTAAGCAATAAAAAATTAAGAATATCAGTAACAATTCAACATCAAATTAAAAATTGTCGCCTATAGATTGCTTATTTTAATTAATCAAAATAGATATTATTATCTGGTATGTGTTCACGATCGACTTCAACGATGAAGGAATGACGTGTCTTGTAATAAAACAAAACGCACGTGTGTTATGATAGGTCGGTCGTATCGCAAACATACTCGGATTTCTATGGGTTGTTTTTTTTATACGCGAAGTAATAATACTCGTGTGCACTAATGGCGTGTTATGAGCTTCTTCGAATACAACATGTGGTTTCCCAGACATGAATAACAGAAGCTCATAATTTTGGATCGCATAGAAGGCAAGCGCGCCGTCGTCAGAACACCAGATAGGTAGTCAGATCTGGTTAAGAAAGCGGTCCATGGCACCCACGACCGAACACTATAGAGGAACGTCACATGTGGTCGCAATCCTCAGCAGTGAGGGAACAATGATGAAGAAGTACAAATGGCACGGATTGTTTCGATAAAATTGAGACTTCGAAGTCAGAAGCAAGGCCGTTTTTTTTTATTGCTTAGACGGGTGGACGAGCTCACAGCCCGCCTGGTGTTAAGTGGTTATTGGAGCCCATAGACATATACAACGTAAATGCGCCACCTGCCTTGAGATATAAGTTCTAAGGTCTCAAGTATAGCTACAACGGCTGCCCCACCCATCAAACCCAAACGCATTACGGTTTTATGGCAGAAATAGGCAGGGCGGTGGTACCTACCCGTGCGGACTCACAAGAGGTCCTACAACCAGTAATTACGCAAATTATAATTTTGCGGGTTTGATTTTTATTACACGATGCTATTCCTTCATCGTGGTTCACACGTTTTGCGGTAGTGGTTTTTGCTGGCCCCAGACACCGCATCGCCGGGTTAGTTAAATCTAGTCCTACTTTGTTTTTGCTGTCGGCGGTACTGTGTCACTCATATGCCTTGTGGTCCCAAAATCGAAATTAAAGATTCAAGTTCATTGAATACCCGCGAACAAACAAACGTTGTTTTCTTCTTCTTTTTTCCACCTTATCCCACCACGTGGGGTCGGCACAGCGAATTTTTCTATTCCATTCTATTCTATCAGCCGTCATCTCAAAACTCATTCCTCTCTCTCTTTCATATCGTCATTCATACACTCCATCCATGTTTTTTTCGGTTCCAGTAATTCCGGTAGGATTCCCTATAAGAGTAAATGGATTCTAAAAATAAAAATAAGCCGTTTGAAAGTAAATAAAAAGCATCAAAACTCTTTTTCGCTTTTGTTTATTATAAGGACTCTAATTTTTTTTTCTTCTACCGATGTTGATAGCCTTGCCGCTATTTCAGCTTCTCCTTGACGTGTAGGTGAGCTCAAGGGGCTCTAACCGGGAGTGTTGCTAACACTGGCCCTAGTAAGAGCAGTGCTTCGTAGGATCTATCACAGGATCGGAAACGCGACCCGCTGAGAAGATCCGGCGAGAAACTCAGTGGGCTCTGTCTATGGGTTAATTCACTCGTCGAGCCCTTCGTCGCAAGTGACGGGTTCGACGAGGACTCTAGTAAAAAGCCATTCATGCACAGTTAATAAACGAATATTTATTGTTTTCTGTCTGTCTGCATTATTGTAATAGTTCATTCCCGTTAAATAGGAGATACAGGTCAAACAGTAAGTTATAGCTATAACTAGTATTTATGTAAACAACACCGATGAATGTCTATACACCTATGACATGTCGAGTTATCGGCGTATTAAACGAATATCATTTTTTGTATTGCGACAACAGTTCAATGATCTGATGATCATTATGACTCATAAAATATGTTCGCGATCAACTTCTGGTTTCACCGCAGGCCACCGTAACGGTAAACAATTATAATATTGTGATTAACCGCTAGTACATTTATGACCTAAAAACCTAAGTCTTCTGAAAACGTTTCATTTTTAATATGCTTTCATTAGATTCAGACGTATGTTTGTAACGGAATCTTTGAACATGATTTTGACCCTCTTCAAAACGTCGGATTAACTCGAAATTTGGTATACTTATTAAGGACCGACCTTTTTTACAATAAAATCATTTTTTGTTACACTATTTTTAATTCAAATTTATTAAAATTTATTTTCTATTTAAGCTATTGCATAGATTTTATCGCGGGCCTTGAGCGCGGCAACCGAATCATGAAATTCCGTAACGAAAAAAACCTTACACCCCTCACTCCGCCTACCATGTAGCTCGCGTTCAACACATTCACACGTTGCGCTTGTGTAGTGTTTGTGAATAAGCGCGTGGCGTGACGTCACACTGCATGCGCATCATGAAAAGTCTGCCCATCTCTCTCTCGCGCGGTCTAGCTTATGAGTATGAAGGGGACAGTTAAGGGTTTGCTTTTATTAATGTTTAATATAGCGTGGTCTTGTTTTATTTGTGTTTTAATATTAAATTAACATTGTTTAATTATAATTGCATAAGTTGTTAAAAAATGCTATGCAATAGATTTACAGTGGCAGTTCCCGAGTGCCACACGTTTTTAGTTAGATTTTCTATAAAAGCGTATTTTGTTAGTTTTTTTTAATCTATTATTTATTCATTTGTGAATTTATAATGTCAAGTTTTAAATGTGAGTTTATAATACGGCTTTATTCCTTTCCTTGATATTTAACAATTTTGACATCACATTATGAATAAATACGAGTATATGCTGGTTTTGATTTGAATTCGAAGCTGATACCAAATCGTTGGTAGCCTAAGGGATCTTGGCACGGACGAGTAGGTGAGCTCACGGGCGCAGCCTGAGAGAAATGCTAACACTGGCCCTAGCAAGAACATTTCTTCGCTGAATCACCACCGCATCGGAATCGCGATCCACCAAGAAGATCAGACAAGAAACTCAGTGGAATGTGTCTATGGGCAAGTTCACAAATCGAAATCATCCTTGCAGCCTGAAAGCACTAAAATCTAAACCAAAGTATGTGATTATTCGAAACTAGGATTATTATCATTTTAATAACTCTATCTTGCTTGGTTTGTTCATATATGAATGCGATGATCATCATACGCTAATACACAACGAATAACCAGATATTAAATTAGATGTCATGATTTATGTTTAGCTTGACGTAGAAAAATGTTATAATTTTATTGTTAGATGTTATTGAGCGAATATAACTACCGACTGACTTAGTACTCATTGCCATTAGTATCCGGTGACTTATTAATAAAATAATTCTTTGCTTACATGCATTGCATTAGTTGCGGGAGTTAAATATTTCGCCTCAACAAAATCAATTTATTAAATGATAAAATAAATGATAAAAACCAAAATAATATATTCTGTATTTCACAAAACATAATAAATTACTACTACTAATTGAATTGAATCATAGTTTTTTCTACAAAAAACTTTAAATGCAGTTATTAAATTTTGGGTGTATCCGAATTTTAGTGAATAATGTGGCAAATAATTTGAATTACAGAAGACCATGTCGCAAATACTATTTATTGTTTAACAAGGCTGTTTGATTCAGTGAAAATAAATTTTATGTATTTTTTGTTCAATATTTTTTTTTTTATATTGCTTAGATGGGTTGAAGATCTTACGGCCCACCTGGTGCTAAGTGAGCCCATGAACATCAACCGCGTTAATGCCGTCACCCTCTTGAGACATGAGCACTAAGTCCCAGTTTTTACAGTACATGTTTGTGTAACCGAGATACTAAGGAAAAATTCGAAGAATTGAGACACATCATGAGAATTATTCTCGAGGACTGGAATAATTGTATCTCTATTGGAGGATTGAGTGATTGACATGGTACTAGTGTTTCCGACTAGTATTTCCTACATCGAAAACCTTCTGACAAAGATGGAAACATTGAGCCTTGAATTCGACCTCAAAATAAGCCGCTGTAAAACTAAAGTCATTATTGTCGACAGAGCCAACAATAACTGGCCAGAAATCAAATGTATGAATTGCGATGTCATTCAGTCTTACAGTTTACCTCTGTTCCCTCATATGAAACAATGGGGGCTGCATGGGTAAAATAAACAGGCGAATGGCAAATGCTAGAAATGCTATGGAAAAATTTGGCGGAATCGTAATATAAGCAAAGCTACGGAGACTAGTCTAGACAGTTCTTTGGTATCCCTTGTATTTTTATGCCCCACACAAACTTGAACCTTGCGAGATAGTAAGGAACATAGAGTAGATTGATTGAAATGTGATGCTGGATAAGAATACTCGGGATATGGTAGACTGAATTTCGCAGCAACGAGTCCATTCTTGAGGAACTGAAGACAATTAAGCGATCCTCATGTACGGTGCAGTCTCGTTGGATATTTTTCGCCGGGTGGATCTTTCTATCGAGCGCCAGGTGGTTGAGGGAATTGAGAGCCACACGATAAAACTCCAGTAAGGTGGACTGATTGCCCTCTACAAGTGAGCGCCGGGCTCGCAGCCGGAAGGACCGAGTGGCGTCGGGAAACTTTGTATAAAAACATGTCTACCACGGCCACCAGGAGTGTAGAGACAAAGCAAAAGACACTGTCTTCCGATCCCATATTAGGATTCCTTATACTGCGGGAACTAGAGACAGATTTACATACATACACTTTTTTTAGTGCTTAGATGGGTAGACGAGCTCACAGCACACCTGGTGTTAAGTGGTTACTGGGGCTAAAAGACATCTACGATGTAAATACGCCACCTATCTTGAGATTTACGTTCTAAAGTCTCGAGTATAGTTACAACGGCTGCCCCGCCCTTCAAACCGAAACGCATTACTGCTTCACGGCAGAAATAGGCAGGTACCATAAAAAAGAAAAAGGGTGGTGGTACCTACCCGTGCGGACTCACAAGAGGTCCTACCACCAGTAAATAAATACATATTTTATATAGATATTAAAGACAAATAACAAACTAATCTGTACATCACATGAACGTAGACTCGATGTGGGAATCGAACCTCGGTTTAGTAGTCAGGGGCGATAATTATGCACCACAGTCAGCCACATGTCTACTGTTTATGGCTAATTTCAATATACCCAATTGTTTTAAGCTAACAGTTGTGTTGAGAAGTCACTTTGACATTTAGATCTAATAACTATGAGCAATAAAATAGTTTTGAAGACTGAATCCATATTCAATTCGTTATGAAATAAGCCCTTGATATAAACATGCGCGTGTTATGAAAAATAATAATCGTGTCAAAACAACAAGAAGTGGCGAAATTACGAATAACTCTAGCCCTTTTTCAATGAACTAGAGCGATAATTACGACATAGCATGTTACATCGACAAACATACACGTCTGTGGCCACAAGGAAAACGGTGATACATACAAAAATTTAAACGATAATCTTTAAAGAAAAACACGAATCAGCACGAATGTAGCTCTGAGGTTGGCGATAACCTAAATCTTTAGACTTTTAGCTAGTAAGATTTTTTAGTATAACCTTTATGATACTAGGCTTACTGCATATTTTGAACGAGTAAAATAAACTCTTGGCCAACTGCTAGGTATAAGTATCCTGATAAAAATCAAAACAAAGCTCTATCATCTGCCTTCTGCTAAGGCATCCTAGAATACTTTGGACTCATTTCGAGATAAGACAAAAATATCACGAAAAGTTGGTCACGGACAAAGTGGCAGGAAAATGGTCTTGTGGCAGTAGCCCGATACGGCAGTATTACTGAATTACGCCACACTAGACTCCACCGTTTGCGATACTCTCCGACTGGCTTGAGATAAGACCAGATGGCATACCAGTGTGAGGGTAAAGTTATGGACGGTAAAAAATCCGACTAACAAAGAAGAGTATTTCCTATTAGCCCAGTAACCACATATAATGTGCTACCTTAGGAGATCATTCATGACTATAATTTTGATCGGTCCATTATGTTTTTTATACAAGTTTTAAAATAATAATTGACAAGAGAAGAACGTGATCGGATCAAATGTACTAGATAATATAATTGACAATTACCTTCCTCTTTTACCATTTACGCTCATTTCATTTCGAAAAAAGTTATAAAAGCAGCTGTAGTGCAGCTAGCCTGGTGATGACTGTTTGGCAAAATCGGATAGCTCAAGCCGCTGCTACTTCCTAGTAGCCACGTGTGCATAGAAAAATGAAAGTACTAACCCACTTCAATTTTCTATTCAGATACCAGATTGCAGAACTTTACAAGGTCAAAGTCAAACTTCTCATAAAACCGTCCAAACTGCTTGTCGCCTAACAACTCTGCTACTTGTGAGAAAAAATCACTTTCGCTTGCTTGCGTAAGCAACAAAACCTTTCTCATTCGGCGTCCACCCCACTCAAATTACATGACGCTGTCGGAAAATTTTGCTCAGAAACCTTATAGCACCGAATTCATTACAAATAAGATTACTTTCCTATTCAGAACTTTGAAACCAAGGTTGTGGGTCTGTGGGGGTTTCTTTTGATTTGTTGTGTGGCAGTTGTTTTACGGGTGCTTAATTGGAGTTGGATTTGTATTTGCGCTTATGGTTTTGCGGTATCAAATGGGTTACTATTTGAAAATTGGACAAATTACCCACGGTGAAACGTTGACGTAGATTGAACACAATTTTCCATTTAGTGTAGCTACTAAATCGTGCTCGCTTAGGTTGAAACGCAAATTATTTGTAACGGACACTGTAACTTCTATGTATCATTCTGTTAGTTCACTCCGTAATGTTGTCAATGAAAAATTCTAAAGTAAATTTACTGAGATTTGTAATAAATTTTAATGAAAAGCATGCCATGACAAAAGTGATTCAGTAATATTTTATAGGTGTGTCACATTCAATTTATTACTGTGATCTTGTTTTATTGATTATTATGGTGCAACCTAGGTATAGTAGTTACACATCATTACATCCTTTTCATCGACAGGTCGTTTTGAACGCGATCAAAAGAGACAGAACACTTTGTCGAGGATTCATTACACGAGTTATTAAGGTCGTTGGCAAAATGTGCTATACATTATTTGCCTTCAAACACAAATGGTGAAACTAAACATCAGTACTGTAATATGTGTGATGAATAAAAATACTAACTGTCCAGTTTCGCAGTTTTTTTGCAAATTATATTTCGAATGGCTCGAACAAAATGAATTTGATGAGGAAAGAAGTTTTAATTGAGGATTCAAGGAAGTTTGGTCGATATTTTGTACCAGTTAGTCCTATATTCCCAAATAAATAGCTATTATGTAACTCTTTTCGTAACGCATGTCGAATTTAGAAGTCCCTTAATTGCTTCATTCAGTTTGTCATGCCCAAAAGACTAATTGAACGGTAATTATTTGTTGTTCGATTTCACAAAACACTTTCACGCGTTTCCTTTCACGCTAATACACTTATCACACGTGTTTGCGAGCGTTTACCATATGTTTTTTTTTCGGCGTATCGACTAGAGATTGTTCAGTAAATTAAAGTGAATTTCTAATTCGCTAGTTTATGTCCTCAATTGGCGGGTATTTGAGACGAATCATGATCACATGCGACACGAGGTTAAGTCTCTGAAATCTTTAGAGTATTGGCAAATTTTATTCTGATTTGTATCGTATTTGCTGTACAGCTTAAACTATTTAGTCACTTGGATAGACTTTTTCAGTCGGGAGGATATAGTCGCACTTTCGCCTACGCATTGGGGGCGGTAGGCGGATCATGTCGGAGTTGAACTGACTAAAACCCAAGGAGACGCGTCAGAGCACATAAAAATTTAGATGTTTGTTTAGATGTCCTCACACCTAATTTAACAAAAATAATGACTGGTATTTTTGTTTGCAGGTAACAGGAGTTAATTTTGATCAGATCTCCATTTATTGGTAAGATACAAAAAGGTTTGTCCTTATTTAAAGAATTGTCAGATAGTGGTGACGCCGTGGCTTAACTCTTTACTATAAACTCTTGGCGGTTTTTACCAAAGTGAAATCAATTAAAAAGAAACTAAAGTACATGTAAATAACTGTATTCTTAAGGTAAATCTTCTGTTATTTTGCGTAACGTCTCATGATGAACGCATAATAAAATTTCACTGTTCGTATGTGATTCCAGATCTACAAAATCTGTTATTCCAAATGTATTAGTTTTGAATGTTACTCGTTATCGTCAGAGTATAATAAGTTAGGAATGTATCTATCGGCTTGAACTGTTTGCTTGACCGTGAGTGTAATAAAAAAAAAACGCTCTTCGTTTCAATATTTTGTCGGTATACTCTTAAAATAAACCTCGAGTGTTATATTAACATGATTTCAATGATACAAGGCCAGGATACCGTACTAATGTAACGGGTTTTGTTATGAGAGGCAATACAATAAAGATGCTTGTTGATTTAGTTTTTTTGTCTACCCACACGTTTGACTCGTAAGATCAATAACCCTGTAATTGAATTAATGTGGGTTTATTAGCAAATAATGTTGTTTTTTACTAGTGTAATATAGATAGGACGGATAGATTGAATGTCTGTTCGCTTTTTTTTTTATTGTCCTTGTAGGCAGACGAGCATACGGCCCACCTGATGGTGAGTGGTTACCGTCGCCCATGGACTTCAGCAATGCCAGGGGCAGAGCCAAGCCGCTGCCTACCGCTTAATACTCTCTACAAGCCTCGTTTGAAGAAGGACATGTCATAGCGCTCGGGAAAGCTCCCTCATTCCATAGCCGGATGGTACGTGGCAAAAAAGACTTCTGGGAACGCACTACCGATGACCGCAGTGGCTCCAGGTAGTATGGATGAACTAAAGGACAGACATTCGATCATTCGCTCGTTGAAGCCAGTAAAAAAAGGATTGTGCAGATCCTTCGCTTTCATTTGATCAATATTACTATAAAAGAGAGATTTTTATTTATTTATTAAAAAAAACATATTTGAAATAAAAATTGAAGTTTTTGATATATTTGGATCAGAATAGCGTTTTTTATTGAATTAACAGGTTTCTGTAGTTAACTCAAATGTGAAAATAATTTGGTATAATTTAAAAACCAGAGTTTCTTTTTAAATCTTACTTTCTATTTATTTCTGACTATAATACCTCCGAGCTCGGCAGCGCTTAGCTACAGGCAACTCGCAGCTTGGCACTTAATAAAAGTACTAATTTAAAAGTGTAGCTCATGTTCACAACTTTTTTCATGTCTGGTAAATATGAATAAATTCAATAAACTCAATTCGAAACCAAAGTAAATGAGGCAAATATGTATTCGAAACCTATAATTGTTGGATAACCAAAAAGATTATTCATTTTTTCAATAGTGCTGCATTTCTAATTCAATTTCAAAATACTTGAACTGCGAACTACGATATGATGGTGACTCGTAAACATTTCACTGCTCGTAAAACATATTGTTGTTCGTGACTTTAAGATTGACCGATTCACAATTATCCAAGGCTTCATGGAAGGCTTGTTTTGTTTTAAACGCCGAACCTAATAGGTAAGACGCCCTATATGGTCATAGTCGTGTAGAATGGATAATTATGTACTAGTTCTTCGATTATTTTACAAGTGCCAGTTTTATATAAGAAACATCCATCTAACATGTGCTCACAAATCCACCGTTGTCGTTTGTGCGTTGTCTATCTGTAATTCAGTTACGCTATTATTTTAAATTAACAGAGATTTTTGGTGAAATAATTGGGATCACTAAAATTAAAAACCCACCAAAAGTTTTTTTTTTTTTTTTTATTGCTTAGACGAACTCACAGCCCACCTGGTGTTAAGTGGTTACTGGAGCCCATAGACATCTACAACGTAAATGCGCCACACACCTTGAGATATAGTTCTAAGGTCTCAGTATAGTCACAACGGCTGCCCCACCCTTCAAACCGAAACGCATTACTGCTTCACGGCAGAAATAGGCGGGGCGGTGGTACCTACCCGTGCGGACTCACAAGAGGTCCTACCACCAGTAAAAGTAAGTCTTTTTATACCCTGAGGAATCTTTTCAAACCTTGTTTGGAAAAAATCATACCGATGTCCCCAGGAAAATACGTGGAGGGACGTGCACATTCAGAGCTAGTAACCAAAATCTTTACACTTGATTTTAGCGGGTGGTGTGAATGCAAAATTGAGGTGATGGAATTATAAAATTCCTCAAATCTCATCGAGAACTACAAATAAGACACATTATTTTGAAATTTTTATTTTGGGTCAAAAGGTCTCATCTCTGGTAACCGCTCGGTGCTATCAGCCCTCTTATCTTTTGTGTGTGTGCATAGATAACAGATGCTATTGTTACACTTTTCGTTTCCTATTACCATATTCCGTAATGCGCTCCATTAAGCTATTTACATTTTGTAGGATGCAAATAAAACGATAGGCAATTTTTTATTAGCAGCCTTTATGTTAATAAATGATAGCAAGTACTTTATACCAAGGAGCCTGATTAAACCGAGACCAATAAAAAAAATGGCTGAAGACTGTGCAAAAGAAAATCTTTTAAATGTTCAGTCGTGAGTGCCTTAAAATAACATGTTTTGAACCTCATTGGCGATAGAAATAGGGAGATAGCAGACGCAACTGTGATGGGATCAACCGAATCAAAAGTCACGCCAAAAATGTTTTAAGACAATTTTTGATACACCCTTTTCAATTTATTTTTAGTCAGTCTTAGTTTTTTATGTTCATCCATTGATTGCTTGGTTGAAAAACTAGGTCGCTTAAAAAGCTTTTCCTCGTTCGAACTAAAAATATCTGTTTCTTATTCATATTGATTAATATTATTGGCCTTGTAATCCTTTACAGTATTCTTATGTTATTTTCCATCAAAGGTCATCCGTCATGACGACTTCTACTTTGTCAATATTTGCCTGGCGTACTGTGCTTGTTCATTGCTTGAGTTTCCATGATCATTTCAGCCACGTCTCTTTGAGTTTTTAAACCAATATAGTTTTTTGGATGTTCTTACCATACAAATATCCTTTAATAGATATTTAGATGAATCGCTGTACTTAGGCTTCTAAATTACTAGATAGAAATTATGATTAGTAACTGATGTTTTAAAACAATCGTACATATTATTACAGCAAATAGAATGGACCAGCTAGTCTTAGTTAGTCGAAAGACGAAACAGAAGTCCTATTTTTAACACACATTCGATAGATCAGTTGTCTTACGGGCGCTCCATATTCATGCGCTTTTTTGAACAGACCTTGAACAGAATATATGCAAATAAGTTGAACACGTTCTTAGTTTCCTAGTCCGAAGCAAAAAAACGGCATTTCGAGTTACCGCCCGGATACTGACCCTAATTGGCCATGTTATCACAAAAACATGCAGCGGACTGGTACTAGAACAGAGTTGAACATTTTTAATTTATTGGATAGCAAGAGGTCGGAGTAGTGGTCAATTTTCAATAGCGAAGGTACACTTGAAAGATAAGATAGCATGTAAATATAAAGAGTGTGCTTCATCAGATCGCAAATAAATTCAAAAAACAATCTAATCGAGGACATCTAATTTCATCGCATTAAATACTAGACTATATTTTAGGTTTACAAGGTTCCTTAGATAATATACGAACGTCATAGTGTGGTAACGATGTTATTGTTCCAAATAGGTGATCTAGATTCAGTGTGTGTACTTAGATGACCTGTTACTATGTAGGTTGGATGTCAGTTGTGCGAAACGATGAATCATAGCTATTGCTATGCTATCCTATATAGCAATAGCTAGTTCTCAGCGGATTGCTCTCTCCGTGGCGGTGTCGATACCATAGAGGAGACCCTAGCTACTTAACATGTCTTGTCTATATAATATAAAAATGAATTGCTGTTCGTTAGTCTCGCTAAAACTCGAGAACGTCTGAACCGATTTGGCTAATTTTGGTCTTGAATTATTTGTAGAAGTCCTGAGAAGGTTTAAAAGGTAGATAAATATGAAAATGCTCGGAATAAAATAAAATAATAATTTTGTTTTTCCTTTGATGTGTCCCCCGTCGGACGCATTCCTTTTGTTTGTTTTATGTTTATTTACAAAAGTTTAGATCTTTTATTTATCAATTGAGGCACTACGAAGTCTGCCGGGTCAGCTGGTCTTCCATAAAATTTAATATATAAAAAATATTCTAACTTCTAGCAAATAGCTAAAAGAGATTGTAACATTGTGTTGTTGCTATGTGACGTAACAATAAGAAAATACGAGAGGTGGTTGAAACGAATTTGTGACACAAAAAATATAACAATGTCCGATTCCCAAACATCCTGCTTCAATATTATCGTACAAACGTGCTAGTTAACAAAATATGTATTTAACAGAGCACAGGAGCGATTGCGCAATATTGGCGGGCGATAGGTACTACGCTATCACGTGCCAATGACCCCTAATACAAACTTTCTTATTTAGACCGTTTAAACACACAACTCTCTAACTCTTATAGAAAAAAACAATGTAATTATTTTATTTATTTAATATATATTTTGTACACACAGCTGTTAGAAAAGACACGTCAATAAGGATACAGAGTACAAGGGCACTACTTATTTCATGCTGAAATCTCTTCCAGTAGGCCCGCAAAAGGAAAGATGAATTAGGAACACAAACCTAGTGCATACAGTAAACATTACATATAATAATATATACATATTACAAGATACAAAACAATATATATACATACAAATACACACACACACACACACATATACTTACTTTATATTATAATACATTATACAAATATATATACTTTATTTAAGATGGTAAGGATAAATAATGTTCTTTAACAGATTTCTTGAATGCTGCTATGGTTTTGCACGCTCGTATGCTTTATTAATCTTTTTCCCAGTAATACTATAGTACCTACTTAGCTAAAGAGCTTTCGGTTACGTACAAATAAATCTCCTTTTCCCATTCGTTCGGTTTTCCGTGGATTCTATATTCTATATATGAGTCGACTATTATCAAAGCCGACAATCTGACTTTTGGACAATGATTGGTAAATCAGAAAAACGAATTATTGACTTTGTATTCCATTGGCAGTCACAAAACTCTTCGGAACGACATCTTAGATAAATAACAGGTTAACTATTAACCTTTATTTAATGCAGGTTTTGAACCGTATTCTTTGAAGGAGACGATTATATTCAAATCAATCTGTATTGACATATCAATAAATTTTTTTGTCCAAATGCACAGATTGCCACCTTTGATAATAGACGACTCATATATATAAGAATGAATTGCTATTCGTTAGTCTCGCTAAAACTCGAGAACGGCTGGACAGATTTGGCTAATTTTGGTCTTGAATTATTTGTGAAAGTCCAGAGAAGGTTTAAAAGGTAGATAAATATGAAAATGCTCGGAATTAAATAAAAATAACAATTTTGTTTTTCCTTTGATGTGTCCCCCGTCGGACGAATTCCTTTTGTTTGTTTTAAGTTTATTTTATACAAAAGCTTAGGTCTTTTATTTATCGATTTAGGCACTACGAAGTCTGCCTGGTCAGCTAGTAAAATATATTGTTAATATTAATCTGTCTCTTGTTTATCGAGAAGGTAAAAGCAACTCCGGCTTTAAGTTTAAAGATTATGTATTTCTCAGAAGAAGAATAATATTATTATACTGTTTACATAAAGCAAGATACAGTGAATTTATATTTAAAATGCACAAATCTCTATGATTAAGACTGTTTGCTAAAGGTCAGGGGTTTCATGCACGCGAGAATCTTTTTATTTATATCTTAATTTTGTTTTTTGTTTTTATTGCTTTAATCGGTGGACGAGCTCACGGCTCACCTGGTGTTAAATTGTTACCGGAGCCCATAGACATCTACAACGTAAATTCCGCCATCCATCTTGAGACATGAGTTCTAAATCTCAGTTTTTACATTACACCTGACGTTCTATATAGTTATACTATAGTTCTATACACCTGATGCTATAGGCTTACCAGGGCCCATACACGTCACACAATGTGGCCACACACATGTGGGCACACAGATTACTGGTGATAGGACCTCTCCTAGTGAGTCCGCGCAGGTAGGTACACCACTCTGCCTATTGCTGCCGTGAAGCAGTAATGCGTTTCGGTTTGAAGGGTGGGGCAGCCGTTGTAACTATACCTACTTGAGACCTTAGAACTTATATCTTCAAGGTGGGTGGCGCATTTACGTTGTGGATGTCTATGGGCTCCAGTAACCACTTACGACAAGGTGGGCTGTGAGCTCGTCCACCCATCTAAGCAATAAATAAAAAAAAATAAAAAAACTTTCTAGTTTTCTTGGTCTCGGACGGCACTATATCGACGCTTGAAAGGCAAACGTGACTAAGCGACAATAAGTACTTTATACATAAATAATAGGCAATAACCATATTCGATGCGCAAAAAATATATATTTCTAAGTCTATTAAAATCATTTCAATCCTACAGCTAGATTCGTTAAAATAGATTTTTTTCACGTATTTCAACTTTAAATTAGTCTACTGTAAAGTTCACGCATTGTCGCTTAGTCACGTTTGCCTTTCAAGCGTCGATATAATAATTTTGTAAAACTATAAAAAATCACGAGAATAAACCGTAACTATTTTGAAATTACAAAAATAACTTGTTAAGTTAATAACTTGTTAAGTATAATAAGACGTCTGGGACCAGGAAGATACCGTCGCAAGTGTGCCAACGGGGTACCGGGTGACCGCCTTTGTCGCAGCCTAGAATGCCTATCGCATATTGCCTAGAAGCTGCAATGTCTAGACTTGTGTGAAACTCGCGACACACATAAACATAAAATATTCGAATTTTAGAACAGTTACTATGGCTTATTCAGACACATACCTTTCATTAATTTAATTAAACTAGTGGTCCCTTGGTAGTAGAAATTCGACTATAATTGATTGAAATTATAAGTTTGTTCACTATTATGATTCTATTGTCAAAGACTGTTATACTTATATAATCACAGATTTCGCCACGACTACACTTTAGACAAATATTAATAAAGACAAACTAAATTTAATCTATTCTCAATTTGACATTACACAAATAGTATGCATATATTCGTAACCCGCACATCCGTGACCAATGATAGCTTAGATATGTTTTCAAAATGTGTATTTTGTTGAATTGCAATAAAGTCTTCCGTTACAGAAATAGGTTTAGACATAATTAGAACCCCACTAAAAATTTGGCACATTTCTCACCACTAATGGCTTAGAACTTTTGATTCATAATCACCTCGTTACATGGTTACCTGACCGACGGCTACACTGCGGAAATAAAATTGAAACTAAAGTAGGTAGTACACTGGTCACGACCCTAGCAAGGCTATGTGCCCGTGCATATATACCTTTACTCACTAAGGCCATAATAATGTATTTTATGAAACAGAAAACCATAAATTATAGTAATTTTTTTTTCAAATGTCTAACCTACATTCAAGCAAGACAAGTGCAAATAAATGCTTTTGACGGACTTCGCCAGGGTCAAATCTAAATGCGATAAAAAAAACTGATACAGTACTATTATCAGTCAAAGATGGTGACTTCTGTTGATAAAGAAACGTGTTCATATGTACTTGAAGTTATTATTTTAGTTTTATAAATATGTACCAGACTGACGTCATCAATATATATAAAAGAAAGTCGTCTTAGTTACACTATTTATAACTCAAGAACGGCTGAACTGATTTGGCTGAAAATTGGTGGGGAGGTAGCTTAGGATCAGGAGAAGGACATAGGATACTTTTTATCACGTTTCTGTAGGATGTGACATAAAATGTGGTATAACAAAACGCAACAGATGTGGAATAACAAAACGCAACTGACAGATAAACGTAATGTAGTTTATGGTTAATTATTATGGTTGATGTGTATTTGTATGTGTTGTATTTCGAGTTTCGATTAGCTTATTGCGCCGAGATAGGTAATCATTAAGAAAGCCATGCCGCGACCAACACGATCAAATCTTTCCCGACGAAACCGTAATGCAACTAGGATTCGAAACATTGCGAGTGAACGGACTGAAGATAATAATAACAACAAAAATACATGGCAAATAAAGAAACATTAAAACGCTTGCTTTTTTTAATTTACATCAATTATCCAAATAAAAAATTTACCTCGATAAAATCAAAAGTCTGCTTATTTATTGCCTCTAAGGCGGAACAAAGTTCGCCGGGTCAGCTAGTATTTTTATAAATACGTAATAATTCGCTTGCCCAATCAGTTGTAGGTTCGTATCTTAGAATCTGTCATAAAGATTCATTAATTGCGTGATCAATGTCGTATCTATATTTTTAAATAAAGGAGTGATGCAGGATATGATAATTAAATACATATTAAATTACATTAGGAGTAATTGCAATATAATTTTACTCTTCTAATACCAATGACGCAATTGTGGACGCGAATGGTCTGTGAAAAAAGTAAAAATTAATTAAATTTGACAATTTGGATGAATGTTACGGTACGCTAGCTTGATTAATTTTAATATTGTCCCATAAAAATATACAAGTGCGTCATAGGTAGCTATTAGGCGATTTGTATTATTTTCACAAGACACATTTTACTGGTGGTAGGACCTCTTGTGAGTCCGCACGGGTAGGTACCACCACCTAACCTATTTCTGCCGTGAAGCAGTAATGCGTTTCGGCTTGAAGGGTGGGGCAGCCGTTGTAACTATACTTGAGACCTTAGAACTTATATCTCAAGGTGGGTGGCGCATTTACGCCGTAGATGTCTATCGGCTCCAGTAACCACTTAACATCAGGTGGGCTGTGAGCTCGTCCACTCAGCTAAGCAATAAAAAAAAATTTAAAAAAATCTCGCATCAAGCTCTTTGTTACCACTCAAAAATTAATTAATGGTATGAGATGAACGATCCGTCAAGTTTCTGGCAGTTTACGTTGGTACCCCAAGAGACATACGCAGCACGGCCGGTACAGACTTACAAATTTCAAGTCCAATCCATTAGTCCCCTAACTGTTGTAGTGTTTTAACAATCAATTTAGTGTTCTTGTTCTGTATTCACGTAATCTAAAAAGCGTTTGTGGTTTTTTTTATGAATGAGGGATTACTGATGGCTCACAGGTTATTCTAGTTTTACCAGGACAGGTGGGCGGGCAAAGGCTTAGCCAGGAGCGGTTGGCTTTGCTAACAGCTGCCCGAGCGCATCCAAAGGAGGCCTAACAACTCAAGAGCAACTGCTCCGCGAATGAATCTACTAACGGATCGGAATCGCGACCCGCTGAAAAGGTCCGGCGAGAAACTCAGCGAGCTGATGCACGGGTTAAGCATTGGTGGTTTAATTAATTTATATATAGCGGTTAGTGGATGTACGAAGCCAGATAGGAGACGAAATCGCACCTACGAATCTTCTAAAGAAACGTTACATGAAAGTTCTGAACATCACGATATTTATGACTGTGGCTCTACCGAGTCAACACGACCATGGGAAAATTTCATTTTGTAGTTGAAAACGATTACAATGTAGTTTCCTGTAGGTAAAATGGCGATTGTAGTACTAACAATGTGGAACGATCTTGATACGGCTTTTTTGAAGTAACTGCTCATAATTTGTAGACCCTTTCATGAATACTCGGTGTAGGGACAGCATCGATCAGTTAGTTACCTGATTATATTTAATTACCTAGCTGAGGTCAGTCCATCTATCGATAATATAACTCATCAGATTTACAATTTTTTGCGTTTTTGCGTCATTTCACGCATTAAACCATCCATAGTCAGTTTAATAATGATCTATTTAGGGTTCACGTCTCGTTTGTCAGGAGATACATTTTATAGCTTCATATGCCTCTTTTCAAGGCTTTTTGATCATTAATATTCTTCATTTCTACCTTTCAAATGCCTAAACTAGAGCATTTCACATTTTTTGCCTTTAAAGGGAGATATTTTTTGTGTGTGTTCTATTCTATTTCTAGATAAGTTTATGATCGTGCAACCAATTTCGCATCTATGTGTATTAATCTTAAGGTGCTTTTTTTATGTAACATTGTCAAGAATCACCGATGAACATTGTAATGCTTGATTCGAGACTAATCGACTTGTTTTTACTCCATACTTTTGTCACACTTCTCGTTATAAAAGTCTCGTAAGGTTGATGAACCGTACAGCTGAATGACTATTTTTGTTTTCTAGTGTTAGTTGAATCGTACAATACATCAAGAGTGCAAGAAGTGAATGGCGTATTGTTTGTTAGCTTTATGTATTTGGCATCGTCAATGGCCAATGTGTCGAATCGGCTTCTTTCATAAAAACAAAAATCATACACACGTAGTCAAACGTATTTTACATAAAAACATTGACGTCCATCTAAAGAATAATTATATGTATGCATTTAAAATATCCTCAAAAGAGCACAATTAGAATTTGTTATTGAAATTTCTCATGCTTCAAATTCATCCATCGTATCACTTGTAAGGTCATCCCGAGAGCTTCCGTTGCCGTTGAGGTCGATCGGCTCTGGATATGGGCCAAAACAAAAAAAAAGATTGATCAGTTTTTTTTTATTGCTTTGATGAGTGGACGAGCTCACAGCCCACCTGGTGTTAAGTGGTTACTGGAGCCCATAGACATCTACGACGTAAACATACCACCCACCTTGAGATATAAGTTCTAAGGTCTCAAGTATAGTTACAGTATAGTAGTATAGGCGCCCCTACTAGTATATTTACGTTACGTGTATATTGTTTTATGACATCTTCATTTCAATACTGCTATGACCAGTTGACCTACAAATCATGTCTATTTTTGCCGTAAATGGTTTTACGGTCTATACAAAATTAACGCCGGTGTATATCGAGCGTGCGTGTAATTTACTAACTTTTTTCTTGTAGGATACTTAGTCGTCGTGACCTAACGGATAAGACGTCCGGTGCATTCGTGTAGTCGTCGTGGCCTAACGGATAAGACGTCCGGTGCATTCGTGTTGAAGCGATGCACCGGTGTTCGAATCCCGCAGGCGGGTACCAATTTTTCTTATGAAATACGTACTCAACAAATGTTCACGATTAACTTCCACGGTGAAGGAATAACATCGTGTAATAAAAATGAAACCCGCAAAATTATTATTTGCGTAATTACTGGTGGTAGGACCTCTTGTGAGTCCGCGCGGGTGGGTACCACCACCCTGCCTATTTCTGCCGTGAAGCAGTAATGCGTTTCGGTTTGAAGGGTGGGGCAGCCGTTGTAACTATATTTGAGACCTTAGAACTTAAGTCTCACGGTGGGTTGCGCATTTACGTTGTAGATGTCTATGGGCTCCAGTAACCACTTAACACCAGGTGGACTGTGAGCTCGTCCACCCATCTAAGCAAATAAAAAAACACAAAGTGGAGAATCGCGAGTCCATCTGGGAACGTAACCCCCGTTACGCCAGTATCTTGTGCGAAGCACTCACCCACTTCGGTTCCAAGAGTAAGGCAGCCGGAATGTAATCGAGGTTTGGACCTAATGTCTCAAGGTGGGCGCCGTGATTCGTTAGCGAGCTCACAAACATGTCTCGAACATCCTTGACGCTTGACAGTTTGCCAATTCAATTAGTAATACGTTACAATACAAGGAAGGTATATTGAAAAACGATAAAAACGTATGCACAATAAATTTTATTGAAGAACGTGGTCTGAATGAGAAGTCGACTTTTGGGTAATTTACGCACGAGGAAGTATTATATCGCGAATTTAGTTGGCTACATGGGAACGGACGAGGAATAGTGTCATTTGTAGGCTTTCGTAATTTAAATAGCTCACGTTCCGAGCAGTGACCGTAGACCATAGACATGACAACCGCCGCCCTCCTACGAGGTACCCGCATCTAGGGGCGCGCGGGGTATGTGAGACTTGACGATCTGCAGATGTTGGGAGCAGAACTCGGTCCCAAGGAGTTTTAGGATCCTACCGCACTAAGTGACTCCCCTGCACTCTTAAACCCGACGTCCGATCTCCGTCCCGGGTCAGAACCCGATCAGAGTAGGGGGTTCCCGACCTACGACCTAGTGAAAACCGCTTGGTCACGTTGGATGCAGATGGCAACAGACCGGCCGCACTGGAAATCGATTGGACAAGCCTATGTCCAGCAGTGGGCAGTAGACATGATCCGCTATCGAACGGTGAATTTAAATTACAATTTTTTTATGTATCACATATCGTAGCTGTCAAACCAAAATCTGCTATGTGCAAAACCTCTATTTTGAATTAACGAGTAAAAATATTTTCCTATAAAATGTTATATGAAGGTGAATTTTTAAGAACTATATCAAATGAAAGCTATAGATAAATATTAAAGCTATAGACACGTAACAGTTTTTTTAATACGGTAGATAGGGCTGTGAACTATACGAAAAGGTCAAAAAGTAAAAATCTCAAAAAGTGCACATAGCAGATTTTGGTTTGACAACGGCGATATGTACTATGTGCGTGGAATACCGTTTTCGTTACAAATTCGGCAATCATTTACATATTGTGTACTAACATGTTATGGACTAACTGACACTCAAGCTTTAAACGCTAATTAAATTTAAAAAGTTGCATCTCTATTTTGTTATAAAGCCCGGCGTGCTTTTAACAACGTACAGACAATCCGCGACCGGTTTTAACCCACGTCTCTATAATATTACATCGCAAGAATAACGTTACCTAATATCTCGTAAACAAATCAAACGGGATGATTGATTGCGGGCCGGGATTCGTCGAGAATTCAGTATCCGAGTGTTCGTGATGCGTGACGTCAATGGTAATATGACAATATCGGACGGTTTCTAGAATGTTCGTGATTCAATCGAGATGGTTCTTTCGTGACCTAACTGTACAGGTATGTAGAAGTTGCTTGGTTTGGTCGCCTAGAAAACGTTATAAACCTGTTAATTAAATCATAGGGATTTGCCTATCCATGATCGGGTAATAAATAGGATGTGACCTAATGAATTCTTTAAAAATCCTACGAAACTTTCTCTTCGATACAGCTAATTATGAAGTTAATGATACGTACACAGGAAAAGAGCTTCTTTTAGTTTCTTATCGATTCCCGCTCGATTTTAAAGTTATGACGATTTGTTTTATAATCGCAGGCTTATAATAAGTTGCTGTCAAGTCAAATGCTGTATACAATATTGTATCGGGTGACGAATCCTGGATATACGCGTACGAACCCGAAACAAAAAACCAGTCACGAGTTTGGGTGTTCGAAAATGAGTTAAAGCCAACAAAAATTGTTCGTTCACGGAGTGTTGCAAAAAAAGTGGTGCCCACGTTTGTCTCCAAAACCGGCCATGTTACGACTATTCCTCTTGAGGGACAAAGAACGGTTAATGCAGAATGGTATGCTAGCATTTGTTTGCCACAGGTCGTTTCTAGACTCCGTAAAGAGAACTGCAACCGCCGCATCATCCTCCATCACGACAATGCGAGTTCTCACACCGCGCACAGAACAAAAGAGTTTTTAGAGCAAGAAAACATAGAATTATTAGACCATTCGCCGTACAGCCCCGACCTAAGCCCTAATGATTTCTATACTTTCCCTAAAATAAAGAATAAATTGCGTGGACAGAGATTTTCATCACCTGAAGAAGCTGTGGACGCCTACAAAACGGCCATTTTGGAGACCCCAACTTCCGAATGGAATGGTTGCTTCAATGATTGGTTCCATCGTATGTAAAAAATGTGTCAAATTTCGCGGAGAATACTTCGAAAAGCAATAAATACATTTTTAAATAGTAATATTGTGTCACTTCGTTAATTCCCGAAATTTTCAGTGCCGCCCTCGTATTAAACAGTTTTATTTACGGAGTTATTTTATTTCGTTTTGTTCGTCGACTTTTTAATGTCAGTTATTTTATAGAACACGTTCAAGCAAAAAGTGATCGAATATTGCAAACGATTAAGACGAAATTCGAATTTAAATACCTTTTGTCTCCGGTGCAGAGAGATGTTCTCGGTAATTATGCCGAGTGCATTAACCTAGTGCGGAATCACGGCTTTGTGTCAAGGTTATGAAACACATCGTTAACTGGGAGCTAGTATTATATGACTCTTCATCACGAGATCGATTAACTTGCAAAAAGTTTCGCATGTCTTTTTTGGTTTTGTAGCCAAACGAGCATACAGCCCATCTGATGGTGAGTGGTTACCGTCACTAATGGACGTCAGGGGCATAGCCATGCGGATCATACCGCTGTCTACCTTTTTGTTTGTTATAATAGCCCTTGAAACTAAACCACATCAATACTTTGTAGCAAATAGATCTGTGCCTCTATTGTTGCCAACTATTGTTGTCTATCTATTGTTGGCATTGTTGCCAACCTGTACGGCCTTAAAATACGCCATGCCACCAGAACTATATCTGTCAAATAACAATAAGAAAAAAAAAAAAAAAAAAAGAGATTAAACCCCAAATTGACTGATCGTGATAGACTACATTTAAGAGATCTTAAATCAATAGATGCGGCTTGGTCGTTTAACCAGGAAATGTCCTTGATGGTGACTTGGGTCCGATGTTACATCAACCTCGGTGACTAAGCACCAAGGCATTGTTCTTGTCGCTTTGTAACAGTACGATGACCGACCGTGCAATTGTTGAAGTCTGTTTGCAAGGAATTATCTAAGGAATACAGAGTGTGGATTGCCGCGGACCCTCGCTTTTGTACAATGCCCGCTCAGCTTAATATGGGAAAACGTATAATAGAATTATCACTATGAAGAAATAACACCATGTATAAGAATTGAACTTTTTCTTAAATCAATTTAACCAAAACGTCTAAAATAAAAACAACTGTCACAATAATGCTTCACTGGTTAAGCAGATTTGTCCTAAATATTTAAAGGAGATATTTCCTAATTAATAACTAATGAAGGAACTAATAGTATTTTAGTTGCAGACAAAGCTGCAAAGCATGAATTTACTGTAATGAGGCTTCTAAAACATGATATTTTTATGTAAATAAATTTATCACAGTAGCCTAGTTATGACAGAGATGTCGTAAAAGTGTTTACGCAAAACGACGACTGTAATTATTGTATTGTAACCAATTATATATCAATGCAACTTTGGTGTTTTTGGGTTGTTCAAGCACCTGTCACCGTCCTTATCGAACTCGACGATTATAACGAAAAGTTTGACGAGTGAACTATCCCATAGACACAGCCCACTGAGTTTCTCGCCGCATCTTGTGGGATGCGATTCCGACCGATGCTAGATTCTGTGAAGCACTACTCTTACTAGGACTAGTGTTAGCAAATTTTCTCAGGTTGAGCCCGTGAGCTTACCTACCCTTCTGTGAGAGGCTACAATAGACCCTTAGGCTATCAGCGAATAAGTAGGGTAAAAGAAAATGTAACATTCTTCTTCTTCTTGTCCTTATCTATTTGGGGTAGCCGCAGTATGTACTCTTTTTTCCATTTAGACCTATGATACGTCATCTCTGCGTTCACACCCTTCTCTCATATATCCTCTTTTACACAGTCCATCAGAAGTATTTTTCGGACGCCCCGATCAATACAACATTCTATTTGATAGTAAAAACATCGTTTGTACTACGTCTTCCCGATCTACTATCAACGATACCTAAAAGCACCGACTTTTAGATTGTAGATTCAGGTTCCGGTGGTAAATTCTGCGAAGCATTGCTCTTGCTAGGGCTAGTATTAGCAACGTCACCAGGTTAGAGCCCTGTGAGCTCACCTACTCGCTCGGTTACGCTGGCATAATTCCTCGAGGCTACGATATACATATTTTTATTTTAATTTCGATGCACTAACTAGTACGAAGACTTCATTATAATTTACAGAGCATGTCGATATATACGTACACTCACACAATATTTTTGTAACACATCGCGGCGTGCTGCCGTCTCGTCATCTCGAGGTCGCGAGACGCTCACACCAAAACGTTTTCGTTCAATCGTAATTTTCTGATCGTCTTGTATATAGATCATCGTTCTTAGACTAAACAAAACAGTGTTTTCATTTACGCATTCCTACATTTCTTCTATTGATCGTATCTATACTGAGACCACTAATGTGTCTGGAAACTTTGAAGCCACCTCCCGGTTATTTGTGTTCCTATATTGCTGTTATGTAGTCTTTGATTCAAATTTGATATAAATTTATTTTGATGTGACCTTAAAATACAACGTATTTATTGTGTACAATTTTTGCTACCTAGCCCCAAAAAGTCAATCCTGAGTACAGCGCAACGAACTGAGCAAACTATTTATTTTATATTCTTGTAATATACTAATAGTATTCGGGTTTGGAAATAATACTAAGAGATCATTAATATCTTGGTGGTTCCCATGGCATTGCACTGAAGGGGAGGTCATTTCACTGTGTGATGAAACAAAACACTAAATTTGGCACGTTACGACATAAAATATGTACATATATATACAACTTCATAACTTAAAGAGTGCATTAATCATTTAAGTATTATTTTAGTAAACATGAATAGATTAAGTACGCTCTGGTTAATCGACTTGAGAAAAGGACGAGATTCTCAATTTGATTTAATTTTTTATTGTGTTACCTAAAGGATTTCTTCTTTAAGAACCGATTCTGTTGGTACTATTTATTTTTATGTGAAAGTTGATGCTTCTCACGTGTTGTCGGTCACATTTATATTTTAACTAGATCTGACCGGTCGGTTTTGAGTTCCCTTTATTAATGTAATTTTAATTGACTCGGACTATGTTGATGATATTCTCTCACTGTATTTTGCTTAAGTTGGGTTTTCGTTTTGTTTAAAGTTCTGTATTAGTCATATACTTACATTTTTCCCAATCGTAACAATAGTATTTCCTTGTAAATCGCACGTGTTTCCCAGTAGGTAGAAGACAAATGGCATGTGGTTAGTTAAATGGTGTCATCGGCAAGTCACTGTCGCTTGTGACGAATCGAATTGTCAATCGTCGTACCTACAAAATGCAATGGTGCTTAGTTGATAAGCCGACTAGTGTGATTCCACTAATGCTATCGTGCCAACTGCAGGCTCGGCCGTTGCACAAACTGGGCCCCTAGTTTTGTTACTAAACTTTTTATCGGTCACGCAAAGATGAGCGTTCAGTGCTTTCGTGCTAATAATACTGAAGCTTAAAGAATTCCGTATCGAGTGATGTGGCTACGAAAGGGTCCAAGTTAATATGTACTTATACGTACCCACGTATATTCGATTTCTCGAAGGATAAATAATATCAATTTGATAGAAATAATTCAAAAATAAATAAAAATACGTAACATATTACATAAAGGCACATCAGTATTACCTATTCTCGTAATATACTTATATATGTATAATATACCAATCAGGAACGACATTCGTAACTCAATACCACATACCGGTGCTATCTATCATACGCGATCTGTCAACAGTGAGGCGGCACGGAAACGAAGCCATTGGTAACAAAGCGAGGTCAATACACAATCACGGCAGTTTTGCCAATTCGCATGTGACGTTTGGTTTTTTTTAAATTATTCATCGCATACACGTGACGTGAGCCGTAGAAGATCTTCGTAAGATTTGTAAACGTTGACGCGTTTGTAATTGGTGTTGTTTATTGATTCAGCGGTAGATAGCGACTTGATTACGTCCCTGGCATTGCTGAAGTCTATTCGCAACCATTCGCTATGAGACGTTAAAAAAAGTAATTTGAAAGCTAAAAGAAAACACGTTTAAGTTGTAAACCATACTCCGTACTTGGTGTCATTGGTTTGGTTCATAAACATAATGTTTGACAGCGACTTGATTACGTCCCTGGCATTGCTGAATTCCATAAGCAACCATTCACTATGAGACGTCAAAAAAAGTAACTTAAAAACTCGAAAAAAAACACGTTTAAATTGCAAACCATACTCCGTACTTGGTGTCATTGGTTTGGTTCATAAACTTAATGGTTGGCAGTTATGTCCCTTGCATTGTTGAAGTCCATTCGCTATGAGACGTCAAAAAATCACGTTTAATTTGTAAACCGTACATATATTTAATCATTTTTTTATTTTGTTGTGGTCCTGGCCATTGGTTGGTGGATATTAGAGTCGAGCCATTGATGGGGTTTTTTAATACATCAATAAGTCAAGCTATAAAATTAATTCAATTTCAATTAAAATAATTTCAAATTAAACTCAATTAATTAATTCATTTCTAATAATTAATTTTTATTAAGATATTAATTTATTAACAAAAAGTCAAATCATAATAATTTAACATAACTCATACATAACAAATATTTAATTAATTTATTAAAAATTCAAATTAATTTTCGAGTTAAAATTCAATTATAATAAATTCCAATCTCGGAGCACAACAATTTCTCTATGAAAAAATGTTTTCCGTGCTTACCAACGACTTCTATTCGGTTATGTCCATATGTACCGTATTTAAGCACTTTAGTTTGATTTAAAATTTAATTTGAAGGATATCTACCTTAGAGTATACATAAGCATAGTTTATGTATACTCTAAGGTAATATCTACATTCTAAAATATCTCTAAGATATCTACACTCTACTTACTATATACATATGTATATACATCTACATATAAATTACGACAAGAATACATTTGTTATTTCACACAAAGTATAAAGAACTGCGGTATACAATCAGAAAAGTCTTCAGAGAAATAATAGGATATTAGTTTTTTTTTTTTTTTTTTTTTCAATGAAACTCATTACGATTGCAATGTAAATCCAGTTTGAAGCGTTCAAATTGATTGCATATACTCGTACTAGTACACAGTAACAGCGATAAATTAATTAGAATGGAGACTGTTTGTTTCATCACATGGTATTCGCCGTGTGCTGCCAACGAAACTTATCTAATTTTAGGTACTTTTTATACATATCTTCAGCGCGTTAGCCTAGTCGTTGCTTTGCAGTTATTGTGACAAACATTAACGGCAAAATTAAATGCTGGTTTTATTTAGTAGAATTTAAAGTCTTTAGAGTTCGGCGGCCACTAGACCGAAAAATTGACTGTGGTGGGCAAGGTAGAAGGGATAGGACCCGCCGACCGGCCACCGTGGTTTGAAAATAAAAAACACTTTTTCTTATATATGTTATGTATGTTACCGGAAATGTATGTAATCCGTCATTGTATACAATTCCTAGGAAATGTATGTAATTCCTAAAATCGCACGGAAATGTGTGAAATAAATTATATTATACTTACACATTACACATTTCCTAAATAGCAATCGGAAATGTAAAACATTTAAGATATTGGTGGGTACGCGGGGACAGCGGGACGAGTCTTGCACTACGGTCCGTTGCCAACTTGCAATCCACTGGAACCGGCCAGGGATTTAAGAAGTGCCTTTGCAAGAAAAACTGTGCTACATCAAGATGTCTGTATTTTAAAAATAAAGTACTATGTACTTCCAAATGCCATTCGAGCTTACCCTGCAAAATTAAATAGCTATATGGACTGACAAACTAATACAGGGTGGCCCATAAGTCCTTTGATATGAAAAAAAATTTATTAAAATAAAACTAATTACATTATGAATAAAAATTTTATTTACATAAAAAGCTTAAAAAACGGGAATTATTTTTTGAAAATAACATCTCCTAAATGTAATCCGTTGCGATCACGGCACTCTTGCAAACGACGTCTAAAATTGTCGATGACTGCGCGGCACGTCACTGCTGAAATGCTTGTCATTTCTCTGCGGATGTTTTCTTTTAGGGCCTCAATTGACCGCGGGCTTGTGTCGTATACTTTAGCCTTAAGGTAGCCCCACAAAAAAAAATCCATCGGGGTCAGATCTGGACTACGTGGAGGCCAGGAAATGTCTCCTCTCTTAGAGATAACTTTGCCAGGAAAAAGTTGACGGATAACGGGCATAGCAGTGTTAGAGGTGTGAGAAGTGGCCCCATCCTGTTGAAACCACGTCCTGGCATTAAAGCCTGAAAAGTTTTGCAATTCTGGTATGAAAAACTCTTCGATCATAGCCACATATCGCTCCGACGTAACAGTAACTGCGCGCCCTCTGCCATCCTCAAAGAAGTAAGGCCCTAGGATACCATGGGCTGACATAGCGGCCCAAACAGTCACTTTCGGACTATGTAAGGGCTTCTGATGCTTAAGTTTTGGATTGATGGGGCTCCAATAGCGGCAATTTTGTTTACTAACATGCCCGTTAAGATGGAAATGAGCCTCGTCAGAGAACATTATGTTATTGAAGGAAGTAAACCGATTCAACATTTCATTCGCATAATTTTGTCTTTGAATACCGTCCGTACCGTTGAATAGTTTCCTTTAATTCTTGAACCAACTGAATTTTGTAAGGGTGCATAAGTAAATCTTTCTTCAAAATCCGTTGTAACGATGTCCTGGATACGTTTAATGCTCTGGCGCGCTTACGAGTTGACTGTGTCGGATTTTCGCGAATAGACTGTGTCACTGTGTCTATGTTTTGTTCCGTACGTGACGTCCTTGGGCGACCCAACCGCGGTTTATCTAACGTCGAACCGGTCTCCTCGAACTTAGCAACCCAGTTCTTAATCGTTTGAAGAGTTGGAGTGTCGTCAAAGTTGTGTAAACCTTTGTGTTCTCGAAATTTACGCCGCGCAACGGTTGCCGAATTGTCGTTTTTATAAAACTCGCGCACACAAAACGCACGGTCCGCTCCGGTAAAACGCTCCATCGCGACTAAATTCCCATAAACCGAAGTTACTCCCCCCGCTTCCCCTGCACCGCTCACGCGCGCCCTGTTCGTTTTATTCAAATTTTACTTTTCAAAGGACTTATGGGCCACCCTGTATAATATAAAGATTTACTTTTATACTTTGACATTTATAATTACTTAATTACCAGACTGATTACTTGCCAAATGAAAATTTGATTTTATAAGAATAAATATAAGTTGATTTTGTGATACGTTAAAAGTTAATAGATAGTTAATTTTAGAAGTTTTAATTAGTAAGATAATATGAATATATTATTATTATTTTACGGTATGACAAAAAAATATTATTAACAACGTGTTTTATTACAGAAAGCATTTACTTTATACATTTCCTAATACGATATTGGAATTATATACAATTCCGAGGAAATTTATACATTTCCTAGGATATCTATACATTAAATAGTTTTTCAAACAATATTTTATACATTTCCTAAATAGTATCGGAATTGTACACATTTCCTAGGATTTGTATACAATTCCTTGATTTCATACATTTCCGGTAACATGTACATAAAGTACTGCTGAGAAACATTAAAAAAAAGCACTGAGTGTATGTGTTGGTCACTTTGAATTCTACTTCGTATGATTTATCAGCATTGTAAGTAAAATAAAAATAAACATAAAAAAAAATAATGATCGCAAATCACTAAATTGTAATGATAAATTAACAGGTCAACGACAGGGTTTTCCCTGGAGAAAAACAAAGTTTAATTGCCGTTAGTAAACATAAAAGATAACGGTAATTTTACTTCCTCGTACTTATACTATAATAAGGTAAATGTGAAAGTTTGTGATGGTGTTTGGGTGTTTGTCAAAGTTTAAGTTAAATATGAATATTTTAATTGTATTTGTTCTAAAGCCATCTGTGTTTTTGTGATACTATCCACTGATATCCATTGAAAACGAAACTTTGATTACTATACTGATTTATTTCAAGAACAGCTATTGTTAACCATTTATAAATCGCCGGGTTAAACACGGAAATATTATCTGGGCCTGCCAATCCCACGGCCAGCTATACGTATCTACATTGGCTGTGCGGGGGTATCAAGTGCTCAAAAGTTGCACGTAATAACTCAAAATAATATGTGGATCGTACAATGTTGTGCACTGGTCTGCATTGTATTACAATAAATTCTCCCCTTCACTGCGATGTGGGCAACATCAGACAGTTTATATTATGTCGCGTTTTCAAGGTTCAGAGATATTCAGGCCTTGTTTCCAATGTTGCTTGGAATCGGGTTTATGTGTTTTGTCTAATATGATTTAACATGTTTTTAAGTCTATTAAGCATAATCCGTTGAATGAATTTGAATAAAATTGCATCCTGGCAAATTATTTTATTTAAGAGTGCGAAGCCGCAACTAATGCTAGTTTGTAATTTAAAGGACACGAGAGACTTCAAGGTCATCATCATTCTCTTGCCCTTCTTCCAGTCACCCGAGGTCGGCGCAACATGTTTTCTCCTTCCATACTCCTCTATCATATTGTGGCGGGTAGCCATCATTCAACGCAAGATAATTGACAGATGCCTGAATCTCGCTTACGACATTTTCAAGATAAAGCGCATATATACAAGTTCCGAACAACAATGTTCGGACCGTCGGTCTACCGAGCAATATCATCCGCTCGGTGGAAGATCTTTCCTTCCGTCGTATATTTCCCAAACTGGTGACCCCGACGTGATGTGAACACGCAACCTTCTGATTCATCATCAGCGCATCAAGAACTTCGGCTACCACAATCCCCGCATTCTCGCAGATAAAAGCACGTCATTGACAGTCGTCCCACAGCAAGCCAGCATCGCAGCCTCAACAGGACCATCGCAGCCGACTCATCGCGCTTCCTGGTCCTACGGCACGCAACTTCACTGCCTCATCACGCCGCAACAGTTCATCGCAGCCCACGACCGGATCATCAACGCTTGGAGTCACACATCTCCGACGTGGCAGATCTGCATCACATGGACTACGCACGACACGCACGCAACATTCAAGCTCAGTCTCGACTCACCGCAGACTTCGAGCAGCACTGGCGACAATCACGCAGCATTCAGCTCAGTTTCGAGTCACTGCAAACTTCGAGCAGCACTGGCGACAGGCACGCAGCATTCAAGCTCAGCCTCGACTCACCGCAGGCTCCGAGCAGCACTGGCCCTTGCAAGCTAATCTCAGCACGGACAACGCTAACTAAAAATGATACGACCTCCAGTCTCGGAGGGGAGTGATGTGGCGGGTAGCCATCATTCAACGCAAGATAATTGACAGATGCCTGAATCTCGCTTACGACATTTTCAAGATAAAGCGCATATATATAAGTTCCGAACAACAATGTTCGGACCGTCGGTCTACCGAGCAATATCATCCGCTCGGTGGAAGATCTTTCCTTCCGTCGTATATTTCCCAAAATATATCATTTCTTCGCTCACTCCCCTCCTACACATGTCGTCTTTCACGCAATCCTTTTCCTTAAATCTACCTCTTTCTCTAAAGCCTTCCACATTCATAGTTAAAATGTCATTATGATGATGATGATGATGATGAGAGACTTCAAGGTAATGTAAACAAATGGAGGAGACATGTTGACCGATGATTTTACTATGACGTGGATAATACACAAATGGGACATTCAATATCATAAATGAATTCGAAATACACGCTTCTGATTAAGAATTTGTTAAAAAAAAATACCATAAAGTTCTGCGTACACTAGGTCAATGTGTGTTCGTTTATTGAAATTCTTAATGTCCGTGATAAGTTTGGCCACCAGGGATTTGAGCTATCATTTTAGGACGTTTCCGAGAAAATCTAAAATGCCATGAAAGTTGTTGATATAATTATAAGACCATTAATTAACACATGCATGTGAGTTGTAGGTACATTATAAAAGCAAATGGACCGTGGCCACACGTACACTTGCAAACATTGTAATAAAAAAACATTTGAATGTTACTTTGTGTTTCCATGCGGTGTAAGTTGTAAACTTTGCAACGTGAACAGCAGTTTTATAGGAAGTTTATGAGACTATCGATTAATAATAGCCTATAATGTGACTTCTCAATCTACACTTTGAAATATGAATGGAAGAAGTTAAGGGAAAAGCCGAGCTCGGAGCTTATCTGATGGACAAAATCAGGAGTGAGGTTATTAGACAGAGAAGGTCATCGACATGGCCCAGAGAGACGGCAAGCGGAACTTGCAGCGAGCTGGACATATATGACTTAGAACCAACGATCGCTGGAGCAGATGGGTTCTTGAGTAGACACCGGGCAATATACCCCCGGCCAGGCGGAGCGAGAACTTGTGAAGAGTTCCGGCAAAACTTCGATGTGGAGAGCCGAAGACCGGGCTCCGTGGTGTAAATCGGAAGAGGGCTATGCACAGATGTAGGCGATTGCGGGCTAATGATGATTTACTAAATCCTTATTAAAATAGAGTTAGTGAGGTTCTAGCACGTTTATGCTTCAGACGTAAGCGGTAGGCAGCGGCTTGGCTCTGCCCCTGGCATTGCTGACGTCCATGGGCGACGGTAACCACTCACCATCAGGTGGGCTGTATGCTCCTCTGCCTACAAGGGCAATAAAAAAAAAAGACTTATATTAAGCAATCTACTAATCTAAGCAATTTACTGGTGGCAGGACCTCTTGTGAGTCCGCACTAATAGGTACCACCGCTCTGCCTATTGCTGCCGTAAAGCAGTAATGCGTTTCGGTTCGAAGGGTGGGGCAGCCGTTGTAACTATACTGAGACGTTAGAACTCATATCTCAATGTGTGTGGCGGTATTTACGTTATATATGTGTCTATAGGCTCCGATAACCACTTAACTGGCCTTGGGCTATGAGGGGGTTTGGAATAAAAACATTTGGCAAATTAAAATTAATAGTTTAGGAACTATGAATGTGTACAGACTGACTGTACTGAAGAAAAAAAAACGCTTTGCAGTTATGACTTACTCCACGAATACAATATGTGCGTCGCGACGCTTGCTCGTAACACATTTATGATGACTACTGTACAGTCGCTATTGATACAATGTTATAATATTCAGCAACATAATTGTACGCACGTTTATTTCATCAATGGGCCTTTTTTGCCTATGCTGGGTTGTGTCAGCTTAACCTTGCGAATAGGTGAGCTCAAGGGGCTTTAACCTAACAAAGCTAACACTAGCTCTAGCAGTGCTTCGCTGAATCTACCACCGGATCTGAAACGCGACCCACAGAAGAGATCCGACGAGAAACTCAGTGGGCTATCAGTGGGCTTTATTAATCTCCTCTTGTCTAGGCAGTGGCTTGGCTGTGCCTTCGGCGTTGCTGATATGCATGAACGATCGTAACCACTCACCGCCAGGTGGGCAGTATGCTTGCCTTATTACAAGGGCAATACAAAAGACACGCTTCCATACGAGCGTCTGAAGAGCTTCTTATACCCAGTGCCAACTCCCACCTTCTGAATAGGAATTTTAACAAAAAGCGATTCGTGGATTGAGTTTTTAAACTATACTTATATAGGGTAAAGCCGAGATAGATGCCCCACTTTTTGAAATAGTCATGTAATTTTGAAAATATTAATTTTATACGAATAATTTCTATTAACGTAGGTAGCTCAATCCTTTATGTTTAATTAGTCTACATTTTTTTTAACCTATCACATACAGATTTTGCAGAAATTCGTTTTTCGTAGAACCTTTTTTTGGAGGATAGATGCCTACTTGTATGGATAGTTGCCCCACCAAGAAAATACTGAGTAGGATAGATGCCTGCAGTGCAGGATAGATGCCCTTTATACCGTGTAAACGAAAAAACCAAACCAAATATTAAGAAGTTCTATTCCTAACAGAGCAATTGTCTCCAAGAAACATGGGTCATTATAATAAAAAATATTTTGTATTTTTTAAGTCTTTGAATGTTTATAATTAAAAAATAATTCTCATATCACACAAATGATCATAATAAAAATTTTAAAGCGTTAAGTAAGCGTAAGCTAAACTACAATTTTTTTTAGTTTCAACATGCATTATCCTATTTTTTTATTAAAAATAAATTTTACAAATATTTATTCAACTAAAATATAAATTCTTAATTGTTTATAAAATATTCAAATTTAGTGTCAATGTGTACATTGCAAAATCATATTTTGTTATATTAAATTAACACAATAAAGATATTATCTTTATTATTTTGTCTAATTTAAGTTTAACTGAATAGTGCAATTTTCCACATCTTCTACAACATTTCTGAAAAACACAACATTGAATCCAGTCGGATTACAACTTCGTATTTTTATAGTTTTCAAAACATCCAATGCAGATATATTTACATGCGTTTTAGGTTTATCCCTTAGATTTCTTTAGGGGCAAATGTATTGTTTTATTTCCTTTCATTTTATAGTTAAGTGGATTGTCTTCATCTTCGCTGCTTGAACTGTAAATCATTTGTTTGTGTTTTATGTTTTCGTGGCATATTTCTGCTGTATTCTGAAATGGCAGAGTATGGAGGGATAGATACCCCTAAAGGCACCTATACCCCAAAAAATCAGGGCAACTATCCTTTTTGATAAGGATAGATACCCATATTTTTTGTAAATAAATTATAAACATAATAGCATTTATTTACACCTAAATGCAGACTCAATGAACCAATATATTCACGTAGTAAAAAATATAATGGAATTTTACACTAACTATAAAGTTATACCACGCTAAATACTAACCTTTAAATCTTTGACGTGTTCGTGAAATTCCGCGCGGAGAAAATTACATGCACGAGGAAAACACTTCGTCACCACGCGATTGTCAAATGGTACATAAGGTATAGGGTGACTGTGTTTCCTACTTATTCAATTATTTTTTTGTCATGAGTGCGGGAAGTTAGGTTTTTAGAACATGAGGCATCTATCCCGCTGCGGCATCTATCCAGGTTTTACCCTACTAATATTATAAAGAGGAAAGATTTGTTTGAAACTACTGAACCGATTTAAAAAATTCTTTCACTATTTGGAAGCTACACTATTCCCGAGCGACATAGGCTATAATCTTTTTTGAGAAAAATTAGGGATCCTTACTAAAACTCCAATAATGTAACCCAAGCTGTAAAAAAAACCTAAAATATTCTTTACATCGCGTGCCCTGCGAAAACTATTGATGATAGAATAAAATAACGTACTACGACCTTGTAGAACACATTTTTAGTTACAGAAAGTGTCGCGATAGCATATGTCTAACTGTTATAGTTATGTCGCAATAAGCCTTCTTTTATTTAAAAAAATAAAGTCAAATATCGTTGAAATTTTTGATAAAGACCCGAGCGGGGCCGGAGCCGGCCACTAGTAACACTATAAGACGCTACTGCGGATGGATGATGGAGAACTTAACACGTCATTTCGGATCTTCCCGATCCACTAACGGTGCTTTTAGGTACCTCAAGCACCGGTCATTGTTCTCGTCGAACTCGTCGCCTGCGACGAAGGGCTTGACGTGTAAATTAACCCAAAGATACAGCCTGGTGAGTTTCTCATTGGATCTTCTCAGTGGGTCGCGTTTCCGATCCGGTGGTAGATTCTGCGAAGCCCGGCTCTTGCTAGGTTTCGTGTTAGCAACGTCGTCAGGTTTGAGCCCCGTGAGCTCACCTACTAATTAAGGTTACGCTGAAATAGCCTCTCAAGGCTATCAACTTAGGTAGGAATAAAAAAAAAAAGGAGAACTTATATAAATGTAGTTCAAAGTCAGGACTGCAGAATGTTCTAACATTAAATTCACCGGTACGTTTCTCTTAATTACAGATGCTGCAGGAGAAGAAGTTGTGTATTTTACACACGGAGCTATCAGAGTTGGATGTCTTCGAGAGGCTGTTGCGGTTCGCAGGTTGCCAGCTGAAACTCCTCGAGTGCTTCCAGGTGAGGGACTAGTGATGAAACAAAATACCGCTTTGATGAGTTTTTTTTTATTGCTTAGATGGGTCGACGAGCTCACAGCCCACCTGGTGTTAAGTGGTTACTGGAGCCCATAGACATCTACAACGTAAATGCGCCACCCACCTTGAGATATAAGTTCTAAGGTCTCAAGTATAGTTACAACGGCTGCCCCACCCTTCTAACCGAAACGCATTACTGCTTCACGGCAGAAATAGGCAGGGTGGTGGTACCTACCTGTACGGACTCACGAGAGGTCCTGCCACCAGGTTGGATGTTTGTTGATGTTGGTTGGTTGCTGTTCCCCGGTTGGTTGATGTTGCTTGCTGAAGAGCTTCTTGTGAGCCTTTCACGGATAGGTACTACAACCCTGGCCATTACTATCGCGAAGCAGTAAAGCTTTCCTAGTTCAAAGGGTGGTTTTAAGCCGTTACAATTGAAATTTAGGCCTCACATCCCTCAAGGTTGGTGGTGGAATTTGCATCGTGAGGTTGGCACTAAGGTCTAGGTGTTTTGTTCACACCGATCTGTTGATAAATAATCAGTGTGCACCTTAACAGTAAAAACACACCGGTATTTTTTCAAGGAACCAAAATAATCGTAACCATTACAAAAATCTACAAGTGTTTTATAGAATTTGTGAATACATATGTAACGTAAAGTTTATATTATTTAAAATGGTAATATAATAATATTATGACTTAAGAAATGTCTTCTAATAATATGGTTCATTTGGGATACTTAACGACGGAGAGACGATCTTCCATCGAGCGGGTGATATTTGCTCGACAGACCGACGGTCCGAATGTTCTTGTTCGGAACTTGTATATATGCTAGCTTATCTTGAAAATGTCGTAAGCGAGATTAAGGCATCTGCAATACCGTCTTTACCATAAGAGCACACGGGGCCCGTGCCCAGGGCCCCCATTCTCAGGGGGGCCCGAAAGACCGACAATTTCTCTCACACGCTTATTCTCAAAACATTTTTGTCGGGCACATTACCCTTTTTTCACAAATCAGTAATTAGAAGGTATCTATCTACAAGGCATATACTATGCCTATAATAAAAGATTTTGCTCAACAGACATCCCGAAAGAAACCGTTATCGAAATCGTAACCAAAAAACCAGCAGCATTCTAATATCATTAATGACATATTATATCATACTGTATTTGATAACCTATAATAAATGGTCATACTCAGTAAAAAAGTGTTATTATAATTCGCTTTTTTTACTTTCCAAAAGGGCCTCAAATTCTTGTGTGTCCAAGGGCCCCATCCTAGTTTAAGAAGTCCCTGGGCATCTGTCAAATATCTTGCGTTGTATGATGGCTACCGCCACAGTTAATATCGACAAATGCTCTTTAAACAACTGCAGCTCGTCAGACAAATCGAAACGAAAACATTGTAAAACATTTCCTATGCTTACGTTATAAAAGCTTGTGAACAATGTACTTTTGTGTGGTGACGCTTTGCGAGAGCGATCAGGGTTGTCAGAATATTAAAAATAAAAAAAAATAGGAATTCATTACGTGCCTTCTTACCCTATTTAGTGGCTTATAAATTGCTATTATTTTTATTGCTCTACTAACTGACCCGGCAGACTTCGTAGTGCCTCAATCGACATATAAAAGACCTAAACTTTTGTATAAGATAAACTTAAAACAAACAAAAGGAATCCGTCCGACGGGGGGGGGGGGACATCCAAAGGGAAAACAAAATTGTCATTTTTATTTAATTACGAGCATTTTCATATTTATCTACCTTTTAAACCTTCTCTGGACACAATAATTCAAGACCAAAATAAGCCAAATCGGTCCAGCCGCTCTCGAGTTTTAGCGAGACTAACGAACAGCAATTCATTTTTACATATATACATATCATTATACATTCGTCTTGTTGGTCGGTTAACGAAACCCGTTGGCAAGCGTCGTGGACTAGACATGAGGCCGAATTTTCAATCGATATCTCCAAGTCTACGATCTCGAACATACGTATTGTGACGCGGCAAAATAGGCAGGATCGTGACAACTACCCGTTCTCGACTAAAATACGTCTTAGCACCGCTAGTTACGTGAATTGTAAAATTTGCGGTCCTGATTATAATTGCTCGAATAAAAATTCATCATGGAAGTATTTCTTGAATGCGTGTTAAGTACACTAAAAATTCCTTATTTCAGCTACCTTCGTTCGCATTTTTATTGTTCGCAGATTAAAAACATGCGACCCAATTCCTATATTCGCGGGTAAAGATTTAATTATTCGCGAACCTAATCGGTACATACACACATTGATAGAAAGGCGTCGTCAAATGGACTTAAAAAAAAAAGGAAAATACACCTTATTACAAGTATAAAGTATGTTTTTATTTTGTGTTCTACGAATGTATCCCCTATAATCCCATATATGTAAATTACCATTATATATTCACGGTTTCTTTATTCGCGGCATATTTACGAAACATATTCCTCGCTAATAAAGAGCATTTAATGTACTTATGTACATACATATATCTTTTAAGAAAAATGTATCCTGTCTACGGGATTTGAACACCGGCACAGCTGCAGTGGCTTATAACGACCACACCGGCCGTCTTATCCTTTAGGCCACGAATCCACGATGACTTCAAAACGTTTCATCTTTCAAATCCTAATTAGTCCAGACTTATAGATCTGTGCCACTATTTTCAGGGAAAAAATTTGCTTTAATAATTGATACAGGAAAAATAACACAAGGATTTATTCAACAATGATTATTGTTAAAAAGGCAGAGGCGTTGAGGGCGTAAAAAATTTTTTTTTTGAAGTCGGTAAAATTACTGACAACCCTATCGTGTAGTGAACGCGGAATTGCTAGCGCGGCGACCCATGACGCACCCGATTAATATGTTAAAAATATGTTATAAAAATGTCGTATAAACGTTACGTAATTACTTGATTGTCATGTTTTGTAAGAGCAACGTGATTTTATGGAGATTTTATTGAATATGTACGTATTGCATATTATTACAATGTAGCGGTCGATATCGTAAAATAATACAGTAGGTAAATAATAAATCCGGCCGAAACCTGAATTGGGCTAACGGAAATTTGAAGATAATCCTATGTGTATACACAAGAATAAGAAGTTTAAGTTAAGAAAGTTTTAACTATGAATGTGGAAGGCTTTACTGGAAGAGGTAGACCTAAGAAGAAATGAATGGATTGCGTGAAAGACAATGTGTGTAAGAGGGGAGTGAGCGAAGAAATGGTATATGATAGAAGAGTATGGAAGGAGCAAACATGTTGCGCCGACCCCTGGTGACTGGGAGAAGGGCAGGATAATGATGATAGAAGAATAAAAAGTTTATTTTTATTACCCTTGTAGGCTTCCGATATAAAGGGAAAAATTTGATTCGAGCCCTACACCCCAGCAGAGGGTAATAGGAAATAATGATGATGATGACCCTTGTAGGCAGGCGAGCACACCGCTCACCTGATGGTGAGTGGTTACCGCCGCCCTTAGATGTCAGCCAAGAGCACGGCCAAACCGCTGCCTTCAATGCTATGTAGCGTTTCGCCATACATGGACTTAGAGTGGCCGATTTAAAACTTTTTTCTAAACATAATAATACATATTTTATAATAATTATAGACTTTAATGAAGATTAAATTTCATTAACTGCTCTATTGCAATTTACTGTGTGCTTAGAGCGAGTTTTTTAACTTTTTCGATATCGTAAAAGTTAACGTCGTCGTCGTCGTCGTTTGCCAACGTTTACCACTAGGGGCGCTGTTCCAACTGCATACAAAATTGAGTTAACTTTTACGCTATCGAGAACGTTTTAAAAACTCGCTCTAATCACACTCATGACCCTGTATTTGTCGCTCTCGTTAAATAACAATTGTTTATTTCAGGCAGTCATAGAACACTGTTCGAAGCTGTCAACCGAACTAGCGACCGCTTACGTTGAGAAGTGCAACGCGAACGTCAGATCTAGGAACTCTCTGATACAGCTCGGGTTGAGGCTCGGTGAGTATTCCCACTGATCTTCACTGTCGCATGACTAAACTACGATCGTTGTTTTCACCTAGACCGGTAGGTAACGCCATCATGGATATTGCGAATCGGTTGTTAGTAATATTATCATGGGACAGTCTGGAAACTTCGGTCCCATGTGTCGTGTCTTAACACCGAGTGGGTCGTGAGCCTCGGGAATCAATCGAACCCCTGCAATAATCTTATGCGCATTATTACGAACAGAATCTAAAAGACGTCTGGTTTAATTCACTTTGGAACGGTATGCTTAATTTTTTCTGCTCTCCCATCAAAGAAAACGTTTTGTAAGATGCATCTCTAGTTGGTCGTTTTTTTTTATTGCCTAGATGGGTGGACGAGCTCACAGCCCACCTGGTCTTAAGTGGTTACTGAAGCCCATAGCTATCTACAACGTAAATGCGCCATCCACCTTGAGATATAAGTTCTAAGGTCTCAAGTATAGTTACAACGGCTGCCCCGCCCTTCAAACCGAAACGCATTACTGCTTCACGGCAGAAATAGGCAGGGCGGCTGTACCTACCCGTGCGGACTCACAAGAGGTCCTACCACCAGTAATAAATATTT
Organism: Bombyx mandarina; assembly: GCF_030267445.1. Lineage (NCBI taxonomy): Eukaryota > Metazoa > Arthropoda > Insecta > Lepidoptera > Bombycidae > Bombyx > Bombyx mandarina. The sequence goes on along the minus strand of NC_143215.1, from coordinate 14,519,567 downwards.
ACGTTAAGAACACGACGGGCGGATTATAATGATGTGAATTCATATGAATATCTCTGCGAAGACTCGTTGGTATTTAGTTTAATTAGAACAGTTGTTTACGCCCACAACAGTAATAGCGGTTCGAGTCTTTTCAATCTCGACTTTCGCAGGTGGATTCCTAAACGAAGCCGGGTGGTACGCGGACGCGCAGACCGTCCTCCTCAAGTGCAGGAGTATCTGTCAGGCACAGCCGCAGTCAACGTACTACAAAAGACTGACCCTCGAATGTTGTCATAGGTCTGAAGGAACTATTTTTAATACGCTTTTATTAGCTTCAGACATATATATGTAACGGAATCTTTGAACATGATTTTGACCCCCTTCAAAACGTCGGATTAACTCGAAATTTGCGTGGGATATAAATATTTTATGAACAGATATGAGTAGAAGGGTTATTTTAATAATACCCCCACGGTTTTTTACAATAAAATCATTTTTCCGTACACTATTTTTAATTAAAATTTATTAAAATTTATTTTCTATTTTTTAGTTGGATTTTCTATAAAAGCGTATTTTGTTAGTTTTTTTTAAACTATTATTTATTTTAATTGTCAACAACTTAATGTACATTTATTGTAATTTTTTACAGTCCACCTGGTGTAAAGAGGTTACTGGAGTCCATAGATGAATAGCAAAATCATAAAGGCCGCCACACACCTTAAGATATGAGTTCTATGTCTCTAATGCCTGCCTAAAATAGGCAGGGTCGTGGTACCATACCCGAAGGGGCACACAAGACGCCTTACCATCAGCAAAATTTGATTGCCGTAAATCTCATGTAATCAACACGAAAACATTATACATTCCCTATGTTTAGCTTAAGGTTCTTTAAATAAAGTACTTTTGCTTCAGTAAAAAGAAATATTTTTAAGACAGTATCCGATATTAGTTGTAAAATGAAATAGTGACCATATACTACGACAGTATAGTTAAAAATCGCCTCATCGTGCCTCTACACAACGCCCCCTTTTTTTCTGGGTCTCTTACCTCTTTAGTCCTGCAGCACCCACAAGGGGGCATTATCGCCCACTTTGGGAAAAGCTGGCATAACTCAACGAAAACTTTCTCAACTCATCTATACAGTTCGTAAATACGTTGCAGTTACGGATTTCAGGGAACGTAATCGAAATGAAATTTAATTAACATCGTAACAGTAGAACGCATGTCTGTAACAAAGAATTCAGTAAGTTCGACTGGTCATTCCGCCTGTCCCCGAGGGGGGGTCTTTATTCGACAGGTCATTGCAGCTGATAGCAGGATGTCGGTGACGGCAAGGTCACACATTCATTAATGATTTCCAGATTATTGAACACACAATCAGCGTATTGCTGTTTCCCCGCCGCGGCCGAGACGTACTCGCTGGCCTTAAAGCTATTGGGCATCACTGAAGACGTCGCTGAGCTTCCCGAATGCTCATTCAGTGTGGCGGAAACTTGCGACGTAGCCTCGCAGACTGACGGGTGAGCTTTTTCAAGATTTAATTCGATAAGAAAGCACCGAGACCAGACTTTTGATGGTTTTAGTCGCTATAGGCTCATGTAACGTCGAGAGAAACGTAAAACAATCAAGTGCGCTTGGGGTACCACAAAGAGTAGGGGTGGGACTAACTTCTTTGTTCTGTAGGCCTGTGTGATATTGTTACGCGCTGGGGTTCGGGATAAATAAAATTCTACCGAATTACAAGTTGACACTGTATTAGTACTTAAAACACTTAAAAAACTTCACTAACACTTTAAAATTCTCAATTCACTTCTTCCGCTTCGCTTCAGGTGATCCATTCGCTGTTTCGCTTCGAGTAGTTCCGATTACTGACTGACTGCGTGCCATCTCTGCAACGCTTATATAGCCGATACCACATCCCATTAATTATCGAGAATATTCCATACAAATCCAGTATTGTGTGTTTCCGTTATCTGACAATAGATGCCGTTGTAATTCTCGAGCGTTCTAGATACTACTAGAATAGGTCCTTTGACATTCGTTCGACTATTCGGCGATAGATGGCGTTACTCTTACCGGCGTAACAATACGAATGAATGTTCAGGATCTGTCTATACGTAAACTTATATAGATGTCTTTAGCGCAAGTTAGGATTTCGTCAAAATATTTCCTACTCTATACAATGTTCTTTTCAGAAACGTACAGTAGGAAGTCGTGTCGGAAGCTGTTTGAGTGTGCTTTCAAAGCGTCTATAGCTTTCTAGTTCATACAGTTCATACCACAGTAATCTTTGGTGGGGAAGAATATCGTAGTATGGTGTTAACGAAGTCTTCTTCGTCGTATGCTTTGAATACAATTTTGGCGTTTATGAACGCACATTTTTATGATGCGTAAGCCGGAACGCACGAGACGTGGGAAAAAGTAGATAGTCTCTGACACGGGACCTTTTTTACAGCCGGAAAATTTAAAAACGTAAAAATAAAATATAATATGTATAATAACTAATATAATATAATATCTTAGAATTATTTATGCCGTTACTAATATAAACTAATATTGTTTCAACTGTGGTGTTAATTACATAAAACACGATTTTACGTCGAAATAAAGAAGGGACTCTATACAGACTCCCTCGCGATTATGTTAACAAAACGAAATAAAACATTCTCAGCGACATCATGAATCCATGCGAGAGGGAGGGGGAGATATCGGAGGAGTGCTGCAGATGCGGCAGCACCGGCACGTGGGGCTCCAGCAGTCTGCTGGCGCGGCTGTGCAAGGAGTTCAGCTCGCTGTTCTTCGTCCGCTGCGACTACGGAGCCGCCTACACGTGGAGCATGAGGGCGCTCAAGCTCCTCACTCCGCACACGCCCGTCAAGTGAGCTCGGCAATGTCTAAAATATCGATAATATTCTTTATTTATTTATTTAATATATTTTGTACACACAGCTATTAGAAAAAACACGACAATAAGGATACAGAGTACAAGGGCACTACTTATTTCATGTTGAAATCTCTTCCAGTAGGCCCGCAAAAGGAAAGAAGAATTACTTATTTATTTCTATTAATTATTCTTGATACTGAATGAATGATACGTCTATACTTAACATTATAAAGAGGAAAGATTTGTTTGTTTCTTTGTATTGAATAGGCTCCGAAACTATAAGGACAGTACAAAAGACACGCTTCCATACGAGCGTCTGAAGATCGTCTTATACCCAGTGCCAACTCCCACCTTCTGAATAGGAAATTTAACAAAAAGCGATTCGTGGATTGAGTTGTTAACCTATACTTCTATACTAATATTATAAAGATAAATGATAAATATCAGCACAAGTAAGTGTGGTAGACTGCGCACAGCTAACGTGCGGGCGTTTGCTGCTGCAGGATCACGATCGAAGTGCTGCGCGCGTGCGGCAAGGCGTGCGTGGTGAAGCGGCGGTTCCGCGGCGCCGGCCTGCTCGTGCGCCACGCCGCCGCGCTCGCCCGCGCCGCCTACGGGCCGCGCCACCCGCGACACGCCGCCGCGCTGCTCGACCTGGGCTTCTACCTGCTCAACGTCGACTGCGTGCTGCACAGTGTCGCCGTGTACGAGGTGCGTGCGGGTCGCCGGCACTGTTGCCGCTTTTAGGGAATTATCCCTTTTTTAGGGAAAAATTGCTGACATTCTGGATGTTTAAAGACAATTTGAAAAATATAAGGATTTAGGGAATTTCGGGGTTTTAAAGCCTATACTAGTAATCCTGTAGTAAAATAAATCATAGACTAAACCACTGCTTTTTTCTTAGGAATTCCCCAGATCCTAATGAGTGTAATTCGCCAAATTTTTATTTACCTATATTCGTTGATGTCACCAGAACTTACTCGTATTGTAATATATAGGTACTTCACGTACCTATGTCCCCCAACCCCCCGCTCACCCCCCCGTCCGCGCCTGTCGCAGGAGGCGCTGGCCGCGCTGAGCGCCGCGTTCGGCCGCCACAGTCTGCACGTGGCCACCGCGCAGGAGGACCTCGCCTACGCGCTCTACGTGCTGGAGTACTCCTCGGGACGCTTCTACAAGGCGAGGGAGCACGCAGAGAGGGCCATTAGGATCATACAGGTACACCGACCGACCAGCACATTACATTGGAAATAACAACTTAACTAATAAAGTCTATTTTTAAGTTAGAATCATTGAATCAATAAACACAAAACAAATGAAAAACAGCACTCGAAGGTCAATGACTGCAGTCACGCGGTGCGGGCGCTCTCAAGGGTCAGCGACCCCGCGCTGCCGCCGGGCGGGTGTATGATTAAAAAAAATTTGACGGTAGTCAGCACAATGTTCAAACGTCTCGATTGTACCGTCTCGTCTATATTAAAGACGTTGCAAATGACTTAAGACAATGACGAATTTTGTAAGTGTGTCTATGACTGGAGGAAACCGAAGGGAATGCTATCATCGTAAGTGTAAGGACTTCAACCTCGGCGTGACGACGTCGCTACTAAACCTTAACTTTCAGAACCTGGTGCCCCCTGACCACTTGCTCCTGGCGTCAGCGAAACGCGTCAAGGCTCTCATACTGGAGGAGATAGCCCTGGACACGCCCGCGCGCCAGGACATGAGCGGTGAGCACCACCACGACAATATATATGTAGGAACGGAACGGAGCGATATGGAGCATGACTGAGTGAGAGAGATAGGAGATGTCGTGTTAGCAAGGAGGCGAATGAATGCGGAACATCTAGTTTTATTGCATAAGCAACAGGGAATAGTTTCCGGACGCGTAACCCGGAAGACGAAAATACGAAAGACGTTGTATTGGGGTTACTTAAGACGAAATAAAGCATCTAGTTTTTGTGAAGTGATCGAACTGGCCCACCCCGAATTTAAAATCCCACATATATGTTGCACTATTCACCTTCGAGTACCATGACATGGGGTAAATTGGGATCCTGGGGTAAATTGGGACAAACCTGCGGAAGATTCTCAAAGTACCTGTAACACGGAATCTACCTAATTTTGTTTATGTTAATATTTATCAATGTATAGAAGAAAAACCAAGTTAACTATGGAAGTACTAAATATGAGTTAAGTTGGTCCCAAAAATTCGTCAAATTAAATTTAAAATAGTGGTTGAAAAGTGAGTTTTAAAACAGCTTAAAGAACTTTTAAAAAAAGTAATATTATCGTTGTTTTTTCAATAAGATCACAGTTTATATAAGTTTTTAATACACCTGGAAATACCACAACAAACGGTAAGTTGCAATATTCTTATTTTAAATACAATATTTCGACAAAATAAAAAATGTATATTTTTTCCTTTCTTTTTGGGGAAAATTGGGACATATGTAGGGTAATTTGAAACGAGACTGGAAAAATTAGGGACGAGAAAACACAAAATTGGAACGCCAAAAGACAAAATAGGGATGGCTTGTTAGGGTTGTCACTGATATCTTATAATAGATTTTTTAGCCTATACTATCACTTAATTGCGTGATGTAAAGAAGGTTAATGTGTTTATCAGTTAGTTTATGTAAGTATTATAGGTAAAAGAAAAGTATATATATAATTACTTTTTTTCGCGACATTTACCTTGTAATATCTGCACGGTCGTATGTTCTTTATAGCAATAAAAAAAATTAAAAGTTAAAAGAACTCAATCGAATCAAAACTTTTGTTATTTCAGAATCTATTCACGCGTCGAATCATGATTTTGTTAACATTCACAACGAACACATACAAATAAAAACAGGCCTCAGATTTTAAATGTAACATTAATTAAAAATCCGAGGTATCCAATTATGAGTGAGTGAATTAATTGAGTTTAGTTATTTAGCTTAGAAAGAATTTCTTTTATTTTTGTTATTATTGGCAGTAATCAGATAAAGCTGTTTTTTTATCTTATTCACCTAATATCTTACTCTTGCTCAAAGATCATTTTGAAAATGTTGATTAAATAAAATTGTATTAATGCATTTCCAGTCCTTTTGTTTTCTATTTTTTATTCTATTTTATGATTTTGGTTCAGAGTTGTGATTTTTAAGGAAATTAAATAATAATTTTCTAAAATATAACATGCACGTACTTTTTTTGATCATTGTATTGTTGATTATCATTCACGTCACATCGCTTCGGAATAGAAACCAGCTTAATTTACACTATGTTGTGTATTGTGCTTAAATTATGGATTGTATTCATCATTTCGGTCCATATAAATAATTATATGGCACCTACCTATATATCGCAGTACTGCGAGTTGACAACCCTTACAAATATCCCAATTTAACCCTTAACCGTGTCAATTTACCCCGGACGCTGGGTAAATTGGGACGGCCATTATTTTACCGATTATTTCTTTAAAATGAATAATTAAAATAATGTAACGGTTTTTATCACCTAGGTACGTTCAAGACTCAACTTATTTCTTTGGTTGAGCAGTGACTATTTAATTGGAACTATTTTAAAATTCTATCTGAAGGTCGATTTTGTCCCTATTTACCCCATTGTACGGTATTTAACTTCGACCTTAAATCCCAAGAAACATGGCGGCCGCACGGTCCACAGATAACACATGTGGTTTTTTTTTTAATTCACAATGCGCACAAGTTTATTTCTCGACTTTTAGCGAGACTAACGAACAGCATCTCATTTTTATATATATACATGTTATTATACCGTGAATTTATCACAACTCAACGTTTGCGTCACTACATAGTTTAAAACAAAGTCACTTTCTCTGTCCCTATATCTGTCTGTCCCTATGTATGCTTAAATCTTTAAAACTACGCAACGGATTTTGATGCGGTTTTTCAATAGATTTTGAAGTGAAAACTTCTTTAGAATCGTTGTGATTTCAAACCGGATGCAACGGAAAAAACGACAGGTAAGAGACACAAATACAAAAATGTGTAGGATGAAGCCAGCAAAGAATGAGACAGAAATATACATACTATTTAATACAGCGCCATCTGTGAGATTTTTTAATACTAACGTGTGTATGAAAGCTCTTGTAGTGAATTTTAATTTAGGATTATACGTGAAATTAAAATATCAATTCACAGAGGGCGCTACCTTACAATTATTTACTAATGACAAAATTTTACATATACTTAAGACGTTTAGGATAATTGTATTTTAATTTTGGAAGGTTTCACTTCTACCACGTGTGAATTGCACACATTTTGTTTTTTTAATAGATTTTTTTAATAGAGTGATTGAAGAGGAAGGTTTATATGTATAATAACATCCATTAACTAGTGGAGAAATCAATAATAAATTACAGTTTCCTAAGCGAAGCGAGGGCGGGTCGTTAGTTAAAGTATAAAGTTGAACATTGTTTTGTTGTCGGACAGAGCCGAGTCTGCTGGAGGAGTCGGAGGCGCTGCACAAGGCTGCGCTGGAGCTGTCCATGCTGGCGTTCGGCGAGAAGAACGTGCAGACCGCGAAGCACTACGGGAACCTGGGCCGACTCTACCAGAGCATGCACAAGTTCCACGTGAGTCGTGACGTCACCCAGCACGTGCATGATGCAGCCGCAATGACCTAGCTGCCTGCCCCTCGCGTTCATTTATCTATTTCGCTTTTTTTTTATTGCTTAGATAGGTGGACGAACTCACAGCCCATCTGGTGTTAAGTGGTTACTGGAGCCCATAGTCATTTACAACGTAAATGCGCCACCCACTTTGAGATATAAGTTCTAAGGTCTCAGTATAGTTACAACGGCTGCCCCACCCTTCAAGCCGAAACGCACTACTGCTTCACGGCAAAAATAGACGCGGTGGTGGTACCCACCCGCGCGGACTCACATGAGGTCCTACCGCCAGTAATACAATAAATAGTACAATCGCTGTACAATAAATAGACATGCTCTAACAAAAACCGATTCATTCGCGAAGCAATTGGTCTTGAGTTGTTAGGTCTCTTTTGGAGGCGCTCGGGCAGCTGTTTGCAAATCCCGCCCCGCCTGGCTGAGCCCTTGCTCGCGCAAGAAATAGGATTTTTTGGCGGGAACGCGAGGAGTGAAGTTGTGTGATTTGTTTTATTTTGTCTATTTAGTGTTTCTTCAGGTTTAAATGTGTAATAACGGTGGTTCATTAACTGTTTAGTATCTGTGAAAGTGCACAAATGTGGGAAAATGAAACAAAGCCGCTGGACGTAACTTCTCGGGATCCTCCAAAAAGTCCACTGAAAAAATCTCAGTAAATGACCACTATTTTACTGAGATTATATTTCATCCCATATCATCTCAATTCATTTAATTTCATCCCAGTTGATTAATGTCTCAAGTTAATCATCTTCATTTCACTCCATATTATTATTTTTCATAAATTAAGAATATAAATTAAAATAAGACATGACTTAGTTACCAGGTCATAAAATCCCTTAAAAAAAAAGAGTATGCCTATACCCGCGTTCTGTGAAGTTTGCGCGGCAATTCTGAAAATTAAGAACTGTCCGGTTAGGTATTTGTTTAAAAAGTATTATAAAATATTTAAACTTATAATATCTATGGTTGTAATTTATTTTGTGCATCAATAAAGTAACAAAAAAATTGTGTTAAATTCCAGGACGCGGAGACGATGCACCTGAAGGCGATAGCGATAAAGGAGGAGCTGCTGGGCCCCGAGGACTACGAGGTGGGGCTCAGCATCGGCCACCTCGCCTCGCTCTACAACTACCACATGAACATGCACCGCGCCGCAGAGAAACTCTACCTGCGCTCCATACACATAAGTCAGACACCTTGCCTTGTTGCCGACTCTACCGCGAGCACGCGTCCCGTCCGATGTTAAGTGCTCACCGGAGATCCACAGTCAAACGATGGTCTCATTCGAATTGATAGAACCCCACTCGAGGGATTTCGACAATTTTTTTTTTATTGCCTTTGTAGGCAGACGAGCGTACGGCCCACCTGATGGTAAGTGGTTACCGTCGCCCATGGATTTCAGCAATGCCAGGAGCAGAGCCAAGCCGCTGCCTACCGCAGATATTAATACGTAAATGAAATATTAATACGTTAAGCAAAAACTTCCAAAAAGATATTTAAAGACAAATTAATATACACTAAAAAGAATAATCATCGAAATCGGTTGGCGTGATATTAAGTTATTCATTTATTTGTCGCGCACGTTCTTAATGCAAATTTAAGACTTGTATGGTTTTCTCATGGATATCATTATCAGAACTGGACTAAATTGAAATGGGACCACACGGGAAGCGTCAGCATTCTAATAAAAAAAGAATCGTCAAAATCGATTCACCCGGTCAAAAGCTTTATATTATTATATATATCGACGCTTGAAAGGCAAACGTGACTAAGCGACAATAGCTGCTTTGTACATAAATGATAGGCAATAACCATATTCGATGCGCAAAAAAATATATATTTCTAGGTCTATTAAAATCATTTCAATCCTACCTACAGTTAGATTCGTTAAAGTAGAGTTTTTTTCAGGTATTTCAATTTAAAATGAGTCTACTGTAAAGTTCGCGCATTGTCGCTTAATCACGTTTGCCTTTCAAGCGTCGATATATATTTATACAGTCGAATTGAGAACCTCCTCCTTTTTTGAAGTCGGTTAAAATAAGTGATCATGTATGTGTGTGTGCAGGCGTGAAGTTGTTCGGCGAGCGCTACTCGGGGCTGGAGTACGACTACCGCGGGCTGGTGCACGTCTGCACGCAGCTCAAGCGGCACGACGCCGCCGCACACTACGCGCGCGTGCTGCAGCGCTGGCAACGTAACTACCCGCCCCCCAACCCCCCGCACCGCCGCACCGCCCCGCCGCACCGCCCCGCCGCACCGCACCAACAAACCAGAACACTGCATTACATGTCGGTGTGCTTAGTGAGAGTTAACGTTCTCGAGAGATAATAAAAATAAGAAAAAATGAGACAAAAATAATATATTACATTTCATTACAATTCGTGGAAACTTTTGGTCAAAAAAAAACAGTAAAAAAATGGTACGCGCAACCTGGTGCACGAGAAAGAAGTGAAACTTCTTTTGCGGTGTGTAGTGTTCTGGTTTTTTTCATTTTTCATCATTAAATCAAATTTCTCTTGTAAGAGGGGATAGCTGTGTATAAGAGAAACAAGCTCTTAACCATTCATATATATATATATATATATTATTTAATAGTAGAAATATAATTTCTATCTAGCCATCTAGTGGCCGACGCCCGTAAACAGAATGTGTATAAGAGAAACGACTTAGCTTGCTTTCTCTCTCTCTCCAAGATGGTTCGCGAGACGCTCTGTCTGTTTTCTCACTCTCGCTCGTCCTAAATTGTATCTTTTCTCTCTAGCCGTAACGAATCTGTCGCGAGTTAAATTTTACTCTCAACGCGCGTAAAGAAGTTTCACTTCTAAAACGTATTTTTTTGTGTAAACAGAACTTCGTGAGAAATCAAAAGCGGAGCAACAGCCGGCCCTCGGCGACGAGGAAGTGCTGTCATTAGAAGAACTACAAGCGAAACTGTTCGCGCCCAACGACTGAACAACATCCCGAGCGATGTTAAGTGATCGTACTGTAATAAGAACCCGTAGTGCTGTGAACTCTACAGAGTGTAGACGGATTGCTTCCGAAATCGAAATTGTAATTATGTTACCGCCGCGACCCGTATTAGTTAATGATTTTGTGAAGTAGTAATGGGATAAGACTTGGGGTCAATGATCGCACACACGCGCTAACAGTTCAACGACCCCTCAGATCGCAGCATTTTTGTTTGTCATACACTGCGTCACTAAAATGTAGTTCCGTTCCATCGAACTATGATCGATCGTCGTTTTTGGAAGCGATCTTTATATGCCCTGTATATATTTTAGGATATATTTTTAAAAAAATTGAGAAAAATGTAAACTACTTACGAAAATACAAAAAAAACATGTTTTGTAAGGGAACCCTCGAATACACGAAACCGATATATCAATACTACACTGCGTCTAAACTTGTCGCTACACTTCAGGATCCCATGTGTAGCGTGCGAAACTCTCAGGTCAACGACCCATCGCTCTCAGCGTCCGAAATGTACAAAAAATGTCGGTATTTTGATTAAGTTTGTTAATTTCATCGGATTACAATTTTTATCGCTTCCATGGGTTGACGAGCACGTAACCACTCTCTTTTCGAAAAGTGGTCACTGCCGCCATGGACAACAGTAAAGCTAACTCTAAGCTCTCCTTAAGCCTCGGTACGTAATGTGCGAGCTCTCCAGAAAAATCCCAGAGGAGTTTAATCATTTCATTTTATTTGGTTCATTTTCGAAAATGGTTCCCTTACATAGATCAGATATAGATTAGTAGAACATGTACTGACGTTGCAGATACAGCTAGGACATAATGAATTTGTAAACTCATGTTTTTTAACAGACTAGATTTAATTATTATTTTGTAAATAAAAACTATAATATTTATTTGCTTTATTTCAGTTTAAAAAGTTCCACTATGTGACCGCTTAAGGTAAAACGATGTTTAGAACTTTTAATTGGGTTTGTGTTGTCAGAATGCTTTCATTAAGTAAAAAAAATCTAAAAGGATCAAGCATCAAGGAAAATAAATTTTGTTTATTTGAATGACTCATTGAAATTTTTAATTTGACTAAAAATCTATTATGATCTCTAATAATACCCAATCTAATCGTAGTGTAATTATTAATTTACTGTATATATTATTTTTCGATTAAATACGCTAATAATAATAAAATAAAATAGGACCTAAAACAATTCACCTCGTTATTGATAATGTAAACACATCTTTTATACAAACAAAACTAAGTTATAAGATTTTAAGTTTCGATTTGTATGTCACAGTGAGGGTTTTGAAATGAAATAATAAATACCTGAAATATTGTACACAGCTATTTATTAAATAGTAAATATTTTTATAAACTTTTAAAGCTTAACTGAATACGAAAAACACGGGACTCACAAAATATGATTCGGAATGCAAAAACACGCGATAAAATATTAAATTGACAACAATTTCATGTTTCTTGACAATTAATAAGGCGATTGTACAAAGTACCTAATGCGTGCACTTACAATTGAAGATTTAGAATTTGTTTAAATGTATAATTGTTATCAATGACAAAATAAATAGTTTATTAAATTAATTTAATGTTAATAAAGGATATTATTCAGCTATCTCAGTCTGTTCAGTTGTTTTAATTTAAACAAAATGAATGTACTTTTAAATTGTACGATTTTGTCTATTTCCATACAAAAAAAACTATTGTATTTCTATGATAAAAGTGAAAATAATCACATCTATTAACTCAGATATGCCACGTAAAGCTCAACAACAAATAAATATTACTTGAAATAAAATTACAATTTTACTAATTTCTTTAAATAATTCTTGTTAACGTTGTCATAAATATTCGAGGATCGCAATCTGTATCACATCGAATGGATGCTTCCAACAGCAAAGGCCTTCTTAAGCTGGTCCGATGAGGGCTACCAGAGCCCTTTTGTAGTCTCCAGAGGTCTCTCCCTGCTGTCAAAACGCGGGACATTTTCGGTAATTCACAATTCGACCGTTAGATGGCAGCACGTGCGGTGTAGTCAGCATGGCGGCCAAGAGATGGCGGTGTAGCAATATTTCGTGTCGATCGTGGACAGATGCACATGCGGATGGGAAAGAAATGCAATGTATTAGTATTATAGTGATTTAAATTTTATTGCTTCCAAATTAATTAATCATAGCTTTTAGTCTCCATCACGCGGAGTAGATTATTGATGAATTTAAGAAAGTTTTTTTGGATGTAAATAAAAAAAGTTCTCTTCAACGTAGGAAAATGTATGAAAATACAATCTCACCTCCTGTTCCGACGCATTGCAGGTAGCGAGAATGTAATACATTAAAACATGTTACATACATTCAAGGAATAGTATACCGAAACCATTACGACATTGAAAGCAAGTTAATTAGTCAAAATGAATTGATTGATTTAGAAAAAAAATGTACGTTAGGAATAAAATATATAATATATACATATAGGATCCGGTATGTAATAATATGTTTCAGAGTGCGAGTAGAAGTTGGTGTTGTGGTGGATGAGCATTCTTACGCTATTTGCTAAATCTTACTTGAAATTTGAAGTGAAATTTCTAACGACAACCGAGAAAAAATGGTTGCTTTTTTATAATTATAAATTTATGAGCGTAACATATCCGTGTGAAGGTTTTATTACTAGCTAGTAGGTATTTATATCAACAAAGTTATACTTTTTAGGTAAATTCAAATATGTACATATTCGAATAATTTTGAACGAATAATTTTTAATTACTTACATATTGATAATTATATATACACTAGCTGACCCGGCAGACTGCCTCAATCGATAAATAAAATACCTAAACTTTTGTATAAAATACACATCAAAGCGAAAACAAAATTGTTTGTTTTTATATAATTCCGAGCATTTTCATATTTATTCACCTTTTAAACCTTCTCTGGACTTCCACGAATAATTCAAGACCAAAATTAGCTAAATCGGTCCAGCCGTTCTCGAGTTTTAGCGAAACTAACGAACAGCAATTAATTTTTATATTTATATCGATTATTATATATACATAATATGATTTGTAGTAAGTAGTATTTTGACTCTTTATACTTGTAACTAAGAAAACAAGAAATTTCACTTCTTTGACATGCTTTGCCCATTTTTTTTTATGTGGACTTTACTTCCACCGTTCAAATCAAGCAAGACCCGTTTCCGTACCGAGATGTCGCTTTGAAGGGTCTTGTCGTACAGCTTCTCGTACTCCAGCTTGACGTTATCGAGGTCTACCTCGGCGCGGGTGGCGAGGATCCTGACCAGAGCCCTATCGTCGGTGCCGGCGCCCTGCACGGCGCGCCGCAGCCTCCGCGCGAACCAGCCGGCCGCGTCCTCCACGCACTCCACTGTAACGTACATACCCTCACTTCACTCTCCAGCGTCTTATCGTAGAGGCGTTCGTACTCCAGCTTGATGGCGCCCAGGTCTAGTTCGGAGCGGCTGACGAGGATACGGATGAGGGTTCGGTCCGCGGTCCCGAGCCCCTGGACAGCGCCGCGCAGGCGGGTCGCGAACCAGCTCGACGCGTTCTGGACGCACTCGACTGGAATCATCGCGGGTTTAGTGGGGAGGCGACATCCCTTCGCTTGTAGCAGCGGGTTATCTGTCACTATGACATTTCGAACTTGCAAATTTCCAACGCAAAGGACGATCAGTGCGATTTTTTTTTCCACTAACAAAGCTGATGGTCTTGAGAAACCATTTCAGTGTAACCTTAATTAATAGATGAGCTCACGGGGCTCTAAACCTGAAGACGTTGCTAGCACTAGCCATAGCAAGGGCAGTGCTTCGCAGAATATGCCGCTGATCGGAAACGCGACCCACTGAGAAGATCCGGCGAGAAACTCTGTGGGCTGTGTCTGTGGGTTAATTTACTCGCCGTAAGCGACGGATTCGACGAGTTGCGATTCGGTAACCATCTCTAAATGAGCAGTCACTATCGCCCATGGACATCAGCGATGCCGGCACAGACATGTGGTTGCTCGGGACTCTTAACCCTATCGACCTCTAGCCTATTTAATTGGCATTCGACTATACATTTTAACGATCGACGTTTTCGTCCAATAGCATTGTTAGCTGTATTCTAATTTCTCCACATTCTTAAAATTTTATAGTAAAAAGCGCGCGACCAGGCAGCTTTGACGAGCATGCCGTGGACTCTTAAAGAACACAAAGACGTTAATATAGAGTTTAGTGTTTGTTCAGGCTCATTAGCCTCTTAGCTTCTTGTTCTTTTTTTTTAGCTGACCATACCTCCTCGGGTTCTTCCAAAAAGTCCAATGCAGTCTCAGTTAATAACCATCATTTTACTGAGACTTAATTTCATCCAATCTCATCTCGTTACATTCAATTTCATCCCAATGGATTACGGTCCCAAATTAATAATCTTAATTTCAATTCGTTTCAAATAAATTGTCACATAACAGAGCTGCTATTTAATAATTGAAGATTTGTATAAGCTGGCAACAATGGCATCGCAAGAGGTTAATTGCATTATGGAAAACAAATAATGAAATAGACATTATTGAAATATTTTGTAGGCAGCAGCTTGGCTGTCCTTGGCATTGCTGACGTCCATGAACGACGGTGACCACTTACCATCAGTTGGGCCGTATGCTCGTCTGCCTACAAAGGCAATAAAAAAAAAATGTCCCCGGGGGTTTCCGGGCTCCACCGAGCGTGACCCACGTGAGTTGCCCGAAATTGAATTGTGCTCAGCATTCCTTGAGAATTGACTAAGATGACAGGAAGTACTCAATTGAGCCACGCGAACGTTTCATTACAAATTCAACATGTAAAGCTTTAAATTAAAAAGGTCGTATGTGTGCGATATCGATCGTAATATAAGCTTTCATTTTAAAACGACTAGGTCTTCATTTTGAATTGCTTCAAAATAAACATAACGCTTTTCATCACTTTGTTTTGATTGACTGGTACTGGTGGTAGGACCTCTTGTGAGTCTGCGCGGGTAGGTACCACCGCCCCGCCTATTTCTGCCGTGAAGCAGTAATGCGTTTCGGTTTGAAGGGTGGGGCAGCCGCTGTAACTATACTTGAGACCTTAGAACTTATATCTCAAGGTGGGTGCCGCATTTACGTCGTAGATGTCTATGGGCTCCAGTAACCACGTAACACCAGGTGGGCTGTGAGCTCGTCCACCCATCTAAGCCATAAAAAAACCCCTCATATAAGTCTGCGCAACGGGAACGAACACTGGTAATGAAACTTCAGAGTGGTTCTAAGACACCCCCCCAAGAGACACCCGGATGTGGGTGGGGGTCTGGTTAGGCTGGTCACACTGACCGATGGCGGACAGCGCGTCCTTGAGCTCTCCGTCGATCTCCGCCTTGATGGCCTGCTCGACGGTGCGCCCCGCGATGTTCTTGTACTCCTCGAAGATCTGGCGGAGCTGGGCGAAGCTCTCGTGGGCTAAGATCTGGACGCGCCGAAATATCCTCATTAAATCAACCCACTCATAATTCGTCTTTTCGTATTAAAAGTGTACAATTTCCAAAAATATTCGAAATTGAGTTAATATGCGGAATCATTTAGTATCACCAGTATTTTTCTCATAAAAACTGTCAAAAAAGCGTTATTTAGTTTTAGTTTTTTTTTTAGTTGACCTACGTTTTGTCTGCTATTAACAAAATTAATATTATACATAATTTTATCTTACTTTAAAAGCCAGATACTGTAACTGGTAAAAAATAAAAAATAAATGTTGCAAAGATGATTAATATTAAAAATATCACATTTTAAACCTTTTAAAACACTCTCCTGTAAAATTAGTAAGATTTGAGAGATTATACAGTTTTAATGCGAGAAGACGACTATATTGCAACACTTTTATTTTCTATTTTTGTTATCTTACTGGTCGTAGGAACTCTTGTGAGTCCGCATGGGTAGGTACCACCGCCCTGCCTATTTCTGCCGTGAAGCAGTAATGCGTTTCGGTTTGAAAGGCGGGGCAGCGGTTGTAACTAGACTTTAGAACTTATATCTCAAGTTGGGTGGCGCGTTTACGTTGTAGATGTCTATGGGCTCCAGTAACCACTTAACACCAGGTGGGCTGTGAGCTCGTCCACCCATATAAGCAAGAATAAATAAATAAAAACGAAAATCTTTGGACACTTAAGGTAACTACGCCAGGCCTTCACGCATTCCAGGTCATCACTTACTTCAATACAATCCCGGCTTCGGGCTCATATCTCGCTGTGGACGACGACAAGCACTATGAACTTCGGTGACCACTTAACCATTTGAGTCATAGGTGAGCGATCAGCTTGTCCACCATCGATAACAACAAAACGAAAACGACACAAAACGTTCAGATACGGTCGAATATATTCAACATCATTTAAATTTACTGCATAATAGTTTAGACAGAAAAATAATTTTCTGGCAAAAAGCCACTCATCTTCCATTAGTCTTGATCTATTTTGGCTTCGCATAGGTGCCCACCAATCAAAAGCTCACATAGACATAGCCTGAAAGAGCTTGCTAACATCTGCCCTAGCAAGAGCAGAGTGCTTCGTTGAATATACCACCGGATTGGAATTGCGACCTACTAAGAAAACCCGGCGTAAAACACATTGGGTTGTGTCTATGGGTTAGGTTGTACGTCGAACTCATAATGCATTAAATCAATTATGTTATTGCATTATAGATTGACATAATTGGTTGTAATAAAAACCTAAAAACAGTAAATGAATTTTGTAATTGATTGAAAAGTGTATATGTTACGGTAAAAGTAGATATTGCGGCAAATGCACACATTTTCCGGTAAATGTGCAAATTTGCCTCCTCGTTTGGCTAATGTGCATTCAACTAACATTTACAATTTCAAAGAAGGGAAATGTATATTTAATTCACAATGACCATGTCGTTGTGGTAAATGTGAGCATGGCATACAAAATACTAAATCGCAAGTGCTAGTAATGCGCGTAACTACAACCTAACATAACCTAGCCTACGACATGCTATATAATATGTAAAGAAAAGTATACTTTGTTTGTTATTTACACTTTTTAATTAAAATAATTTTCGTTATTAAAGCCTTTTGTATTATTATATTTTTTTACTGCAACAACATTAACATTAATTTATTTGTATTCCAACTTTTCTTGAAACATGAAGATAAGAGTATACATTTACCAAAACGTGAAGGCAAGAGTACACATTTGCACTTTGCATTTGCATTAAATGTGCACATTTGCCGGTAAAAGTGTACATTTACCGTAACATATATACGAGTTAGTCCGCGCTGTGGAGGAGGTGACACTCACTCTGTTGAAGACCTCCTCGTCGGTCCCCCACTTGGCCTCCCCGGCGTCGTACAACTCCTGCGCGAGCTCGCGGGCCCGCTCGGGGTCCGCCGGCGCCTCGTCCGCGCGGGCCCCCTTCGCACCAGACTTTATTAACGAGATAGAACCGCCCTTCTGCGGCCTTGGACTTCGGGTACCATACTTTTACATCTTTGAAATTCTCTAACATCTCGGTTGTTCACAAGAAGTTATTGTTATCAGCATGTGTCAAATAAAATGGCTTTTTTTTAAGGCATAAAAATTGGTACATCAAGTCCAAGGCCGTGCGGGTCGCTCGGCGAAAGCGAAAGTAAAAGAAAGTGCTCCGTCTTCATAAAAACGAAGTGAAAGCTCTACAAACTTAAGTACTTATAAAACTTTATCGTTAACGGCACTATTGCACCAAACAAAAGAAAACTTAACTGCCAACTGACGGTTGAGGCTTATCATATCCTCAGATACAATTTGGTTTTATTTTAATTTCGCGACAGTAAATTATGAACATTCCAGAATTTAACGAATAGTTTTAGACACAAAGATATATTCCCCAAAAAACGATCGATGCCAACAAAAAAGTCTCCGGGTAAGCTAAGAAACATCGAATCAACACTACGACTTTCACATTTTGTCTGAAAAGCCGAATTCTCTGTGTCTAAGATCTATATCAGAATTAAGGGAGTCTATTGTTTACGTACGAATATATACAGGACAGTCATAACAAACCGTGTAACAGATTAATGTGTAAATGAAAACAACGCAAAAGCAACATACATATCTGTTAGTGTGGTCATTAGTCACAAAAAATCCCAATCTTTTCTACTAGCAGCTAACTTATCTTAGTAAGCAGCACCAAAATCATATCCTAAGCGATTATCTCTGCCTTTCTAATGGCTTATTAGCAATTTGAACATGTCGTCTATACACGGAATTTGAATAAAACTGAATACATAAGTGGTATGGTGGAAAACGCCAACCCAAAGATCACACAATAAAAAGAAACAACCTATGATCTTAAAAACGAACTAACCAAAAACAGGTACGTTGCTAGATTCTGTGCTGTCGAAATGGGAGCGAAAGGTATACCAGCGTAATCTCTTTATGATCTATAATAAACTTTTTTTTATGTTTGAGAGATTACTAGTTTCCCGGAGGCCTTTCCAGTTTCACCAGGACATGTGGGCGAGTAAGGGCTCAGCCAGGAGGGGTGGGATTTGCCAACAGCTACCCGAACGCCTCCAAAGAAGACCTAACAACTCAAGAGTAGCAGCTGCTTCGCGAATGATTATCAAAAACTTTTGCTAGTCAAGAACTACAGTAAATTATGTACTTGAACTAACATGTATAGTCGCATTAGTAGGTTCTTGTCAAATTCGTCCAGACAGGTAGGGAGAGGTATGCGTGGAATGAAGTTGAGCTTAATGCATATTGACAAGAGCCCCTTGTACTTACACCAGGGTCTTAACTCTAAGGGTCAGGGTCTAACTAACTGGCATTTCTCTCTCAGTAACATAATGGACCTTCCTCCCCGTCTCTGTCTAAAGCCTTTCTATTAAAGAGGTCACAAATCCCGATTTGAGTTTTAAGATGCATGCATATTGGGCCCGTACTCTGAAGAAAAGTTCGTTTTACCAGATTCTCTCGAGTAGCGAGTAGTTTCGCCGCTAAATTACTCGGTACTCGACTAAAATATTCGCCTAGTCCGAACAAGGCTTAAGCGACAATAACTGCTTTGTACATAAATGATAGGCAATAACCATATTCGATGCGCAAAATAAATATATTTCTAAGTCTATTAAAATCGTTTCAATCCTACAGCTAGATTCGTTAAAATAGGATTTTTTTTATTAAATTAATTTCAACTTTAAATTAGTCTACTGTAAAGTTCACGCATTGTCGCTTAGTCACGTTTGCCTATCAAGCGTCGATATGTTGCGCGCGATTACAAGACGACTGCAGCAGACAGCTTGACTGAGGTTAATGAACTTTGTATTAAGATCGAAATCCGTGCATTATATGAATTTCATCGCTTTACTTACGACGACAATGAGCGTCAGGAGGCGGCGGAAGTCGCCCGACGTCTCGGAGCACATGTGCTCGGCCAGCGGGCGGTCGTACACTGTGGGGACAAGCGGTCCGTGCAGATCGAGTAACCGGTTTGCTTAGTGCGAAGTTTTTAACGTTCTCGACAGCGTAAAAGTTAACTTAAATTTGTATGGAGTTGGATCGTTTGCCTACGTTTGCCGCTAGGGGCGTTGTTCCAATTCCATACAAGTTACAAGCGTAAAAGATAACTCAAACTTACAAGTTTACTCAAAAACTCAAAGTTACAAGCGTAAAAGTTAACTCAAACTTACAAGTTAACTCAAAAACTCAACTCAAAGTTACAAGCGTAAAAGTTAACTCAAACTTACAAGCGTAAAAGTTAACTCAAACTTGTATGGAATTGGAATAGCGCCCCTAGCGGCAAACGTAGGCAAACGATCCAAATCCATACAAATGAGTTAACTTTTACGCTATCGAGAACGTTAAAAAACTCGCACTAAGCACACTGGTCTCCTTTGACTAACTCTATCACATGAATATCTAAATATTTTTATTTTCTATTGCTCATACGAGTGAATGGATTCACGGCCCACCTGGTGTTAGGTGGCTACTAGAGCTCACAGATATCAACAACTTAATGCCGTCACCCATCTTGAGACTTGAGTTGTAAGCCTCAGTTTTACAGTACAACGACTACCCCACCTTTCAAGCCGAAACGCATTACTGCTTCACGGCAGAAATGGGCAGGGTGTGGAACCTCCCGTGCGTGATCACAAATCATGCGAGCACCGGTAATTACGCAAATTATAACTTTTGCGTGTTTAATTTTTTCAACACGATGTTCACCACCGTGGAAGTCATTCGTGAACATGCGGTCAGTACGTTTTTCGTTAGAAAAATCGCGTTCGTTAGAAAAATCGCGGGATTCGAACACCGGCACATTCGCATCGCTCGATACGAATTCACCGGCCGTCTTATCCCTTAAGCCATGATGGCTTACATATAACTGGTGACATTCTAGTACTTTCAAGAAATATATAAATGTTTTTTGTACAATTAGCGATTTTAACAGTACAACCTGACCTACATTTTCACTATTTTTTTATAAAATTTACAACAAATTGCTGTAATCCAGTTAAACACTTTCTTAAGCACTTAAAAACGTTAACTGAAAACTCACATCGTTCGTATGTGTCCACAATAGCGGCTATCTCCGGCTTGGTTCTGGTGCAGAGGATCTCAACGAGGGTGTCTTCATCCGTGCCCATACCCTCCATACAACGGTGCAGCTCTTGGCACAGATACTCCTCAGGGGGAGTCATCAGAGCCACAATTACATCTTCGAAGTGACCACCCAATTCGGACTTCAGGTCTTCAATGAGATCCTTGAGTGATTTACCGTGTTCCATCGTGATTAGGTTGAAATTGTAATATTGGGCAAAGACTTATTTTATTATTTTAAAAACCGTCTTTAGGAACTGTATTTGCATAGTACCTTTTGGCCAATTAAACATTTAAAAAAATTATTAACACGGCTTGACTGTGTCTGTGGCATAGGCTTATGATCATACAGTAACCATTCACCTAAATCTCAGTTTTGTGCTTCTTTGGGTTCTCAGAAATGCAAAATGCAATGTAATGTAAAAAAATAATTTATATATTTAAAATTATGTTTTATTGACTGTATTATTCTGCTTTACATTAATTTAAATGTATGAGTAACACGTTTGTAACCTTGACTTTAAATTAGGAGCCACTAGCGGCCATATTGTTACACGCATGACTCACACTGAGGTTGAACAGATGATTCTAAATGTAATTAATCATTGATAAGCAGTGTTAATATTTCATTACCAAAATGAATACCATAAAGGTGCACTTAGGAGAAGATTGATTTTTACTCTAATTATACTTTACTACCTACTGTAATTATATTCTGGGGCCACTAGCTTAATTTTTTTTATCCTACCTAAGCTGATAGCCTTGAGAGGCTATATCAGCATTATCCTAGCTGTTAGGTGAGCTTTTGGGGCTCAAACCGGAGGTGTTGCTGGCATTGGTACTAACAAGAGCAGTGCTTCGCACTAACTTAATACCATATAAATTTTAATAGGCAATATACAAGTACTAGGGGTGTCGGTTTAAATTTGTTGTCAGTATTTATGATTACTTGTCAAAGCTATTATTGTATACAATGTTATAACAAATTAATTAACATAATGCTTTATTATTGGATTTGGACTTAAAATTTTGAGGTGAACTATCGCACTCTCAAAACTTTGAGTTTTCATTGTCCTATCATATTTGCAACTCGGTCATAAATGACTAATTACTTGAAGTAGACCTAAAATTTGCATAGTTTCCATAGCTATGTTCGTTGTATACTTACTCTTCCATACTCTCGTGTGAATGCCTGTGATATGGCTTGCCGCTGCATGTTGGACCTGGTAGTCAATATATCAATGATCGCTTGCTCGTCTGTACCAAAACCCTTCATGGCGGCCCTCAAAGCTGCCGCATCTTCTACAGCATTGAAGTTAGGCACTCCTACTACAGTTGGAGCTCTCTACGGAATTGTTATTCAACTTTATTATATTTGTTTATGAAAATATATTCATCAGATCTTATTTGAACTATCAAGCATAGTTAGCACATAAATCCTCTAGTCTGGCTTTTTTGTCTTTAACAACTATCAATTGAACTTTTTTTTTTCCTATTTATTCTAGTAACCTCAAGGGGTTATACTAGATTCACAGAACGAGTAGGTGAGCTCACGGGACTCTAACCGGATGACGTCGATAACACTAACCCTAGCACCTAATAGTTTATTGAATAAGAATCAAAACAAAATTTCGATAAGTTACGTATGGTCGAAATATATTTATTATAATTTTAGTCTGATTAATATTTAACGGATAAGTAGAGTCAAGTTGTTGTACGGGTGTACGTAATTATATCATATATTTAATTTTATCGATTTTGAGTAGCAGAATTTACAACAGCAGTAACTATAATGTGAAGTACCATACTGTTTGTTGAGACAATGAAAAAATAATTATGTCAATTACCAAGATTAACCTACTAAGAAACTGGGCTTATGATAAAAATGGTGAATAAGTCATAGTACACTTAATATTTAAGATATTAAGTAGGTACCATTTATATTTATTGTTATAACATGACCTAACATTTTTTTGTAGGCTTGTTTGATGAAACATGTCAAGGACTCTATTCGCCCTTTGCCCTATTTTCTAAAGCTGATGTCATCAATGGACAATGTCCCACCCTAAAATTGATCAACTTAATATTATCAACAAACTTCGGTAGATATTGTAACTTTATTACTTTAATAGAATGATTGTTACATTCAAATGAAAATGTTATAAATATTATGACGCAAAACACGGAATAAATCCACTTTAATTAGGTACTGCAATTATAAATTATCCTACTTTAAAAATATTTCATTGTCTGATCAAGCAAGAAATGCTACATTTATGCGTATATAAACTCTGTTTTAGAAATTACAAACCCTTATTTAACAACATTTTATTATTCAATATTTTGGCGGCTTCGTCAGATTTTAATGCGCCTTTTACTAATCCTTTCAAAAACTTATTAACTGGTACTAAAAATTTTACCTGATAGGCCATTTCGGTTAAGATGCGAGGATTTGTATCAAAAATAGAGAAAGGTGATCTGCGGTTTTCAGCGGATCCAAATTTCTAACTTGGTGACACTGTATGACTGTTGTGGAAAAAACAATTTCTTTTTATTAATACTGTATATAAAATTTCTCGTTATTGTTTAGAAATAATGTAATAAATAACAACTATATTGGACTATCACTACTTTAGGACAAAATTTATTTATCTAAACGCTGCACAAAAACAACAACCTTCCAGCCTGCGTCCAAAGATCAACTGACAAAAGCTCAAGTATATTAAGTGTATAATCTATGGACAAAAGTGACAAAACAGATTAAACTTCATGTACGTTTCATTTTGTCTAAACTATAAAGTGAAAACTGACTAGCCGATAAAACTGATTTCAGTGTAATCTGTTAATAACAGCTTTTTTGCTTTATTGCTTTTATTACTATTAACTTCGAAATGTAGGCGATATCACGAGCCTTGGAGACTTTTCTAACATCTGCGCAAGCAAGAGCAGTGCTTCGATGAACTAAGTAGTACCAGATCAGAAACACCACCCACTGTGCAGTGTAGGAGTGGGTAATATCGGTTTTGCCGCGTATCGAATCGTATCTATATATCGAGGATCAATATCGGATATTGAATCTATATATTTTCTGAAACTATATATTGATGGATGCTAGTAGATTTTCTCGATTCATGATATTTGAAACGATACGCTGATATAATATCGTAGTAGATATAGATTTAAGTCAACGTTATACGGTTGGTTTTCTGATATCAATCTATAATATGATCTTAAAGTAATAAAAAGAACATGAAAATAAAAATATCAAAAAAACTTTCCTTCATGCTTTTACCAGGCTTGGGACTGGCTACATTATTTTCAGTTTTTAGTATTTTGTGTCTTAATTTAAAATTACAAAATATACCAAAAGAGTGTAGATTTCAAAAGTTTAATACAAACACAAGAAATAAACTCAATTATTTGGATTCAACTAAAAATAGAAAAATGTGTACTTTAAAAATCAAACACAAAAAACTTTTAAGTATTTATAAACACTTGTCCAAAAATTCTAGTTCAAGGTCAAAGCGCGTGAAATTAAATTCAACGATGCAAATAGGCTATACTGCATTCAAGTTAGGGTCGAAAGTTGAAACTTCTTTCCTTAATTGTATCCTGCTGATACGCTAAGAATAATCTACAGACATATGGACTTAAATATAAGGTTTACAATTGTATGGATAATGCCTGTTTCTGTTTCATTCATCACATGATATCCCTATCGTGCGCTCACTCACTCTGGCCGATTCGATACGAACCAAACGAATATTGCTGATATTAACGAATCGGTACGATATGCCGATGCGCATCACATCGAGCAATATCGTGTATCGGCTGATATCGAAATATAGATTTCGATTCACGAATCGGTACGATATGGCGATGCGCATCACATCGAGCAATATCGTGTATCGGCTGATATCGATATATAGATTTCGTGCGGGGCGATATCGGATTCAACGATATTGCTGCGATATATAGATATTGAATCTATATACGATTTATATCACCCACTCCTAGTGCAGTGTGCTTAGTGCGAGTTTCTTTAAGTTCTCGATAGCGTAAAAGTTACCCAATTTTGTATGCAGTTGAAACAGCGCCTCTAGCAAACGTACGCAAACGATCCCATTCCATGCAAATATGAGGTAACTTTTACGCTATCGAGAACGTTAAAAAACTCGCACTAAGCACACAGATCGGGTGCGGAACTCGGTAGGCTGTATCCGAACCCTTCGTCGCAAGCGACGGGTTCGACGAGAACGGTGATCGGAGCTTAGAATACTTATATGCACCGGTAGTGGATTGGAAATATTCGAAATGATGAGTTTAGGGCGACGCGGCGACGGCGATTTTTTATTTATTAATTTTTGGATTAAGGTATCCCTGGTGGCGCGGAGGCCTTTCCAGTTTCACCAGGACAGGTGGGCGTACAGGGGCTCAGTCAGGAAGGGACGACTGTATATCGTTTGACATTCAGCGCTTACTCACATACTCATTCCCGATCCTGCGGACAGAATGGAAAGCAGTCGACGTCGCCCAAAACACGTCATTTCGGATCCTCCCGGTCCACTAACGGTGCTTTTAGGTACCTTAAGCACCGGTCATCGTTCCCGACGAACATGTCGCCTGCGACGAAGGACTCGACGAGTAAATTAACCCACAGACACAGCCCACTGACTTTCTCGCCGGACCTTCTCAGTGGGTCGCGTTCCGAACCGGTGGTAGATTCTGCGAAGCACGGCCCTTGCAAGGGTTCGTGTTAGCAACGTCATCAGGTTTGAGGCCCGTGAGCTCACCTACTAGTTAAGTTTACGATGAAATAGCCTCGCAAGGCTATCAGCTTATATAGGAAAACCAACTCGCACAGTCCCGAACTCCCCACACCTTGATGATTTAAATAAAACACCATTAGATACTTCTGTCTAAAATAAATTTATTTTAATATTTATCATATTGGATAAAATTGTAAAAAATTATCTTATTATACATTAATTCTCATTACTACAATGAGATTTTAATTTCTTAATTTCATCGTTTTTACCATAATTTTTTTTAGCTTATTAATGTAACTAAATAAAGTAAAAAGTATAATAGTTAAATAGTGAGCACTTTAAGCGCATGTAATTTTAACGACATTCACTGTTTTTGGATCTGTTAAGTGTCTACATAATTGAAAAAGAAAAAACTGAGGTTTAAATTATCTATGTTAGATCAGATGCAAATCAAAGGACTAACAACTTAAAAATAGAAACTTTTTGTGGAAGGGAAGTACAACGAAAAATATGTGTTGTTTATTATTTAAAAACTCGACTTACATACTGTTTGTATGATTACACTAGAGCCAGCATTTCGATCGAGAATATCTTTGTATATAATATATGATTAAAATTCGCATTCTGTTTCACTCGGCTGTATGGAATTTTATTTTAACATCGATATGACCGCACTCAATTGAAAGGTAACATATTAAAAAAAAAACATTCTGCAAGTATACACTCTATTCCTATTTTATAAGTAGATGTACTTTATTGGGACAATGGACTGTTCTAAACAGTCAGAAACTTAAAACTATGTCCGAATTCTAAAACATCATTTCATTTTTTTCTAATTTAATTCAATCTTTTGGATAAGATGACCAGTTAAATTTTAGGTACAAAGTGCCTTGGCCATCCTGTTTTAAAATAGTTTAAAAAGAAACAAAAACTATTTCATTTATCTTAATTTATACAACAAGTTAATTGTAATATCGATATTATTAATCAAAATTAAAAGAATAAAAAGTTAAATTATAAACTTCGATGATATTTTAAAATTCGAAATTGTTCTTAGAATATATACATTTATCTCTAAATTATTCCCAGACTACGATGCGATAGTCCCTTTCGACGTTGTCTACGTAAAAACCATTCATATATTGTGTTGGTAAGACGTCAATTAGCTGAGATGTATCGATGCTTTGTACTCTTTTAAGAAATAACTGGGCAACTATTCACAATATAGTTTAACTATAAATTCAAATATAAATCAGCAGTAATAATATATAGTAGTACTATTAGAGTACGACACGTGGCGCTGAAGCGGTTTTTTTTAATTGTCATCGCAGGCAGGTGAGTATACTTTTAAAGTATATCTTGTAGATTTTTGTGTGGTATACCTTGTTACCGCCACTCATAGACGTCAGCAATGCCAGGAGCACAGCCAGGTCGCTGCCTACGATGTAGCCTTGTAGTTGCCTACTACTTTTAAGATATTGATATTTTTCATACAATTAGCGACTCAATGGCAATAGCAAAAATAATAAAATACTTTTCTTCTAAGACAATTACTATGACACTTAAAGAATTACACTGCACAAGTCTGGAATAATTCAAATGGTCCCTCCACTGTTTTTGCGTTCCCGAGACGAATTACATTTAATGAAGTTGAAGAAACAGTATGTAGGCATGACTCACACGTTCATATTTAAGAAATTAAGTATGAGCATAAAATTACATGAGACAAATGTCGGACCTTTGACAAATATACATATTTCTCTTCTGTAATAAAATATGAACGAAATCAACTTAAAGATCAAGATGTTGATTTTGAAAACATATGAATGGTTCCTAAAACAGTTAGTCCTGGAATGAACTGACAAAACAGACACAGGGAAATTGTTTTAAAAATTCTCAAACTATCTTTTAGTAAAATCTCCAATTCATGTGTTTGGATTTTAATTTTACAATCGTCTATTAATATTTAATCTATGGTTAACGGAGCCCACTCTTCAAGCAAAACACGTGACTACCATGACATGGGGTAAATTGGGATCCTGGGGTAAATTGGGACAAACCTGCGGAAGATTCTCAAAGTACTTGTAGCACGGAATCTACCTAATTTTCTTTAAGGTAATATTTATCAATGTATAGAAGAAAAACCAAGTTAACTATGGAAGTACTAAACATGAGTTAAGTTGGTCCCAAAAATTCGTCAAATTAAAATTAAAATAGTGGTTGAAAAGTGCGTTTTAAAACAGCTTAAAAAACTTTTAAAAAAAGTGATATTATCGTTGTTTTTTCAATAAGATCACAGTTTATATAAGTTTTTAATACACCTGGAAATACCACAACAAACGGTAAGTTGCAATATTATTATTTTAAATACAATATTTCGACAAAATAAAAAATGTATATTTTTTCCTTTCTTTTTGGGGAAAATTGGGACATATGTAGGGTAATTTGGAACGAGACTGGAAAAATTAGGGACGAGAAAACACAAAATTGGAACGCCAAAAGACAAAATAGGGATGACTTGTTAGGGTTGTCACTGATATCTTATAATATATTTTTTAGCCTATACTATCACTTAATTGCGTGATGTAAAGAAGGTTAATGTGTTTATCAGTTAGTTTATGTAAGTATTATAGGTAAAAGAAAAGTATATATATAAGTACTTTTTTTTCGCGACATTTACCTTGTAATATCTGCCCGGTCGCATGTTCTTTATAGCAATAAAAAAAATTAAAAGTTAAAAGAACTCAAACGAATCAAAACTTTTGTTATTTCAGAATCTATTCACGCGTCGAATCATGATTTTGTTAACATTCACAACGAACACACACAAATAAAAACAGGCCTCAGATTTTAAATGTAACATTAATTAAAAATCCGAGATATCCAATTATGAGTGAGTGAATTAATTGAGTTTAGTTATTTCGCTTAGAAAGAATTTCTTTTATTTTTGTTATTATTGGCAGTAATCAGATAAAGCTGTTTTTTTATCTTATTCACCTGATATCTTACTCTTGCTCAAAGATTATTTTGAAAATGTTGATTAAATAAAATTGTATTATTGCATTTCCAGTCCTTTTGTTTTATATGTTTTATTCTATTTTATGATTTTGTTTCAGAGTTGTGATTTTTAAGGAAATTAAATAATAATTTTCTAAAATATAACATGCACATACTTTTTTTGATCATTGTATTGTTGATTATCATTCATGTCACATCGCTTCGGAATAGAAACCAGCTTAATTTACACTATGTTGTGTATTGTGCTTAAATTATGGATTGTATTCATCATTTCGGTCCATATAAATAATTATATGGCACCTACCTATATATCGCAGTACTGCGAGTTGACAACCCTTACAAATATCCCAATTTAACCCTTAACCGTGTCAATTTACCCCGGACGCTGGGTAAATTGGGACGGCCATTATTTTACCGATTATTTCTTTAAAATGAATAATTAAAATAATGTAACGGCCTATATCACCTAGGTACGTTCAAGACTCAACTTATTTCTTTGGTTGAGCAGTGACTATTTAATTGGAACTATTTTAAAATTCAATCTGAAGGTCGATTTTGTCCCTATTTACCCCATTGTACGGTACTAGAGCAAAAGTTTATCATGTGTTTTGTCTATGCTAATTTGACAGAAGCTATGGAGGGTAGAAGAAGTAAGGAGCACCATCTCAGTGGATTAGAAATCGTCTGCTGAAAAGGAGCAAATTAAGATGGCGACATACTTAGTGCCGAGTGGAAAGATTTTAAAACAGCGTTATAAGCTAACACACTTAACTCTGTTTAAAAATGCTATATCGTTTACTAAACTAGCACTATTTCGGTGTCTTCCCACAATAACTTGCTGTTTAGAGGTGGACACTTCTTCCCTTTTTCCCCTATACGAGATGGGTACTTACGTCTACCTTCCATAACAAAAGCATATATCACCTATCCTCGTGGGCTGACAAGGCTCCCTGAGAGAGACGTAAAGATGATTTAATTCTGCCCCATACCCCACATTTTTAAATACTGAACACTGAAAAATGTCTCACAACTTTTTACTGAAGAAAGTAGGTAAATAAAATAGATTTTATTTTTATCAGTCTTTCTTTAATTTCCCATAAAACACACGTCAAAGGGTTATTATAATCTTAATAACTAAACATTAGGTACCTATGTTATACATTAATAATACAGCTGAAATTAAAACTGTTGATAGAATAATTTTTGGTACTCGTGCAATTGAACGAAATTAAAATGGCTGCCAAAATTTTCCTGCATTGTCAAAACTGTAGCTCAGAATGAGAGGTGAAAAATTAAGAACAGTTGGAACAAACGACGAAAAAAAAATTATCGGCGGGAATGTGATGAAGTGTAAGTGTATTGACAGCAAATCATATGATATAGGTAACCTAAAAATCTTATCTTATTTTTTAAATATCTTTGTATCCCCATGAACAATATTGATTTTAATTTCTTTATAATAAAAGGGATATATGAGTCGTCTATTATCAAAGGCGGCAATCTGTACATTTGGACAAAAAATTTTTATTGATATGTCAATACAGATTTATTTGAATATAATCGTCTCCTTCAAAGAATACGGTTCAAAACCTGCATTAAATAAAGGTTAATAGTTAACCTGTTATTTATCTAAGATGTCGTTCCGAAGAGTTTTGTGACTGCCAATGGAATACAAAGTCAATAATTCGTTTTTCTGATTTACCAATCATTGTCCAAAAGTCAGATTGCCGCCTTTGATAATAGACGACTCATATAGTCTTTTATTTAAACTTCATTTCGTTACTGTCCTTGAACTTCGTTTAGTGGGCCGAGCAATGTATGGAGAGTGGCCCATGTCGTTTCCGAATAGAACAAAATCGATCCGAATTCTATTACCTACCTTTGTTGAAGTTAATCACATTTGGGCTTACGTTTACTTATAAATAAATAAATATCTTGAGACCTTTGCATGTAGAATGTCAAGTTGAGTAGTTGCATAGATACAATATATAACTGCATCACAGATAATACATAGTTTTTTTTTTAAAATAATTTGTGGTCTATCCAACTACGAGTCGAAATTCACTAAGCAGGTGGATACCGTTCTGCATATTGTCCCATTATACAAGACGGTGCTCCATATCTCTACCCTCCATATTTAAAACATAACACATACTGTTCGTCATAGATATTAAGCTTTATTGTTCGTCTCGTAACAAAATTAATACCATTTTTATGTTACATTACGACAATACTGTTAGTGCACTATTTAGGCACAATAAAAATACTAGTGATTTTAGGTAGACACACTGATACATTTACATGACAAGACTACTGTGTTGAAGGTGTAACATTCATTCCTGAAGTCGAATAAGAGGAATATGTAGATACTAAACAAAGCTTAAGACAATATACAATATGCATTAATATCAGAATAAAATGTAATCTACAGAAAAAAATAGGTCCACTTAACTCCCTCGATAACGCAATTAAATGAGTTACATTGAACCCCGCGTTCATTGACCCGTATCTTGTTAACTTCCGAATTTTTTTAAAGGTTGTGGGCTTAAGAAAATGAAACTATAAAAAATACTTAGCTGATGAATATTGTTTTCTGCCTACAAAAGCAGTAAGTCCACTATTCCCCTTACGGCAATCTAATCCTAAAAACTACATAAATATGCAAGTTGTTAATGTTGAATTTATATAAACATATCAGAATTTACCTTTATAGTTGCTGTTTACAATGAACTAATAAGAATTTTCAAGGATGATGTATATACTTTCGACATGTTTGACTGTTATAACCTATTAATTCTATATTTTTTCAGAGAAAACTTTCATTAAAATCGTATTTTTATTAATATTATGAATGAAAGTAGGAAATTAAAATATTTGATTGTAAACGTGAAAAAGTAATTTGGAAATAAACGAGAAACTCTTTTCTAATTAATCAGCTGACAGCAGACTAGCTTTGATCACAGCAAGACGACATGAGGAGGTCTGATAATGAATATTAAAGTAATTTAACGGCCGTCTGGTGTAGTGGTAAGTGACATGGTCAATACACAAGGGGGTTGCGGGTTCGAATCCCGCCAAGGGAAGATATTTTTGTATGATAAATATAAATGTCTTTTCCAGGGTTATGGATGTATATTAAATATATGTATGTGTATAATAAAAATCTTACATTTATTTCCGTTATCTGGTACCTGTAACACAAGTTCTTTACGAACTTATCACGGGACCAGTTAACGTGGCGTGATTGTTAGTAAATATTTATTTATTTATTTAATTCAATACTCGTTCGGATTTAACCGTAACAAAAAATTTGGTAAACTTAATAAAATTTTCAAACAAATAGAGCGAGGGTAGTTGAGTATTTCTTGACATTTTAATCAGTTACATGTGAAATATATACATGGCACAGCGCGTTCTTGTTTGTGATTGTTAAATAAATGCGATTAATTCGTGTCAGTCTCAACAAGCCTGCCCCGAAACCTAGGCACATCATCTGCTGTCTGTGTTCTTCTGAAGGAACAGGCAGGTTGAGCTCGGCTTCAGCCAGTGCTTTCTCTTCATGCCGGATGATAGGGGCTGGGGGATAAACGATTACCACTTTGAAAATCATATTGTATTAACAAACATGCTTACAATTTCAGTTTTTTTTTTAATATTAGTATTTTTTTTAACAATGGTTTGGTATCCAAATAGATGAAATACGTATCGAGTGATAATGAAAATCAAGAAAGTAGTTATAATATAATAAATTATGTCCTGCTAAGGAACAAATTAATCATTTTTTGTGGGCTATAAAAACAGCTTTAGCTGGTTTACGTTTATTTCTAACATTTATTGAAGGATTTTATGAATTCGTGTACTTTAAATTTCTTTTTTTTTCTAGTAAGTATTTAATTCGGTAAATAAGAAATTTTAATTATGTCTATAATTTGTGAAACCTAGGAGAATATTGTCATAATATTTCTTTCTCATCAGGCTCAATAATTTTACTGATAACATACTCATCAACTATTATCAATAAAATTGATATATTATTAAAGAAGCATGTTTTTTTTGTATAAATTATTATTCACTTTAAAACATTTTGAGAAACAATCATGAGTCACACAGTCTGATTACAAGCTTTTACGGTACACAACATAGCGACAGCCTTACTCAAAAATAATGGATCCAACTCCAGTCTTTCTAATTCTCAATAAACCTTAAAATTCAGATAATAAATAATTATAGTAAGAAAAATAACATACTTGTCTTGTCCGAATAGAAACAGTTTGCATTGGAAAGAGCAGATTCCATTAAAGACATTCAAGAAATAGTTTTTAGTATAATTAACAAAGTGATGAACATCAACCAACATTTACTTAATGGAAGCAACATGATTCGGTCTACATTCTCCCACAGCCCAATATGAAAAGTATATATAAGTGGCCAACCTAATCCATTATAATATACCTACTATAATATACTTTAAGTATTAAATAAACCATTTGAATTTACCCAAAACATTGAAAGTTTCAACTGACATTATACATACAGAAAAATATGACAATTTTACAACACATACTGCAACATAAAATTAATAATTTTAGGGACCTCCTAAATTATATAATTTTATCGGTTAATTAGATAATGTAGATTAAACAGACGGATTTTATAGAAGAATTTTTTTTTAACCAAACATGGATTTACTTAATTTTTTCACAAGATTTACATATGAAAATTAGCGTTTTGTCTTACTGATCGCTTAGATCTGAAATATCTCCTCTATGGTTAAGGATTCCAAATTCAAATTTATAAATTCATTTAGCTGGTACATTTGAGTTTTGAAAACAGCCATTCATTTGCCTCGCAGTTAGCCGAATATTCGGTATCCGGTATCCGGCCAAACCACTATCCGTTTCATCTCTAGTTTCAACATTTTCGCTCTGGAAATTTCGACCTTCAGAACCAACCCCGTGGACGGCCGGAGACCAAAGCAGAAAATGAAGAACTAAAGGGTATTCCGGAAGCGGATCCATCACAAAGCACTTCAGAGATAGCTCCAGGCTTCGGGGTAAGTGATAAAACTTTATTAGTCCACTTGAAGCAAATCGGGACAGTAAAAAAACTTGAACGATTGAATGAATTGAGTGAATCGAACTTGAAAAACACGCGTCGACTGCTGTGTTACTTTACTCAACCAACACAATAATGAACGGATTTTAAATTGAATTATTACTTGTGATGAAAAGTGGATACTGTATGATAATCAGAAGTGCTCGTCGCAATGGCTGAACCCTGGAGACCCAGCCAAATCCTGCCCTAAACGAAAATTTACTCAGAAAAAGTTACTTCTGAGTGTTTGGTGGACTAGTTATTACTGGTGGTAGGACCTCTTGTGAGTCCGGGCGGGTAGATACCACCCCCCTGCCTATTTCTGCCGCGAAGCAGTAATGCGTTTCGGTTTGAAGGGTGGGGCAGCCGTTGTAACTATACTGAGACCTTAGAACTTATATCTCAACGTGGGTGGTGCATTTACGTTGTAGATGTCTATGTG
Source organism: Bombyx mandarina (assembly GCF_030267445.1). Classification (NCBI taxonomy): domain Eukaryota; kingdom Metazoa; phylum Arthropoda; class Insecta; order Lepidoptera; family Bombycidae; genus Bombyx; species Bombyx mandarina. The sequence continues at coordinate 14,485,154 of NC_143215.1, read as the reverse complement.
CTCAGTAGCCACTTGACATCAGGTGGGCTGTGAGCTCTTCCACCCATCTAAGCAATAACAAAAAAAAAAACAAATTGCGCCTATATCGTTCACTACAGCTTTCTAAAATTTGGCCAAACGATTACACCATATATCTATTGTCAACAACTGCAAACCATGAAGGAAGAACTAGCTGCTAAACAACCGGATTGGTCAATTGCTCCAGGCCACTGCTGCTTCACGACAACGCAAGACCACACACACTGCACAACAAGCAACCACTAAGTTAGATGATCTACAACTGGAAAGTCCGCGACATCCACCGTACTGCCGGGACCTTGCTCCAACAGATTACCATTTTTCCGGAATTTGAACAACTTTTTACAAGGAAAAAAATTCAACTCCGATGCGGCATTCCACACCGCCTTCAAAGAGTTAACTGATTCTCACCCCCATGATTTTTTTACTAAAGGGATCAATGAACTACCTATGAGATGGCATAAATAACAACGGTGCATACTTTGATTAATTAAATATATTTTACAAAAAAAAAAATGATTTTATATTCCTCCCGTACAAAACGCCAATTTCATATGTAAGGGCCTAATATAACAGATATACACCACATACAGATATAAATACCACATTATAACAGAATACTAAATTTTAAAAGACCACAGATTTATAGTATACTGAAAAGGTTTTAATAGAGTATTTATTGCGCAATTATTTGATTTAAAATAACTATAGAAAAATATTGTTATACTTCTAGAAACCATGCTATTCCAATATTTTTACAAATATGGTATATTCGAGTTCATTTTACGTATATATTTTTCAAAGGTATCCGACATCAGATCTTTTTAATCGTATTCCCGCAAATTATGTACATTCATATTTTACTTAGTCTATATAAATTAATCACTTTAAACACTAAACAGCAAAGGGACAACTGTCAAATTTAGCTGTCATTTTGACAGTGTAACATGTCAGAAATACATCTGTCAACGTTTTCTTTATTTAAAAGACTATATATTTTTTATGTAGCCTACGTAACAATTCATTGGTAAATTAGCACTCCAAGCGTCTTCAGATTATAATTATATATCCAACAGCTTATCTACACCAATATATTTAAACAGGCCCTTTAAAATACATATTGTTAGTTGGTATACGGACAGAGAACACAGTGTACTCACCATCGCCTTTGCTGCTTCCAGTTCTATATCAACATCGGTGTCATCAACGAAACAACCTGGAAGAGACAAATTATTTTTTCATTTAATAAGCTATTTCTTAATATGCCTATTTCTGCCGTGGAGCAGTAATGCGTTTCGGTTTGAAGGGTAGGGCAGCCGTTGTAACTATACTGAGACCTTAGAACTTATATCTCAAGGTGGGTGGCCCATTTATGACGTAGATGTCTATGGGCTCCAGTAACCATTTAACACCAGGTGGGCTGTGAGCTCGTCCACCCATCTAAGCAATAAATAAAAAAAAGCTGTCTTTTCTATTTGACTTTTACATCTAATAGACTTTTTTCTCCTACCTATGCTGATAGCCTTGAGAGGCTATTTCAGCTTCGCCTTGATGCTTCGCAGAATCTAACATCGGATCAGAAACGCGACCCACTGAGAAGATCCGGCGAGAAACTCAATGGGCTGGCTAACGGACACTATTCGCACCGCAAACGTAATGTGGGATGATCTTCAAAGCGTGGCCGGCAAGAAGTTTCGAGGAAAGTCGATAAACGGGCTCGGTGGTGGAAATTTGGAAGGGCCTATGTTCAGGCTGTGAACGAATATGAGCTGATGGAGGACACTATAGGACAGTAGAACCTCTGATTCTAATTTAGAGTTTTCAAGATATGCAAATGTAATTATGGTAATTTTGTTTAGAAGGCGTACAGATAATAACTATCTAGAGGATAAAACACGTCACAGCAGTTAAGCAGGTGAGCTCGTTCACCTATACACCTACCTAACCAATAAAAAAAAAATTTTCCTTGTAATCTATAACGCATTTGGGAGGCTTACGACAAAGGGAAGATCTTCCACCGAGCGGGTGATACTGCTCGGTAGACCGACGGTCCGAATGTTGTTGTTCGGAACTTGTATATATGCGCTTTATCTTGAAAATGTCGTAAGCGAGATTCAGGCATCTGTCAATTATCTTGCGTTGTATGATGGCTACCCGCCACACGCACAAAGAACATCGCTTATCATAAAAAACAATGTATTCCTTGAGATCCAAGCAAGACCAAGCGATATCAAACAGTATAAGTAGTAAATAATAAGTACATATAAGGTAAATAATTCAGTAGTAAATAATTAGTACTTATGGTTTGATACCGCTGGGTCCCGGACGACCCGTTGGACGCTCAGTCATCTGTCAGTCACTACAACTGTGAACGTCGAATATATTAAAATGATTTTTTTTATTGCCCGTAAAGGCATACGGCCCATCTGATGGTGAGTGGTCACCGTCGCTCGTCGGACGTCAGCAACGCCAGGGGCCGCTGCTTACCAACCGAAAATAAACCCGATATTAAGCCTTAAGGTAATGTTAATTATGTCCACGACTCGCGGAAACCGAAAAAATATAGTGATGTCCGTGGATTTTTACTCTTTCACAGTCTTATTCCAAGAATGTTCACACGCTGTGTCGTGTGTACGGATGATATTAAAGTGCAGTTCAGCATTCTGTATTCTGAGTTTCTTATTAATAAATAAAGTTTAAAAGGCCTATGTCTAGCATCGGACGTGTGGGCTGATAAAAAAAAAAATTTAAAACTAAAAAAACACGCTGAAGTAGTAAAACAATTAATTTCATCTGTTTGTTTTTATTCTGTTGACAGTGTTAGGAATTCTAAAATTATTGCATTATCACTCTACAATACGTGCTCAAGTTGCGTAGTCTGAGGTCTTGAAGTTGTTATATACAAAACCACATAATTAAAAAAACAATTTGAAGAAATATCTGTGAACTGAATGCATTTTAATTGCCCATTTGAAGTTTTTATTGTATCGCCAACACGTGAATAAGCTGAAAATGTGTAGCAATTTTTTTTTGTCCAAAATTCAAAAGTCAACGAACTTAAGATTATTTGAGGTGAATTTAGCATATAAAGATAACACGATAGACCAGAGTTATTAAACTTTGCGTTTTGTATTGTAATAATTTTTTTTATCACCTACGAAGGCTACGGAAGCGTGCGGTCGAACTAATGATGAGTGGTTAGTAGTTTGGTAGCTTTCCGAAAACCAACCGTGGACCCAGAGATACTAAACCAGCCTTTCTCAAAGTGGGCGATAACGCCCCCTTGTGGGCGCTACAGTCCTAAAGGGGGGCGGTAAGAGACCCAGAAAAAAAATGGGGGCGTTGTGTAGAGGCTTGGGAGACGATTTGTAATTTCATCTAGGAAGAACCTTTAGACACCGACTAAGCTCTCGCTATAGTGGTTTTTAAGTAGGTGAAAAAATGGGGGCGCTAAAAATAATTTATTCTCAAAGTGGGCAGTAGACAAAATAAGTTTGGGAACCCCTGTACTAAATGGTCCTGTAGGTGATTAAATTGCGCTCCCATTGGTATTCTAAAGCTCCGTCCCAAAGAAGGGAGTTTCCTCACCAAGGTAGATCAGTGCTTTGTGTGGCGTGGCATAAGTGTCGCCGCACACGGGCCGCGCCAGCCATAACCACAAAACGCAGCCACTGACCTATTTCCTGTTGTTTTCATACATTTTATAAGGACTCGCGGCACACAATCGACGCCGGTGGCCGCCACAAGCTACATATTAAATTTATGAAAATTACAGGAAATATGCCGGTGGCGGCGTTTTGTGGTTGTGACCGGTGGCCCGTGTGCGGCGACCCTAAGTCTTTTTCCTGGGGTGAAGTACCGCTTCGCTCTATTGAGGGCTCCGGACATTTAATATGCCAACTTGACTTTACCTACCAGATTTGATTTACAGTTTCGTGATCGCGGACGACTCAAGGCCAACAATTTAACAAAAGAAATATTAATTAAAATTTTATCATATCATTATTTTATATTTACCAGCTTTACATTAATCACGAGTGTTATCATTATCTCAATGTTTGTTTTGTCTGTTGTGAAATAAATTAGGGCGCGTTGTCTGAGTCGACAATGTCGGTTGTAGATCGTGGTGTCACTGCCCATTGGTTGCCGGTTCATTGTCAGCGACAAGGATATCACGCATTCGAAATTTTTCAAAATACATTTTCCTTGGATGATAATTTTTTTTTATTTTATGAAAGAAGGATTACTGGTACGAACATAAGCACCAGCATCTACTTGAACTTAATCATACTTTTGGCTGAATGATTATGATTGAGGGATTACTAGTGGCTAGGAGGCCTTTCCAGTTTCACCAGGACAGGGCGAGCAAAGGCTTAGCCAAGAGAGGTGGGATTTGCTAACAGCTGCCCGAGCGCCTCCGAAGGAGACCTAACAGCTCAAGGATAGCTGCTTCACGATACTTACTACTTTCACGGTATAATGTCTCGTTTTTTATTGTCATATAGCGACCCGCCCTCGCTTCGCTTCGGAAACATTAAAACACACATGAAACCAAAAAAATAAAATAAAAAATAAAATAAAAAAAGTAGCCTATGTTCATCAGGGACAATGTCGGCTTCTAATGGAAAAAGAATTTTTCAAATCGGTCCAGTAGTTTCGGAGCCTATTCGAAACAAACAAACAAACAAATCTTTCCTCTTTATAATATTAGTATAGAAGTATAGATTGTTTCCGAGGTTTTGAATACTTTAACAGTTTGCGTGGTCGCGAACGACTGAGGTGTTATTTCGTCGACATTTTATTAATCTGCCAACTACCTACCGTCTATTATTCTATAAAAAAAATTTCTAGACTCTTACGTTTCATTTCACACAGAACGAACCGATCGTGTCTTGAGGACTGGCAGTTTGTCTGACTCGGGTTTTAAGGAGGCTGGCCGAAATAAAATAAATTTTTCCACACAAATTAAACCAAAATCAAAGTTAAGTAGTTTAAGGGTGCCATTAGAACATTTGAGACATAAACCGGTGTTGCCAAAACCAAAACTCCGTGACGGGAATCGAATCCAAGCACGTGACTCAGTAAGCTGAGTCGTTAAACAGAATAACAACTAAAACAACTTAGTGCGGTGGTAAACCCTGACGTCTTATTTGCACTGCAAGATGTTATGCCGTTATATTTTTTAAGGCCATCCCAAATGAGATGTTCGACCAATGAATCATCGGTGTCAATGTCATGGTCATTGTTGTCGTAGAATAGAAGACATCCGACAAGAGCTTGAATCGCGTTCACGACATTTTCCAGAAAGCTGCACGTTTTCATTTCTATATGTCCCTAACAACCGAAACCTTAGAACTTATATCTCAAGGTGGGTGGCGCATTTACATTGTAGATGTCTATGGGCTCCAGTGGCCACTTAACTAACACCTGGTGGGCTGTGAGTTCGCCCACCCATCTAAGCAACTAAAAAAAGACAACATAACCGCCGATCCCAGATCGATGGAAGTTTGTTCTTTGATCGTTTCGCGATATATCTGATACCACACATGGGGACTGAGTCATACACGAAACATCATCAGAATACACGTTTTATTATTAAATATTCGTAATGAGGCCATAACCTTTGACAACATTAGAGTAATTGACTCAATTAGTGTTGAGATAAAAACGGCCTATAGTTCAAAGTGGTTCAATAATTTAAACAATATATCTAATTGGATCTACGTATAAGGTAATAAACTATTACTCGTATAGTATAAGTATCTATTAGTCATAATTAGTCTATATAGTATAATATATAGTCTTATTTTTCAGTTAAATATTTTTACACGCTTTATATTAGCTCCACTTGTGTTGTGTATGTTTGTATGTTTTTAACTGACTCCTTTAGACGCGATTTTGACCCACTTTAAACGGCCAGATTTCATTCAAACTTTGTAGATTTATCGAGGACCGATGACAATACGCTTTTTTTTTACAATAAAATATATTTTACACTATTTTCAATTTAAATTTATTATTATTATTTATTTATTTTTATTGCTTAGATGGGTGGACGAGCTCACAGCCCACCTGGTGTTAAGTGGTTACTGGAGCCCATAGACATCTACAACGTAAATGCGCCACCCATCTTGAGATATAAGTTCTAAGGTCTCAGTATAGTTACAGCGGCTACCCCACCCTTCAAACTGAAACGCATTACCGCTTCACGGCAGAAATAGGCAGGGCGGTGGTACCTACCCGTGCGGACTCACAAGAGGTCCTACCACCAGTGATTACGCAAATTATAATTTTGCGGGTTTTTGACTTTTATTACACGATGTTATTCCTTCACCGTGGAAGTCAATCGTGAACATTTGTTAAGTACGTATTTCATTAGAAAAATTGGTACCCGCCTGCGGGATTCGAACACCGGTGCATCGCAACAATGAATGCACCGGACGTCTTATCCTTTAGGCCACGACGACTTCACTATTATATATCACTATATCACTATCACTATTAAAAATTATTTTCTATTTTTTAGTTGAATTTTATATAAAACGTGTTTTTTAGTAATTTTAAACTATTATTTATTTAAGATCATTTTCAATAAAAAATAAAGCTTCTCAATTCATTTGGGACATAAGTTGTTTTTATTTAATTAAAGTTAATAATGTCACAGTTTTCGCATCTCAACCATGTATATCACAGGTTTTTTTTTGTCAATTATATCATCATCGATACGGTAACGTAACGGGCTATTCTAACTATCTTATTGGTGGAAGGATTTTTTTGTGAGTCCGCACGGGTAGGTACCACCACCCTGCCTATTTCTGCCTTGAAACACTAATGCGTTTCGGTTTGAAGGGTGGGGCAGCCGTTGTAATTATACCGAGACCTTAGAACTTATATCTCAACGTGGGTAGCGCATTTACATTGTGGATGTCTATGGGCTCCAGTAACCACTTAACACCAGGTAGGCTGTGAGTTCGTCCACCCATATAAGCAATAAAAAAAAAAATCTGTAATATTTTGAAAGGAATTTGAAAGAGCGAAACAGCGATTGTAATTTATTTTCCGAGACGAAGGGTATGTATTGGAATTTCAAATTTTATTTATGTAACATTTGGCATGTGATTACCTAATCAACATGTCCAATGTCAAACATTACCCATGACCCCTGTCGGACTGTTGATAACGATGAACTAAACATATATGACACACATTTTTTTTGTTATCTTGTTTATATAATAATAATAACTAATAATTAACTGATTTCACAGTAACTAACTCACTGTGATTCTGTAGTACATTCGAAATTTTGACAGTTGACGTATTTTATGTTAAGGAAGGTTTTTTCGGAAATTTCACTACTAACATGGTAAAAATGGGAGTCATTTTTTAAAATTACGAAACAGGGATGTTAATTTTTTTTTTAGTGCCCTTCTAGGCATACGAGCATACGGCCCACCTGATGGTGAGTAGTTACCGTCGCCCATGAACTTCAGCAATGCCAGGGGCAGAGCCAAGCCGCTGCCTACCGCTTAATACTCTCCACAAGCCTCGTTATAAGAAGGAAATGTCATAGCGCTCGGGAAACACCGTGGAGGGGAGCTCATTCCATAGCCGGATGGTACGTGGCAAAAAAGATCTCTGGAAACGCACTGTGGATGACCGCAGTGGCTCCAGGTAGTATAGATCTAATAACTTGAAATTATAACAGAAAACCTAACGTTGTGTTTTCATATTCTTCTCGCCTGGTTAATTACCCACACCCGTCTGCGATGAAACATGGAAATTGAAAACAAAGGGGAACATCACATTTTTTTTCTTTTATAAGTTTGATAATTCTTCTAAAACATATCTTCTACATGTATACCAAGTTTCAAGTCAATCGGATGCATGGTTCAGTAGTTATGACGGAACATCCGTAAAAACCACTGTAGATTTATATATTAGTATTTATATACTAGCGGCCCGCCCTCGCTTCGCTTCGGAAACTGTAATTTATTATTGATTTCTCCACTATTGGATGTTCCTCTTCAATTACTCTATCTATTAAAAAAACCGCATCAAAATCCGTTGCGTAGTTTTAAAGATTTAAGCATACATAGGGATATAGGGACAGAGAAAGCGACTTTGTTTTATACTTATAATAATAAACTCACCTTCAGTAGGCAGGGTCAGCCAGAATTGTCTCCTCAGGGTTTGCCAGAGACCAGGCGGCAGTTTCGGGCGCATGAGGCTCCTGTTCTTGACGGAGGCGGCCAGGATCTTGGCCGAGTCGACGAGCAGCGAGGCCTGCCACGACGCCGCGTAGATCAGCTTCATGCTCGACTGGGCCGCGGTCGAGCTGATCATCGGGAACAGGACTTGGTGACGACGGAGATTGTAGAACGCTATACCTGTACACGTATCGATGGAGGGTTTCAACTTTCTGATGTCTAAATTCAACTTCATTAATTTTGTTACACTGAAAAGGCCTAGATACAATATACAAAGGAACAGAGATCTGCTCTCCTGTATAGGAATGCAAAGTCAATACGAATACAAACGTCAGTGCTCATTTTAATACGCTTTTATTAGATTCAGACGTAGGTATGTACGTATGTTTGTAACGGAATCTTTGAACATGATTTTGACCCCCTTCAAAACGTCGGATTAAATCGAAATTTCGTATACTTATTAAGGACCGATGACAATTCAATATTAAAAAATAATAATTGAAATTTGACTAAAAAATTAAAAATACTTAAATAATAGTTTAAAAAAACTAACAAAATACGCTTTTATAGAAAATCCAACTAAAAAATAGAAATTAAATTTTAATAAATTTGAATTAAAAATAGTGTAAGAAAAAATTATTTTATTGTAAAAAAGTGTGGGGTGCTTTTCAGGATATTATCAAAATAACCCATAATAACTCATATCTGTTCATAAAATATTTATAACTACCTACTTATTTTAACCGCATCTCAAAATTATATACTTAATTTTACTGGCGGTAGGACTTCTTGTGAGTCCGCACGCGTAGGTATCACCACCCTGCCTATTTCAAGCAATAATGCGTTTCGGTTTGAAGAGTAGGGCAGCCGTTGTAACTATACCTACTTGAGACCTTAGAACTTATATCTCAAGGTGGGTGGCGCATTCACGATATAGATGTCTATGGGCTCCGGTAACCACTAACACCAGGTGGGCTTTGAAATCGTCCACCCATCTATACAATAAATAAAATAAAAACTGAATATATTTTCTTAACATTTTAAATTATTATAATATAACAATTAGAAAAAAAAAAAACCCTTTGCGAGCCTAGAGTGCTAGTTAAAACGATAAAGTTGTTGAACTCAGAGATTTGTACCGTTTACAATGCGCGTTGACGAATTGTGAATTAATTAATAACAAATATTATGGTTTTTCATTTATGTACCTAATTATAGGCATGACTTAAAGCGCGTTTCCCTTGGTCTCTGTTTCGTTGTGGCAATTGAGCGTTGACTGTACTTATTGTTTTGAGATATTTATGAAACCTTCTTAATTTAATTTAAAGACTTAATTTAAGAGAAATATAAAAAGTGTCATGGCTGACTTCGCTAGCGGACTTTTTTTCACCTACTTAAGCTGATGGTCTAGAGAGACGATATCATCGTAACCTTAACTAGTAGGTGAGCTCGCGGGGCTAAAATTGACGATGTTGCTAACACGAACCCTAGCAAGAGTCGTGCTTTGCAGAATCTACCACCGGATCGGAAACGCGACCCACTGAGAAGATCCGGCGAGAAACTCAGTGCGCTGTGTCTGTGGGTTCATTTACTCGTCGAGCCCTTCGTCGCAAGCGACGGGTTCGACGAGAACCGGTGCTTGGGGTACCTAAAAGCACCGTTAGTGGATCGGGAGGATCCGAAACGACTTGTTTTGGGCGACGTCGATTGTTTACCATTTGGTCCGCAGGATTGGCTATGTAGTTTCCGGCGGCCACTATGAGAGCATTCTCATGTCGTGCCGCTTTATCGAAGGGGGCTCTCTGACACTTTGACGTTCAGATATTGAACAATCTCTGATCAGGATAAATCTGTGAAAGTAAGGCCTTAGGAGTATACCTTGCGGCTCGCGGTTGACGTAAAACTCCAACGTTCCATTCCACAAGTCGACCCGGACTCCGATGATGGTGCCGCGACAGAAGCCGACCGAGTCTCTGGTGACTTTAGAGTTGTGACGCACGGCGCCGGTGTAGGAGAGTCCGTACGATTCCTCGTCCTGTCCTATTAGAGACGTGAACGTGAACTGAGGATCGCTTATGTTCACTTTATTCGAGCCGACGCCTATGAGCTGAAAACGTTCATAAGTTATTGTATACACTGTAGCAATAAAAAAATGTGTATTTAACACAGTGATGATTCAAAGTAATGCTGTATGATTGGCAATTTTATGTGTGCTCATGGTCAGTATGCTCATGATCAGCAGGCTTGTGGTGTTTGAACTGTTATTTTCATTGGTAGTGCTCTAAGAAATTGCTTGATGAATTTTAGAAGCGCATCCCCAGTGATCAGAGGGCAATACTCTAAAACTGTTCTTAACCTTATGATCAGGCACCACTGCAGTCATTTACAGTATGTTTCTTGTACTATACGGCTCTGGCATTGATTCCCGGTCTTTGTTCCCTTTCAATCATGAAATATCCTTCTTCAATGCATTCTTTTATTCCAATTTAGAGCAACAAAGTGTAAATTTTATATTTGAAAATTAATTTACTGGTGGTAGGACCTCTTGTGAGTCCGGACGGGTAGATAGCACCGCCTTGCCTATTTCTGCCGTGTAGCAGTAATGCGTTTCGGTTTGAAGGGCGGGACAGCCGTCGTAACTATACTGAGACCTTAGAACTTATATCTCAACGTGGGTGGCGCATTTACGTTGTAGATGTCTATGGGCTTCAGTAACCACTTAACATCAGGTGGGCTGTTAGCTCGTCCACTCATCTAAACAATAAAAAAAAAATTAGCAGTTTACATACCTAAATATAATTTCATTGACATTTAATAAGCATGAACATTGCATGGTTGCAACAAAGATATAACCACAAAAATATTGCATTAAAATTGTCACTATACTCATTAATAAATAGTATTTGTATTATTACATAGTCCATGAGGCTTAACAACTTTGAGTTTTTGTTTTTCACAGCCATTTTAATAGTGTGGCTAAATGCCAACTGTTTTGTAAGTTTATTCAAACAAAGCAACTGGTTATACGACTTGGCATGTTCTTGTTTATTTATTTATAGCGTGAAAGCCCATCTTTGGAATTTTTTAAGCTTGATGTTGACATTAATGAAGGGAACAAAAATATAAAATTTTATTCAACTTTCAATATCTTTCTGCCATACTTTTATAATATATGGATCTGGAAATAATCCGATGGTCTAGTTCATAAGATGTGAGCTAAAATAGAGTATCTGCATTGCAGCACAAAATCATTTTCTTTCATAAGCCCTTGAATTAAATTCATTAAAGGTTTAGTCAAGTAAGTATTATCAAATTTTTAGTGTTATTTTGATTTTATGTTATAATTTTTCTTTAATGTTTTAACATAAAGTACTTGACACCATCCAAATAGTAGTGCAAAGTGCTATTACTTAAGGGGCAGACTTGCTCTTTTTTTTCCCACCTAAGCTGGTAGCCATGACAGGCTATACTGGCATAACCTAACATTTAGGTGAGCTCTCAGGGCTGAATTTGTTTCTTTGGTTCTTTTGGGAGCAGCGGTGGTTTTATTCTGAACCAGTGGGAGAGACTAAAATTTTTTGACATTTTTGTATGTCATGTGTGTTGGAATAAATTACTTGAATTTACTTGCCCATTGAGAAATAAAATTCAGTAATTTACATTCAAAGGGATTTATATCTATGTATTTATTTTCTATTTAAGATATAACAGGACAAATAATAATACATTACTTAATTATACATACATTTATAATAAAATGTCATATTTTATCTCAATATTCAGGGTATTTTATGATAATAATTTGGCCCTGGCCTCCATGAGCTATTGCTACTTTCTCATTTACAACTTATAGGATCATATCATTCTAATCCTACTAATTCCTATCCAGATGGTCATTTTTAATAGAAATCTAGAAGTCTAATAGAAATAAAGCATTTTTTCAGGCTGTTTATTACCATTATCATTTTTGCCAAGTAGCACCCAGATCTGGAATGAGCTCCCCAGTATATCTGCACTACCAAGTCCTTCTTCAAACAAGATTTGAAGGACACAAAAAAGAAGAACTGTAACTTTAGTATTCATTCCTCAATGTCAGCTGAACTAAGATAAAAATTATGAGATATCACCGAAAGCACATCAAAATGTATCATAAAAAATATGTTGACGAAGAAGAAATGAATATTCAGGCTTGCTTAAGTCAATACTTACAATATCAGTACCATATGTATCAGTTAACATTTTAATTTCCCAATAATAATGGTAGTTATGAATCATTGGGCAGTTTCCCCGGACCACTGCAGTACCCGAACTATAGAATGGATGAAAAGTGACCTGCTTGAGGTCATTCGTGAGGACGAGCCAGCTGGAACCGACGTACGGAGGCCTCTCCCAACTCCATTCTTTTACTGTGCAGATTTAACAATTTTTGTACATTATTATATTTTTAAAAATCTTCTTATATATTTGAAGCTATAATTTCTATTAAGAACTGGAAAATGATTACTTCACTTGGATTGAAAATGAGTAAAAAATAAAATCAACTTACAGTTCTGTTCTTCACCACATGTGCAAAGGTTTAGGTTCTTCCAAGGTACTGGGCCAGACCTTTTGGACCAGCATGGGCAATACGGCCTAGCTTGATATTTACTATTGACTTGCTTGCGATTATTAGATTCCATTGTCGCATACATCTCTGCAACATTAGATATGTCGCCAAAACGCACAACTCAAATCCCAAATTTTGTAACAACACCAACAATTAAATCAATGGAACTTTTAAAGAGAATCACTGCTTTTATCGACTAACGTGGATAAACTGATACCAACACAATTGCGTGCAAGTGAACTACTGTCGATAATCACGATCAGACTGCTGAGACTGCACCATATTGTTAACAACGTCAAAATATGTCGAAAAACGCAACTACAGAAACTTCGCACGAGCGCTTTTCTGTTGCTTTAACGCGCGTTATTTTAACAAATGGATAGATTTCATTGTTTTAATTTTTTCTGCATATCCACGTTCTTTTACTTATACAAACATCTATAAGCATCCTGAATATTTGTAACAAAAAGACAATTACTTTAAATGAACTCCACAAAGTAGGGTACTTATGTATGAATGTTAGAAGTTCAATTAAATTAAACTAAAAAAGCCTTTAATTTTTTATTATAAACCGATAGTAGTTAGATTGTGATTTTAGAGTGTAATCTTAGTTGTGTGATACTGCCTAAAATAGCATTAGCCTATCTTGTTTTGTAAACGTCGTAACAAGGGACTTTTTTATTTATTGCTAAGATAGACATGGAACTATGGAAGGGTGAACAAACTCATGGCCCACCAAGTTTTTACCGGATTTTTGGTTACCGGAGCCCATAGACACCAACAATGTTAATACCGCAACACACATTGCGGCATGAGTTCTAACTTTTTCAGTACAACGATTGTCCAAAAACGTATTATAACTTCACGGCAGTAATGGGCAGAGTGGAGGTACCTACCCGTGCGACGTAATGACGCCAATTATATTTCTTTTGTATTAGCAAATTAAAATTTCAAGCGGTGGGAAAAAAATTGTAAAAACTGAAAAAATCTGAGTTAAGATGTAAAAAAAAATGCGCTTATTTAAACTCTCGTGCGAAAAAGCCTTGACTAGGAGGTTCGTTCGGAAATAAACCATCAAGTTGTTTGGAATTATAATTTTTTCTCGGAATGCTTTTAAGAAGTCTAATATCGATTTACTAAAATATTATAAAGCGTCTTTTGCATCTTAACCTTTCACAGAATATTTTTATTTTTATTGTGAGAGTGTGCTAATTGTATCTCTACTATTGCTGAACGAGAAGAAGTTGACGTAGCCCGGAATATTCCGGAAACGCCTCGAAAACTTAACGCGGGAATTTCAAATTTTGTTTTTATCACACGGAAGTGAACGTTTTCCCACCTTTCATTATGTTTACACAATCTTTAAATATACTTTTGTGAAATTGTTATATTTATTGGTTTTATAGTTTATTCTTATGTTTATTATTTGTTTATTGGACGTAAGATTCTCTGATTTATTACCTCTTTTATTTTTCTCGGGTTTGAAACACCACATTATTATAATATTATAAATATATGGTAACGAAGAAAAATAAAATCAAGTTTACTAGAAGGTTGTTTAATTTTAATGCTATACTAAAACATATAAACTTCACTTTACGGACGCGAACTTTTGTTTCTGTTTTACCTAACCTGAAAATTATCTAAAAAAATTGTAAACAAAAAGGGCATCTTATAAAATTATCGTTATATCGTAAATATTTTTTTGTTTAAAATATTGTTGTGATAACTGTAATACCTACCTATGCCTGCAGCGCAAATAGGTTTGATACTAATTTCTTATCTCTTTCATAAAAACTGCGTACGATATTTTTATACTAAAATACACAAGCCAAAGCTGAATAATGTATAGGTATTGAAATCTAAAGCACTGAATAGAAATAAAATCCATTAGTGTAATATACACACTATCTATGTAGCTTCCTATGTAGTTATTGATTTTGTTGTATTTTAATGTTGGTAGTCCTGTTTGTTTTGCTTCACATGTCGCGCAGGGCAGAAACACCCCATGAACACCCGCCCGCCTATACAATACGCCCACCAATAAATGGCTGTTCGAAGTGTCAAATAGTTAAATATCACTAAATCTAGAGATGCATTTCTTTTTTACTTTTAGAAAATTTAGACCATTTAGATTTTAAAATAGGTTTAATCATTGTATTTGTATAACAGTGTTCGCATTTATACTTAATCCATTATAATTCGATTAATATCCGTGTTGTCGTGTTTTGTGGCAACGATTTTGTGCAAGTAGGTATTTCAGTTTCCTTTTTCTATATTGTAATTAAGATTTTATTTGTATACGTTTAAGTATTGAAATATCGATTTCTGAAATCTGAGATATAACTAAGAAGGGCAATAAATCATTGTGAAAATTTCCATCAATCAAAATTAAAATTATAAACATTATTATTATTATATCATATTAAAATGCTAATATTTAATTATTAGTATTTTTTTCAGAATTGGTACTGTGACAATGGCCACTAACTTCAAATCTTAATAGAAAATTAATAAAACCTTGAAAAAAGGAGGTTTGCATCACAGAAGTTAAAAAGAACCTTCCGATGCATTTCTGGATAGATAAGCGCAGCCAGTGTGCTTACACGGGCCGTCATAGAGTACCATCCTCACTCTCCGCTGGTAAGACCTAGATTGATGTACAACATTGCTACCATACAAAAGTCTAAGACCACCCTGTCTATTTCTTTATCACCGCAAACATTCTTCCTGATCAAGGAAGGAAAAGCAATTACTTTAATTCAGGAACTTTATATTTGGTGTGTTAGTTGGAACCAGAGTAATGGATTAAAATAAGCAGTCACATTTGAAAACAAAAAAGGTTATCAATGGCTAGAAGCAAGATAAACTCATTTACTTCTAGGGCAAATTTTTGTAAGTAACAGTCATATTTCAATTATGTAAATCAATTTATTCAGCCTTTCATCCAGTATTAGAGAAAATCAATATTATTTTTAAAAAAAATTGGCTCTTAGGCACTGATTTTGATATACCCAAAATTCACTGGTGCTTAGAGAAATAAAATTCTAAATACATATTAATTTAATCAGTTTTTCCATATGCGAATCTGTGACTTTAAGAACAGAAAAAACAAATATTATGTTAGACTAATTACTTTAAAGATAAATATTATTAGTAGATTAAAATTTACATAGAATTTTAGAAAACATGGAACATGTACAGAATATTAGATATTAACATAGAACATGTAAAATTTATAATAAGGAACTAAAGTTTTTCTGAAGATTGAAAAGAAACCCACATTGTTATTCAGCAAAGCGATTGTTATTGTCTATGTATATATTATTTATTGTTACATCTTGCTATTGTTTTCTGTCTAGCATGACCAGCAATATAATAAGGTATCATTTTGGAAAGATGCAAATATTGTTTGGTTGATCGATTGTACAATTCATCATTCATTGAAACAATAAAAAAGTCCAAATTTATTTTACTTTATCAGTGTCTGTTTGAGAACAGCTGTCAAGGCTTTAATAAACAAGGATTCCACGTGACCATGGCCTCTGCCAAGAGTAACCGACTATGATGATGATGGTCCGTATCTGTGGGCACACAAACTTATGGACTCTGTAATTTTATAGTATAAAGGCTCCTACAGACATAGGCAGGAGTTAAATTGATTTATTAAGAACATAGAAACTAGAATGTTAACATTTTAGGTCTAATTAGAGCAAAACTTGAGTATTCTAAATGAAATAAAATCAAAGAGATTTGTACAGAAACAAGGCAAGTGAAGGCATTCTTCATTTGTAAAATAGTAGACTTCTTTATTTTATAATCATAGATTTTTATGTGACTTAGAGGAAAATTCTGGTACTCACCTGACATTATTGATCTATGAGACTGCATGAATCGCTACCACTGCCTGCTTATTTATTAGCAACATCCTGTGTCAGATTGTTCCAGCAACTATTTACCAATCTCTCCCCTTCTAATAATTTTTTTTTTCATTGCTTAAATGGGTGGACGAGCTTACGACCTACCGTGTGTTAAGTAGTTTCTAGAGCCCATAGACATTAACAAGGTTAATGCGGAGACCGACCTTGAGACAAGAGTTCTAAGTCTCAGTTTCTACAGTACAACGGTAGCCCCAGCTTTCAAACCTAAACATTACTGCTTCATGGTAGAAATAGGCAGGATAACGGTACCTACCCACATAACGATGTGTATCTACCCACATAAAGAAGTGTACCTACCCACATAACGACGTGTACCTACCCACATAACGACGTGTACCTGCCCACATAACGATGTGTACCTGCCCACATAACGATGTGTACCTACCCACATAACGATGTGTACCTACCCACATAATGATGTGTACCTACCCACATAACGATGTGTACCTACCCACATAACGATGTCTACCTACCCACAATATGAAGTCATGACCTCAACTTGAAGTCTACTTGAGGTGGTAGGTTGACATATGTGTTGTGTTAGGGCGGGCCAGGGGCCGCGTGTGCGTGGACGCCGCGCTGGGGGCCCGCAAGGGCATGGCGGCTCCGGTGCACCGGTTCGCGGCCGTCGACTGTCCCTCGCGCCGCCCTCACCGCACACACCGACATTACGCGTAAGCATATAAACGCACGCACTAAAAATGACCTGCGATTCCTGCCTCGTATTTTTTTTTTTATTGCCCTTGTAGTCATACGAGCACACGGGCCACCTGATGGTGAGTGGTTACCGTCGCCCATGGACTTCAGCAATGCCAGGGACAGAACCGAGCCGCTGCCTACCAAGTGTGACATGAGTGGATGAAGGGGTTAAGTACCATTTTTTGAACTTGAAATGAAGATGCTATGTGCCTATAAATCATATTAAACCCTAAAACTCCAGTTTTAAAGGTTATTTTTAGAAATTGCATGTGATGAAGGAGTTATTCACGAAGAAAAAGTACAAGTAACAAAATGTTGTTGCCCGTTTTCTCAAAATTAACAAATTGTATCATATCCCCTTCATTCTCTCATGTCTTCAATTGTTCTTAAACATTTAATGAGCCATATGTAACACTGCTGAACATATGAATCTCATATGTATGTATTATTGGTAACACACACAAGGCCCTTTCCGTGCCCCCCGTAAGGATGTACCACGACCTCCACTTATTTACTTACACACCGAGACATTTAAATATCACCGGACTCCAAACGCCAAATGTCTTCAAGAAAGTTCAGTAAACAGGATTTCCCATTATTAACAATTCATTACTATCATGTTATCATCATTATCACTATCGTCATAATTATAATACAATAGTCATTAATAAGCACTAAGGTTCAAGATGACATAGGAATTTTCCCGTTAACTTAAAATTAAATATCAGTGAGAGTTGACATGAATGATTTATTTATTTTATTTCAGACAACAATAAGTCCATATGTGTACATAGTATCATTGAAACATACTCAAAATTAACATGAAGCTTTATGCCGTATTACCATCCACCTGTGTTAGGGGTCGCGATTGTAGGAACTTGCATAAATTAGTTCAATAGCACTATATGTTCTAAAAAGGAAAGTATTGAGATTAATTTTCTGTTATCGAACAAATAAATAAGATAAAGCAATAAACATTGAGATATCACAGACGGTCACCTGGTCTCCAACTGGGATTCAAAGACTGGTATTACGTTTGAATTGAAACCTAATAGAATTATCACCACAGTGTAATATATGTAAGAACTACGATAATAGTAGAGGATTTCATCGCTAGGCCTCCGCCGTTACCAGCAGTGCAGGCACGGAGGCAAGACGACACCATGTACGTGGAGGTCGGGTCGGAGCCCCCGCAGCCCACCATCGCCAGTCTGGCAGCTGCGCGCTCCGTCACCCCAGACACTTTACTGAGGACCGCGGCGCTGGGGCTCCACCACACGCCGATGGTAGCACCTCACCTCAAGTTCGGAATGCTGGTGTCATTCGCGCTAGCCACCGTCTTCCTGGCCGGTGCTAAGTATTACTTCGATCGGCAAGTAAGTGTAGTTTTAAGGGATCGGTGCTTTGTAACGAAGGTTTTAATGTGCGATTCATGAATAAAACTGCGGCTGCAGATCTCTTTATTTTTTTTGCGACGCATTGATTCTACTACATATTTCTAACCCACGATTTACGGATTGTTTTTAATATGACATATACATATGACTTTGCACTTTAATCCATCTGCACTTTAAGATCTAAAAATTACACGTCTTTGACATTAGTCATATGAGGTAAAGACAACAGCCCCATCAGAGGAATCGGTCCTAAAGCATCCAGCGTATTGGTGACAATGCCTATCTAATAACCGTTGAAACCTGGCTGGTGTTTCACACACCGAAGACACGTTTCAACGTATCAAGGACGAAGCCTACGTGTCTAGTATTTTTTATTGCTTAGATGGGCGGACGAGCTCACCTGTTGTTAAGTGGTTACTGGAACCCATAGACGTCTACAACGTAAATGCGCCACCCACCTTGAGATATAAGTTCTAAGGTCTCAGTACCTAATAGTTACAATGGCTGTCCCACCCTTCAAACCGAAACGCATTTCTGCTTCACGGCAGAAATAGGCAGGGCGGTGGTACCTACCCGTGCGGACTCACAAGAGGTCCTACCACCAGTAATTACGCAAATTATAATTTTGCGGGTTTGATTTTTATTACACGATGTTTTTCATTCACCGTGGAAGTCAATCGTGAACATTTGTTGAGTACGTATTTCATTACAAAAATTGGTACCGGCCTGCGGGATTCGAACACCGGTGCGTCGTTACATACGAATGCACCGGACGTCTTATCCTTTAGGCCACGACGACTTCAGAATTGTCGAAACCGTCTGACTGGTTTTCGCATACCAAAGCAACGACTCGCTTCAAAAATGGTATACAATGATACGGTGGCGGTGGTAGGTGGTACGCGAGCCTGGTGGTGGGGAGGCTGGGATGGTGTGCGCGGCCGTGGCGTGCGTGTGCGGGCTGGGCTGCGCCCTCACGCTGTGCCGCTCCAAGCCGCAGCCCCTCGTGCTGCCAGAAAGGGTCTCCTCAACCGCGCAAAGGGACCGACCGGTACACGACTAACCAATAAACAGACTATTCCTCTCACGCGACTAAACCACCACACAATTTAGTATTTTTTAATGAGTTATCGTAGTGATAGCCTTCTCTATGGGCCTTGCTATCCCTCAAAGGGCCAGTTATCCAGGTTATCCAGGGCCAGTTTTATAAAATCCCTAAACTGTGATTGATCCCTATTCCACGTGCATACATCTAGGGACGGGTATTTATCGGAGTTCTATACAAATATTATACAAGGATATACATGGGATAACTTTTGTTTTCTCCTTGAAGACTCGATGAAACTCCATTTTTTATTACTTTAACACGTTGAATGCGATAAGGGGGGTCTGATACGCGTAGTCCGTTCTCTCTCGGGCGGAGGTCATACCTTCAATTTGATTCAATGTAGGAAAGAGGTGAATGTTTTTTTTTTTATTACTTTGTTGGGTGGGCAAGCTCACAGCCCACCTGGTGTTAAATGGTTACTGGACCCCATAGACATCTACAACGTAAAGTATAGTTACAACGGCTGCCCCACTCTTCAAACCGAAGCGTATTACTGATTCACGGCAGAAATAGGTGGTGGTGGTACCTACCCGTGCGGACTCACAAGAGGTCCTACCACCAGTAATTACGCAAATTATAATTCTGCGGATTTTGCGGGTTTGATTTTTATTACACGATGTCATTCCTTCACCGTGGAAGTCAATCGTAACCAGTTGTTGAGTACGTATTTCATTAGAGAAATTGGTACCCGACTGAGATTCGAACACCGGTGCATCGCTCAACACTAATGCATCGGACGTCTTATCCTTTAGGCCATGACGACTTATTTCCAAGATGTTCTTTTAAAACAGAAAACCCGTTGAGAACGTGTTAAACGATGTAGGTAATTACTGAATTCCTTACATACACGTACAGTTACATTATAAATGGTTTCCAATAGTCTACATATACATTTCCAGCCCCCTCCGGAGCCGTCCGACGATATCTCGCTAGGTGCATTACTGCCTCCGGAACGCGGTGTGAATTCTGGCGTGAGTCTGGAGTCCCCCGAGGCTCCGCCCCCGTACAAGATAGCGGTGCTGATGCCTCCCCGCGAGTCTGCGCCCCCGCCCGCGTACACGGAGCTCAGCTAGCTGCAGCCGCGTCCCTCCAGCGAGCTCATCATATAGGGCTCCGCGGCTCCGACACGCGGCTGGTGCTACGGGACGACATCATGACGACAATCCCAACGATCTTAATAAATATAATACTATTGACGTTAATTATTTTTTGAAAATTATACTTTTCATCGTCAGCGGTGGGAGGATTACAGGAGCGGTACATCATTATGACGTCGTGGTAGCCAGCGCGAACCTCGTATCGATGAAAAGTTTAATTTCCAACAGATATCACGTTTTTCTCTTCTTAATAACTCGATGTCCATTATTTAATAACTAAACTATACCTGTTTATTTTTAAATTTTAATAATCGAATTTAACACATCATAAAAATATATTTTAATTATTATAAAAAGTGAAAAATAATAATAATAACAACGCATTTTGTACACTTTTTTAAACACTCTATGAAGTAGCGTTGTTATATTTTTTAACTTTGCATGAATGTATGTGAGTAGATAATTAAGGGAAGCCTTGTATTTTCTGACGATTCCTCAGTTGGTTTCTTGAACGTATTGTATATCAATGGATACAACGTAATCTGGTATTTTGTTACGTTTTGAAAACGGAATAATGAAATATTTGAGGCGATCACAAAATTTGCCTATTATCCCAAAAAACGCAGTGTTATAATGGGCAAGTATTAATAGTTATCGCATCGCATGGCAATTTTATTCGAAAGAATGATGGTCGTGTATTGTACAACAATTCTACGTTTTTTTTGAACGCGGACAGACAAAAAAAACAATCATTTTTTGAAAAAGGCGCGAAAATCGCCATTTCTCTTGTAATAGGTAATTAATATGAATAACAATAATACGGTGTTCAGTAATCGATGAATAATAATGTTATTAGAATGACATGAAAAAATTAGTTTTGTATTTTATTGTATTTAAGAATTTAATGTTTAATTTTAAATGACCCCATTTTAAAATAATGTAACTGTAACTATAGAGTGTTAGCGTAGTAGATTTTCGTCTCGTGTGTTAATTGTTTGTGGTACATATTTACAATAAATGTATTATATAAGGAAAATGTAATTAAAATAAATATTAATTTTTTCAGAGAAAAGTGAAATTATCTGATTAGTCTGATTTCTGTTTTAGCTCAATTCTATTGATCTCATTTTAGCTTAAATAATACACGCGCACAATTCGTGTTTTGTATTCATTGGTTTTATTTAACGTTTAATGGACGGTTAAAATGCTGTAAAATAAGGTCTAGGTGGTATTTGACGTAAATGCTACCAAGCGATGAAGCGTTTGCCTACTGTTAAGTGCAGAATAAAAAATATATAAAAAAAAACGTTTTTTTATTTACGTGGAGACGGTGTTACCAAACTTAAAATGTATACAAGTTTTTTTCATCCATGAAGTTTTATGATAAATTATATTATTACATTTACTGTCAAATATTCCGATTTGACATTTCTTCAGTCTCAGATTTAAGAGGGCCGCAGCCATGGAGTTAAAAGTATAACTAACAAGTTAAACTACTAACCCTATGGCCGCAGCCAACCAAAATTCGGAAATCAAACAGACGAACGTGTTTATGTGGCGGCTGTGCGGCTACAGCAACTATTACTGTTATCTACAAACATTGTTATAGTCTGTGGTAGGTATAGAAAGCCCGCCAAAACTTAAACGTGTTAAAATATTCTTATTTTTTTTGTAATAAGCACCGCGGTCTGATTGTGTTTCATTGCCGCTGTGGCGGCTCGAGTTCACCGCCATGTCTTGGTAGAAAGATTTCAATCTGTTCAGAGTAAGCTAGAAAAGAGATGACGTTTTCCGTTACCACCTTGGAAAGAGTCGCAAACAGGTAAACTATCACGTGCTATATAAGGAACTATGAGTCATCTAGTCGCACCAACGCACACTGTATTATTATCGAGATCTAGCAGAACTTAATTCAATCTTGCGTGAATTTATCTTTTTTTAATTTTACGTGTCATAAAATGTTAATATTAGATTTTATTTCGTATTTCTAAATAAATAAATAACATTAATTATTAATAAAAATCATTTATTTCTTTTTCTTTAAAAATATTATTTTTAATACTGCAACTTTGTTCTAAATACACAAGAAATATATTTTACACCCCTAAATATATTCTAAAGACTAAAAAAAATTCGCATAACCTTCTACCCATCTTCCTCCGTCGAGTAAGTTTCTTCTCCCATGTTCTATTTTGCACTGTTGATTTGGAAGATAGAAGTGGATCTGAACCTATCAGAAATCGGTTAAGTACGTCTCGATTGGTGTTAATTCTGCTTGTTTTCCTGCTGAAATACTCGCGATTCCTCCTATATTCCTTATTGTTCGCTTATTGAGCTTCTTCTGCTAATTGGTCCAAAGGTAAAACGCATGTTTCAATTACTTCTTTTGAGTTTGAGAGGATTTTGAGTATACTAGAAGGCATGTAGTACCAGGAATAATGTACTAAATAAAGTTTTCTTGTCTCTTCGGCATATGTCTTGTGCCTCCAAGATAACAGAAATGTTTGATTAAATCCAGATTGATTCCTGTTATTTTCGCTTACATTTCTCCCATTTAGATTGTATTTTTGCTGTAAGACTACTTATTAACATTTGTAGTGATCGTAGAGGGTTTCTACAGTCTTCTATGTCGTAATATTGCAGTATTTTTTCAATTATAAGGTTATTTTGACCTTTTTTTGATTACTTGGGAACCATTTATTAAAAATATCTCGCTTTTTCATTGCGCTGAAAACAAAAAAAATGTATGAGCGGGGCAAATAGGAGCAAGGGATTCCAACTAAATTTCAAAGAACATTAACCATAGAATACTATAACAGTGATTTCCCGGTGTATACACTTGCATACATTTTTAAAAGTCAACACTAATACAAAAAGAAATTTTTTTTCAAGGACTACAGCAAAAACATTATTCATTAATAACATTTCAATATTATAACTTTCAAACTTACCTTAACGTGTCCTCGATGATATAACAAACGATAAAAATGACCAATTATAGCACTTTAAACGACAAGAACAGACCTGTTCGCATTCTGCAATAAAGCAAAACTAAACAATACACTCGTGCTAGTACGCATAAGCCATGTTTCGAGACTTCCCCTGTGTTGTATGGTGTTACACACTTATTAATTTTATTTAATATCGGTTACTTAGTTATACCCCTGTGTAATAAAGGGAGTTTTAGGAATATTTAGAAGAGTATTCTTTTTTAATTAAGTTCTGCTAGATCTCGATAATAATACAGTGTGCAACGTACCGATTCGTATTTGATATTGTAGATGTTATTGTATTATTTTGAGTATTTAACACGGTGGGCACTTGTGGTTGGACGCAAATACATGAATAATAATTGAATTTAAACAAACAACAATATATATTAAGCTCACATTTTTATTTGATTTCACAAAATTTAAGTACACGGTGTTTATTTTACAGCAACATTAAATTTATCTTTTATACATAATATACAAACAGTGCTCTAAAAACCCTAACAAAGAGAAAGCAAGATGGGAATTTTATACGTAGATCAGATTTTCTTTAATGTATCTGTATGCTTAGTGCGAGTTCTTTTACTTTCTCGATAGCGTAAAAGTTAGCCCAATATTGTATGCAGTTGGAACAGCGCCCCTAGCGGCAAACGTACGCAAACGATCCCATTCCATACAAATATGAGCTAACTTTTACGCTATCGAGAACGTTAAAAAACTCGCACTAAGCACATTGGAGAGAAAAGCGGATCGCATTTTACCATCATAAACGTCTTTTCTGTCTCAGAATAATGACGATAGTGCCATTTTTTTATTACAAAATCCTATCAAAATTGCGGCAAGCGGCAAGTTTTTCGCATTTTAAACACCTCGCAGTGAGAAAACGGTTCTTGTTAGGTTACGCTGGCATAGCCTTTCAAAGCTACCAACTTAGATAGGAGAAAAAAAAAAGAAAACAGTTCCGTACCGTGTACTTTCTCTATATCACGACGAATGCTTATCCACTTTAGTTAACCGATAATCGTTTGCTCATAAACAATTTATAAGTTCGGGATTTTAAAAAATAGGTTTAGATTAAATATTTTCTTTCTGGTTAATTCAAAAATCTGTGGCACCGGTTTTCGGTTTTACTTTTCGTTTACGTGAAGCTTTCAATCAGCCGATCTTAATAAAAATTAAGTATTCATACTTTTCACTAATAATAGGCATCAAGGACAAAAGTTTTGTATAGATATGTTGTTTTTGCATACTACATTTGATTTCATATGCTATTATCACTGAAACCATAAAGTCAGAAATTATATAAATATTAGAGAAGATGTAGAAAGAACAAGTAAAATATAATCTGGACATCAACACGAAATTAGATCTAGTTTTTCGGAAAATCTTTGTAAAAACGAGGTCTGATGTAGCTGTTTCAGATTTCGACAGGATAACAAACATATCAATATTCATAAACAAACCCATTCACAGGTGCAATATTGTAATAAAGTTTTTCATAAGGTCATATGTAGATCTAGCTTTAAGGACTCAAAAAATAGAGTCGGCGACGCCATATATATACCTACTTTTGTCCGAGGTCTTGAAAAACTTTATTAACGTCAGCTTTATACCGTACTATCACTGTCATATAAACAGATATGATGTTTAGTTGCTCATACGTAAGTGGTTTGGTAAAAAATAATGTTCTTTTAATTAACTACCTACCTACTATCTAACACAATAGCGGATTGACTGGTTTTTTTTTAAAATAGTGCGATTATTTTTCACCACAAACTAGGTATTCAAAAGGAGAAATATCGTAGTGAAAGCTATGAATATTCTCAAATATATATTTAGCTAATATTAACTACAAATAAATCATATTTACTGTCATAACAAACGTAACATCTAAATTTTTTTAAGACTAATTAAATTAAAAAAAATTTAGTGATGTCATTGCAATTGGTATTATCATTGAATAATAAGATTTATTGAAGAGATCCCAAAACATAAGTACATAGACAACACAGAGAGGAATGTAACATGATAATTTTAAGTTTAATTTTGGATTTAAAACTTTTTTTTAAACTATTACACTTTTAACTTTTATAAAAATTTAAAACAAATGTTAGTGATGTAATTACGTATTAGAATTATCATTTATTAATAAATTTTATTGAAGAGATCCCAAAACATAAGTACATAGACAATACATAGAGAAATGGTAATTTTTAGTATAGTCTTGGTTTTAAAACACCAAAACGCATCGAATATTAACTTAGCCACTAATCGCGCGAGTAAAAATAATAAATTGATTTGTTCAATCACAGAGATATCTTACAAACACATTATTCGGTAAAGTACAATAGAGGTTGCGTCACTCAGATCACTTTAGCGTTTTTTTTTCTTTGCAGGCAACATTTCGTTAAGGTATAAATTGAAAAACAAACCAAATAAATACGATCACAGGTAATTTATAAGACATTAATTATTAATTTGTTAATTTATAATAGTATTGATAATAACTCTAAAAATGCAAAACATAAGTAATAGGCGCTGCACGCGTTCGCAGTAGTTTCTCCCTCCACGACCAGCCTTATGCTTCTACTGTGGACCCATCGCGACCTGAGTACAATATGTACTCTTTCTCGAACTCAAGTTTGTGTTTCCCAATGAAAGGGGACGATGTTCAACCGAGTGGGTCTCTGCTCGGTAGTCTGAAGGATCGAAGGTCGCGTTAACGTGACTTCAGTTTTTGCCGATAGATGTCGCTACGTTGGTCAGAGCGCTGCGTCACTCCGCATGCTTGTGACCGTGCCTTGATGGCCGTTCTTAGCGCACTGTCATTAGCTTCATATCGAGGGTTAAAATGCTATTTGGTTTAAGCAATATTTCGCTTAATACGTTTTATTTGGTATTAGCATCAACAGTTCAATGTTTTTAATGGATCTTCAATTGAAATAGGTAGCTGAAGAAGTTTTTTTTTTGTCATGATATTTTTTCCAAATTTTAAACTTTAAATGGCTCTACTTGCAAAAATGTCGCTTATACCAAAATATATCTATACCACTTATGCCAATATATAGTCTTTCACTCTTCGATATTATGTATATTTATGTAGCGGAATGTATTAACGTAATATTCATCTACTTCAAGACGTCAGTTTCATTTTAATATTTGCACACGTGTCAAGCTTCGATGACAATACTATTAATTTTATGGCTATGATATTTTAAGTATATAATAATTTGCACTATATAATTGACCAGCAAATTTAAATAAAAAAAAATTGTTAAATTCTTGTTCGATTAACTTTTGAAGTGTGTTATGTTTCAGTTTCTAAACAACAAATTTCCTTAAAAATACATGATTTAGCACGTCTCAAGGTATTAAACAATATATAATTTAAAAAAAACCATAATAGTGCATTTACGTACAACGAACAATAATAATAATAATTTGGTTTCTTTACATGCCTTTTCCCTACACTATTAAACTATTATAGATAATATAAAAAAAACCTATAGTGGTCAATATTATAATAATAAGTAGGCGTGTACCGACATCTTGTTCTGATCCTAAAATAGATTTAATCTACAGAATACCGTCTCGAGTTTGCGTGTGCGAGTTCCTTAAAGATAAATATAAATACCGTAAATTGGAGGGAATAGGGACTAGGGGTAGAATAGAGAGAAATCTGGGTTGTCACAATGCTTTTGTGAGATTTAAATTTTTTTAATAGAAAAGGACTCTTATTTAGTGTTTAAGAATATTAAATAGTTTAATTTAGTCATCAGAGTTTTGTAACTGATTAAAGATATTGAAAAGTTAATTACCTAA